>NW_007360025.1:1326687-1586980 GCF_000359705.1 Exserohilum turcica Et28A | reverse complement strand
ATCTACTCAAATTTCTTTGGCAGTTTGATGTTGCGGCCGCGCATCGTTGTTTTGGTGGTGGGCTGCGCAGCCGACGATGCAGACGCACCACCACTTTGGCTGCCTGCATCACCACCACCCTTTGACTTTTTTGACTTTTGAGACGATGAAGCTTTTCGTTTAGGTATATTTTGCTTATCGCGAGCTTTTTTTGAAGTTGCGACTGCGCGATCGCGAGCTTTTTGGGCGCGTCTTAACTGGAGTTCTTTGGCCCTCACTTCTCTCTCTTTATCCCTCGCTATTTTCTTCAACTCCCGCGCAGTCCTTGCCTCGTCTATTAATTTTTTTCGTAGAGCTATACTAGCAGCTTGTTCCTGTTGTTTCTCTTTTTTTGGAGTTTTTCAAGCTCTTCTTGGTGTTTTTTTTGACGTTCTTGAGCTCTCGCATCTTCTATTGTCCTAGGACTCCACACCACCGCCGGAGTATGATACTGCTTGCTTTGCTGGAGCTCTAGAGGCTTCTTTTGCTTCTCTAGATGATTTTTGATAGCAAGTACTTCTTGTAGATTAGTGTTTTCGTGGTGCAAAATCTCGTTGTTGACCTAGAGTGAAGCAATAGTGTCTTTCACCGCAGAGACCATAACTTCAGCACAACCCGTCATAGTTTTGTCTAGAAAATTAGACAGCTCTCTTGCAGTATCCCCATCACCATGCTCTCCAAGTTCTGGATTAATATCTTGTTATGATGTTGACTTTTTAAGATGTTTAAGCACGGCATTACCATCCTGCAGGTAGACGCCAGTAGCTCAAAAACAGCTCAGTATCTTGTTAGACGTGAACGCCCGTGTCTACGCCGCCCAAAATAACCATAAAAAATCACTTTTGTGCACCTCCACCAAGCCTTGACTGCGGTGGGACAGACTATTAAGTTCTTCGGTATACGCGCTCGAGAGGGGCTTGAACATGCCAACGTCGAGTGGCTGGAGTCGGTGAGATGAGTGGGGAGGGAGAGTAGCTAGGAGAATCCTGTTAGAGTCACAAAACTCTCGAAAACTTGGAGTCTAATAACTCCCATGACCGTCTAGGATCAGCAACCGATAATCGCGCTTTGCTTTGTCTTTCGTTTGGCGCTAAAACACCTGCTTAAGCCAAGATAGCCCTAGGATATCGTTACTCTAGCCCAAGTCGCTAGTAGCAAAAAACATCTAGTGTTGGGAAGGATCTAGGTGCTCTACCTAGTTGTTTCGAAGTCTAGCTTTGCCCTTAAAGATTATTATAGGCGATATCCAGCTCCCGTCAGCACAAATACAGTCTAAAGTTGTTATCCACTCCCTGCTGCCGTCTCTAATAGCTGCTTGAACTTTCTTTTTATCCTAAAGTCTCTTAGAGAACACCCTTTTGGTCCTTAAAGTGACACTAAGGAGAAAGCCCTTTTCGTCCATATTATAGATATTTTGCGGCTGGATATCGTATTTCTTGATATAATCGTGAAGTAGACGGAAGTAATTATAGTAATCTTTAAAATCGTCAGCTTTTTTGCAGTTTTGGTTGATGCCGGCGGTGTTTCTGGTGATAATTTTCTCTCTGTTCCGCCGAAGAAATCTTGTAACCTAGCTGTTAGATAGCTGTCTTTTTGCAATATTGGCAACATAATTTTTAATTATCTCTTAGGACGGTGGAGTACTACGCTTAGAGAGTTTTTCTATGTGCTGGACAAGGTATTTCTCTTGTTGTGGTGAGAGTAGTCGTCGTGGGTGTGCAGCGGCTGCACGCGACCGCGTTTTGTTTTGGTGGCGACGCGTTAAAGTTGATGCCGCAACACCATATATTTTTGCAGCTGTACGGTACGAGATTTGTCCTTCTAGACCTTGCGAATTGATTGCCGCAAGCGCTTTTTCGATAGCTGTCATGGTGGTGGAGTTGTGGGGATTTGAAATTGGTGGGTTCTACTTTGGGAGATGCAGGGGGTGTTGCATTGTCTGACCCGTTGCACGCATTGACCACCCACACTAGTACTTGGTAGACCCCACACGTGCTTGCCAAATTGACCACTAAGCGCAACAATCTGACCTGCGACTTGATCTCGCATTCCATAGTCACAACCATCTAACGCGTCAACATGGTGTACTATTTCTCGTCAAGTACCGTGTCTCCAGCAGCCTTCATATACGTCGGCAAAGACAAGGTCGAAAGTAAGAATCTATGCATTGACACACACACGCATGCCTTGCCACTCTGGCGGGTTGCATTATTACACGGGTTTTTATTTTGCTAACGTTCAACAGATGAAGAGCTCATCAAGTACGGCTGGGACGAAGATGTCTGGTTCCACGTGGACAACCTGTCTTCCGCCCACGTCTACGTCCGTCTGCCAGAGGGCGAGGACTGGGAAAAAATTACCAACGACTTACTCGTCGACTGTGCGCAACTGACCAAGGCGAACAGTATCGAGGGCAACAAGAAGGACAACATTACCATTGTGTATACGCCTTGGAGTAATTTGAAGAAGGATGGGAGTATGGCTGTGGGGCAGGTTGGCTTCAAGGATCAGCGCAAGGTGAGTTTGCAGTAATTTTTTCTATTGTTGTCTATTAATAGGTGTCCAGGTCAAGCGCATACATATCGAGAAGAGGGAGAATGCCATTGTCAATCGTCTGAACAAGACAAAGGTTGAGAGGTTTCCTGATCTGTGTGAGGAGCGGGAGGCGAGGCGCGCAGAGCTGAGGAAGCGCGAGCAGGGTGCAATGCAGGCAAAGGTATGTGAATTTCTTATTTCCTCATCGCAGCTGATTGGGGTATCCGCACAGCATGCGCTGTCTCTTGCAAATACATGCTTGCAAAAATTGCTGTGCTTTACACGTTTCTTCGTCTTGCTACCCTCGCCCATTTACCCTCAACTACCTCCGTGCTGCTATCTTGTCGGTCACTCCAGCGCTGTCTTTGTACGTTGGCATATTCAGACCAATACTAACCTCATGCAGAGGAAAGAGGAAGCACGCATTGCCAAAGAGCGCAAGGAGCTCGCATGGCGCAGAGACCACGCCTATGACGATGTCATGACGGAGGAGAATTTGGAGGAGAACAGCAACCAGAACCGCGACGAGAACTTCCTCGACGACTTCATGTGAGCTGCGTCGTCTAGCGCGCGGCAAACCGGCGCTCTGCAATGATTTCGAGTAAACTCAACTAGGATCGCGAACTGTCGTCGCTGGCAGACATAGCCCCATACTCTCATTCAGCATGCGGATGTTGTGGTTGAAGGTGTCGTATGCAGTCGTCTTGATCTCGAGCTCCTCGTGGGTCCTGACCAGTCAGCCTTCTGAGGGGCTAGGCTTTGCGCGGGGCAGGATACATACTGAGCCTTCGTCTTGTGTTTTGCGCGGCCGCCGTTACTCTGCACCCACCATACGAACAACAGGTTCTTTACTATTTTGTGCTCCAACCCGTTCTCTCTCGTGGCATGGCGGAGAAACTCCAGCGTGTTGAGCACCTTGTCGGGCTCATATTCGGCGGCACTGCCTCTGCGGAAAGCCAGGCGGAGGCGATCACGCAGCGTATACCGGGCAGGCTTGGAGAACTGGATGGCCCTCAGGCTATGCCGGTACAAGTGTCTATACGCGTGTATGACTGCTTGGTGGGACATGGTGGCCACGGTGACGCCACGTGCCCTGCGCTGGCACTGGGAACTTGGCATGGCCGGGCATCGGAGAAAAGTGGCGCCGGCGCCCATAGCCGCCCGCGTTGCACAAACCTGGCCCGCTCCTGTTCCCTCTTTCCATACCTCTCGCCACTCAACGCCTCCGCCTGTGCCTTTGCATCGATCGGGGCCTGTAGATACAAAGCCCGCATTGCCGGGCCTCTGCACACCTTTGTGACTGCTTCGTTCATCGTATCCGCTGCTAATCCCGCAGTTTCAGGCTCCGTTCATACTGGGACTCAGTCATAGAAGCGGCTCATTCTCCCACGGTTCGCTGTGGCCTCGATGATTTTGTTTGAACACCAGCGTCATGACCAGAATACACCATGCGCGTCCGCAATATGCGCCACAGCGCAGCGGCATGCTTGATCAGCCGCGCGCCGTCGCCAAGAAGAAGAAGCCGTACAAGATTGTGCTTGAAGCCGTCACGCAAGAGAAGAAGAAGCTGCACTCCATCGTCCGTCTGCGATGTGCTATTGGTGTTTTGGCATTATACTAACATCAGCGTAGCTGACATATGCCTCCAACGCGCCCGCTGGCTTCGGCTTCATTCCGGCTGGCCATCCCGAGTTTACGGAATGGTGCAAGGAGCAGTGCCGCCAGCGCAACCTCGACGTACACATTGTTTCGGTAGGCGTTTCGAGCAACCGTCGGTAGCAAGGTTTGTCCCGACTGACAAACTCGCAGGCCAAGCCCAAGAACAAGATGCACTCCGACCCGGAGAAGCTGTCGCACCATGTCCACCGAGTTGGGCATCATTTCCCCCTGCAAATCATCGACCTCGCCTGTAGCAAGTTCGGTTATACATATGATGAAAATCACGGCCTTCGCAAAGCCAAGGACGGTGACAGGACCAACTGGATTGCCAGGCGCTTCGAGGACTACTCTTCGCGCCAGGTCAAACAGGGAGGTCCTGCCACGGACAAGGAGACCAAGGGCTACATCCATGGCGCTGTCCGAGAAATGTTTCCCAAGATTCCCGACGACGACTTGCAAGCCATCGTTACCCATGCATTCGAGGAAGGGACAAACCGGGTAGGTAATGCCAAAGAACTGTCTTTGGCTCGTAGAGTGCAGCTTGCAGTTGTCGCACATATTCGCCACACATACACAGATTACGACAAGCTGCTCAAAAGCGGCGGCTGGATGGAAGCTCGATCCAAGGTCGAGAGCGTCTCGCTTGCTAAGCTTAAAGAGTGGCGCGACGAAGCCGGCGAGCAAAGCCATGAGCTGGAAGAGACCTTTCGTGAAGTCATTGTGCTTGATGACGACGAAGAGGCCAGCAGCGAAGAGGGTTCCACATCCACGCCTGATGAACGTGAACAAAGCATGGAAATTGTTTCTAGTCGTGCTACCGCGCGCGATTTGCAACCTGAACTTCATGCTAACTACCCACGTAATGACCTGAGAGGAGTGCCAAGAAGAACCATTGTTCTTCAGCGCCACCCTGTACCTTCACGATCAGGTCCCATGCCCCTCCTTTCGCATGTCCAGCCGTTCTCACAGCAACCACCGCCTCCACCTGTGCGAGCATCACTAAACTCTGAACCACGCCTAGGACCCCATGCCGATGCATATCGCTACAGCATGAACCATGTGCACGATAAGTAAGGTGCTATGAATTCTGACTTTGCAACTCCACTGACCGCCGTAGACGAGCAAGGCTGGCTGAGCCTATCGTGCAAGAAATTAACGGTCGCCTGTATAAAGTGAGTCATACAAGGTCACGCTCTTTAAGCTTGACATGCCGGTGTCCCCTTCCTTGTTCCCGACCTTAGGCTGACACGTGTAGCTACAACCGATACAAGAACCAAGAGATGACCACGTGCGGCAATATGATCGGCCACCGCCTCCCCCGCCTCAACACGTGCGAGAATCAAGTATACGTCCCGCACCTTATCGGTCTAGTACATACGAAAGACCGTTCATCAACAAGAGAAACCCGTCTGATCAAGATGTGGTGCTCCCTTCTGTTGAGCATCAGACAGTTGATCTGACTTCACCACGACGTAATATGAACAGAAATCAAACATTGCAGGGCCACAACGCGCCAGATAGGCACTACAACGAGGTACAGTCACCAAAGCGTAAGCCTTTTGATTCTTTCGCCGATGGAAGAGATCCCCAGGCGGAGCAGTATCCCAAACGCCAGAGGCCCATGTACCATGAAGACGTCCATTCTGCGACCTATCACAACGGACCGCCTGAACCGCATCTGAGCCAGCGAATTGGTCCCCCCAGCATTCTACGGCCACCGCCTCCAGAGCATGTTATTGATCTAACCAGCAGCCCCTATGACCCTCCCAATGGTGGCAGAGGTCATTATGCACCTCCACGACCCGTTGCAGATGCCGACCCTCGTGGATACGTGTATGCTCCTGCTGCGCCCCACCGACTGCCTGCGCGCGATGTGAGAGGGCCACACTATGAAGTACCAGCTAATGAGCCATCTCATGCTTATGTGCGTAGCGCCAGGGCTTATGAAAGTCGCGCTCCTCCAGCCTATGATTACATTCCATTACCCGGCGGACGCCAGCCCCCTCGGATAGAGGAAGAGAGTCTGCGATACTCAAGAACCGGAGTACGATACGGCGGTTGAATTGCTTTGACTTGCATCCAGCATAGTGGCGGAGTTACTTGGTTTTTCCTACGGACGATACCCCTTGGCATGTTTTTTTTCTGTCACGCATCTCGGAGAGCATGTGTTCCTCTTTTCTCGCTCGTTGCATAGCGATATGCGCGTTCGGCGTCCTGCCTCATTCCATAGCATGGTCGGAGTCTGTTCTGTCGCACAACGTCATTGGACATATTCCAATGACGATGCGATATATGAAGAGGAGGAATTCAACATTGACCATCGCCGACAGAGCCGAAGCTCATTCAGATGGGGGGACATGGCTACATAGTCAGATATCACGAGAGTACCAGAAGGTATTCGGGCGAAATATCACGACGTTACACATCAACTTTTACACTTTATTCATCTTGGTTGATCTTTCTGGGCTTACGCTTTGACCTTCTTCACCCTTGGCTGTGCATCCGTGCATACCTTTCCATTACTCCATCAACCACTTTTTTGACTTCGGCGGCATCCAGCTTCTCTTTCCGGTCCGGCGTGTACACTCCGTTGACTTCCTGCTCGATATCTGTAAGCTGTGTGTAGACAAAGCCACAGCAATGGCCTCCATCGACGATTCCCGCGATCATCTTCTCAATACGCTTCAGCAAATCCTTGGGGTCTGAAGCAGTCGTATAACCCCAGTCCCTACTCCCATCGCCTTCTCCACCAGCAGCCGAGCGTGCAATGTTGACACCACCAAACTCTGTGCAGATAACAGGCGCACCAGGCGTATGCTTTGACCCCGGATCAGCCAGACTCTCAATCGGCGCCAGAAACGTCGGCCGATTCGCCTGCTTCTTCATAATGGCGTCTAGCGACGAGCACGTGGCTGTCAACTCTTCGACATCAGCGTAGTCGTGGAACGTAGTCAAATCCGTCACCACGTGTTCCCAGCCACAATTATCGTTGATGGGCCTCGTGGGATCGAGCACCTTGGTCGCATAGTACAAGCTGCGGATGTGGTCTCTCTGCCGCTTGCTCGTGTGCAGATCCGTGTACGCCCACGACTCGTTGACTGGCGTCCACGCCACAACGCAGGGGTGATTGCGGTCTCTCAGCACGGCTTCACGCCACTCTTGATCCATGCGCTCGACGTAGGCCTCGGAGAAAGCATATGCGTTTGCCATTTCGCCCCACACGAGGAAGCCCAGGCGGTCGGCCCAGTAGAGGAACAGCGGGTCTTCGACTTTCTGGTGCTTGCGGCAGCCGTTGAAGCCCATTTCCTGCGCGAGCTCAATGTCGAGTTTCAGGGCGGAGGGGCTCGGCGGCGTCATGAAGGTGGTGGGCCAGTAGCCTTGGTCTAGGAAGAGGGCTTGGAAGTATGGCCGGTTGTTGAGGCGAAATGTCGATTTGTCCCAGTGCAGCGAGCGCATGCCCGTGGTAGTGTGAATGGTATCGACGGGCGTGCCGAGAGAAGAGGTGTAAAGACGGATGGTTAGGTCGTATAGGGTTGGGTGGTCGGGAGACCACAGGGCGAGGTTGTTGAGCCAAGCTTTGGGGTTGGACGGTGGAGCACCAGAAGTGAGATGCTGTGGTAATTGGGAGACTTGGGAATCGGACAGACGCAAGTTCGTCTTGAGAGCGACAGTGTCCGAGTCTCGTGGCAGCGCAGTCTTTTCCGTTTTGCTGATGAGAACACCGCCTAAGCTGGCCTCGAGCTCGACACTGTACTCGTGCCCAGCTGGTCTTCCGAGAACTTTGATGCTGGCTTCCAGATTTCCGCTTTCAATGTCGTTGCTTCGGATCAGAGTGCCTGCACTCGCATCTCCAAGCCTGACAGCTGGCACAGACTCCAGCCAGACATTTTGCCAAATGCCTCCACTGGGTGTGTAGAAGATGCTCTCAGGCTGTGCCTTCCAGTACTGCTTGCCACGAGGCTGTGTCAGATCATGAGCAGAGTCAAACACGCGCACCGTCAGCCGCTGTGTCTTCCCCTTTGCAAAAGCATCGGTGATGTCCACATCGAACGGCACATGTCCGCCGCGATGGCCACCAAAAAAGCTACCATTGACCCAGATCTTGGCCTCGTAGTCGACGGCCCCAAACCTCAGCAGGACAAGATCGCCAGCGGCCTTGCCCTGTTCAGGTCTTGGGTCGTCAATTTCTCGCTCGTACCATAACACCTCGTGCACGCCCTTTTCCCCAATCCCCGAGGCAGGGCACTGGAAAACAAACGGAACTTGAATGCCGCGTTTCTCATGCACAGTATGCTCGTTTTTGAACTGGTTGCCTTGCAGTAGCTCCTGGGTGCCAGCCGCGATCTTGGCCGTGATGCTGTGCGCCTCGGTATTCTCGGTGCTGTTGGTCTTGGTGGGGTTCACTGTGACCTTGTCTGGGAGTTGGGTCAAGTGCCAGCCCTGGGTTAAGCCGACGTCGTTGTCATCGAAGAGGAATGACCAGGGCCCGTTGAGCGATTGCCAGGATAGGTTCTCGCGGAAGAAGTCTGGACGGGGGTATGTGGATGGGGCTGTGGGAGGCATGCTTGTGTTTGTGAATACTTGGCGAGATAGTGTTGAGATGGAAAGGGATATCGAAACGAAGACGTTGTATAAAAGTCATCATTCACGTGAGTTGCGATGCCGTAAGGTGGAGGGGTGGGGAGGATACACTGGGTCCAACAAGTACCATGCCTGTTTGGGACTAGAGCTGGTTGGGGTATATCATGGTTCACCCATGCTCTCCCCTCCGGCTCAGCCTTACCAATTCAAGCAGTGTCATTGCAAACCGATATGCTGGTTTCAGTTAGATATTTCTGTCAGTTCATATAATCTACAGTTCATTCCGCCATATTCTTTAAACAAGGAATAGAACGTCATCGTTCATGACATAGATGCTATTCTACCCTTACTCCCCATCAACCGTTGTCAGTACCTACATACCTTCAGGTTCGACTCCATCTGCCAAGATATGGACACTAAAGATAAAACTGGAACTCATCCCAACATGCTAATTGTATATGACGTGTTGACCCCACATCAACAGACTAAATACTAAACAATCTATATGCGGCGCATCGAGTATCGTATAATTGGATGATCTGCTCAATTATTACCCCATAAAAGCCAACTGTGAATACCCCCTGTCACCTCACAGGAGCGGTTTTAATCCAGAGGCCAGTATTCGTGCACGCCCTTCTGCTGCTTCCACCGCATGAAATAACAGCAGAAAGGGAAGAAAAGCGTGTTTACTGCTCCCCACGCGATGAGAATACCAAAATCCAGACCAAGACGCGAGTGCAGATCGAAGAGAATTGAGCGGCTTGCTTCGACAACTATAGTCGGTGTCAGATCTACCGCAACATCATGGTAACGCGCAAGGCTGAGAATCAAAGGAGATGGAAGAACTTACTAGAATGCAAGGGCCATGCATACCCCCACCTATAAAACCCAGGTGCGATTTCGATATCGTAGAAGGAAGTAGAAACGTTTGTGATAACCCAGAAGATCAAAAACAGGCCCATCCACGGCATACCCACAACCATAGCGACGTTCTCACACGCCATACCCAGTGCAATCATGCCAAAAAAGTTCAACATCCAGTACACCAAAAACGTGCCATGGCCGAAAGCCACTGGGTTTCCCTCGCTCTGGATGGTGACCTGGGTATGACTGGTTATGGAGTTCGTGTTTGAGAAGTTGATTTGGAAAGCCAGGCTGACAAAAGAGTAGGCGAGGGAAAGCATGAAGTAGGCGGATATGGTGGCGCACCAGCGCCAGACGATCAGCTGGGGAAACTTGAGCGGCGGGTGGTTGGTAGGCGTGACGTATTGCATGTGGATGGGCATGTAGAACGAGAAGCTGAAAAAGGAGATGATGATAAGATCTAGCACCAGGCCATCAGCATTGTAGTTATACAAAGAGGAGTTGGTGCTGGTGATACTTACAAATGAGGCCGATAGATACAGCGGGGATGCTGGTGTAAGGAAAAAACGGCCGAAGATTGTATTCGGAAAATTCAATCGCGGGATTGACTGCCTGCGGCACATTCTGCATATTCGATAGTACCGATGGGTTGCTGGCGTTCTGTAGCACCATTTGTGCCCACTGCTTGCCAACCATGCTCTGTGCTTCCGTCATGAAAGAGCTGATGATTGGGAGCATAAGATCAAACCAATTCGTATCGTCTCTTGCGTCCTGGTATATCAATTGGCACGCACCAAGAGGGTCGTATGAGGAATTTCCACTCGCAATGGCAGTGTACAACAACGCGCTTGCATTTGGATTGATGACAATGGCGGCCCAGGCATCCCACTCGTAGATTGCCTCCCGGACTTGCATCGGATCGTTGTTGAACTCGGATGCTGGAAGTATGCCCCATCCGAGTGTTGGCTGATTGCTGCTCAATTGTTGCTGTACGAGCTTTGTAATCGTTGGGCCGACAAATGGCGCGTTCCCGGTGTTGTCGTATGGCGCGACGCCATCCATATCAACCACATAGACCAACAAGTGGCTGATTCTGTTCTCCACCTTGAAGAAAACACCCCAGTATATAGAAAGTACGGCGAGGATAAATCCCATGAGAAAGGCTGTCGTAATGGTCCATTTTGCAAACGCGCGGTTGCGGACTTGCCGGAGGTCTGGATGCCAGAAGCCTACGGGTTCTGTACTAGGTTCTTTAGATTTCTCTTCATTATCGTCACCATCTTCGGCTTCGTTGGGTGGGGTTTTCCTGCGCATGGTCTCAGGGTGGCCGTTTGTACCCTCTTCTTCATTGATTTGCGCTGGAGAGCGGAAGGCGCGTGGTAACCGTATTCGCGACATTGCAAACGAAAGGATCAAGGCCAGTAATTGATGTTTTAGGCCTGGATAAAATACCAAGAAATAAAAAGCTTGATGTCTCTTGGAAATACATGGCAGTGGCCATCGCTTTATCGTCGTGGATATCTGCTAGGGGAATCGGTTCCCGTGGTATGGAGATCTATGACGTAGAATTTAGTGTTAGATTGAGATCGAGATGTTGGTGACGTTCTGTCCGCCAGATCCTAGCTCAATGTTTAGCCCCACGGGTAACGGCATCGAGGACTAGTTCCAATGTACTAGTGACTGGAATTTCCTATCTAAGATTTATTTGACTGTTCAAAGCGCTCGTCGCGACCCACCCGTTCCGTCGTGCAATTTTGGTTGCTTTCGTTCGTAGAACCACTCAAAGCCGGCACATCAAGCCTAATACCCTCATTCTGGTAGGCCTGGGTACATTCCTCCTACATTCTATAACAAAGGAAATAAAGTGAAAAGGGTATTGTGCTCATAACAGGGGTGATGGGGTATATCGCGAAGCAAACCGTCACACCCTCAACATCGTCATCCGTCGTCCATTATCCATATTTGTTTCATTATTTGTTCCATCTCTTCGTATCAATCTTCATGTCTTCTTGTTTCCGGGTTTTTTTGTGTGTTTTCATATCGTGTTCGTAGCTCAGAGATCGGGATCTTCCTCAGTCATGATTTCCGGTTCCGGGACGCACTCCCTCAGCTGCATCATCCTATTTCTGCAGTGAATGACAAAAATGGCAATGGCAAGGGAGTTCCAGACATCATACCCCTCCTTGTTGAAATCAAACATGGCGATCAATCGAAGCTGGGGTTGGTCCCTCTCTTCTTTCGCTGGAGTGTAGCTGACGAATGCCATTACGGAATGCGATGCCGTGATGCCATACAATGTGGGCACTTCTGGAATATCACAGTCCCCGCGTTGCTCGGCTTCGTCTATCTTCAAAGCATCGTGCCATAGTTCGTGCAGGCGACCGAGCTTTTCAAGCATTTTCTCTTCACCGACACTTGGGTGTACATGGCGGGAGAAAGTGACGGTCTGGAACAATGGAAGCTGAGACCAGAGCTGTCCAACTTTGCCGTCTTTCATCGCCCATTTGGTGTAGGCTTTCACAGCCTTGCCGATCTGGAACGCCGGAGTTCGTCTTGCTCGCGTGTGCCAGGCATCTCGCACAAAACCTCCAAGATCGAAAAGCTTATCGAGAGCATATTGTGCTTTTTCAAATTAGCAAGCTGAATGGAAGCGCTAGAAAGCGAAGAACCCACCGGCGTAGTCTGTGCCAAACGCAGGCTTGATGAAGGCCTTGTCAAGTTTTTCGGTAAACAGATCTTCGGGTACAGTTTCGAAATCATGAATCCATGAGATGGGAAGCAATGGCTCAAAGCCACGCATCCCCAGCTTCTGGAACAGGAAGACTGCGTCCTCGGACCAGCCAGAATCGCGCAATTCACGGCCCTGGTGATCTCGTTTCTTGCGCTCGTTTTCGACATTGATCTTCTTTTGCTCGGTCATGTAAGTTCCGTCGTCCACTACCATGGTCTCCTCGTTCGCATCCCACTCATCTGCAGAAGACCCCTCCTCCGCCTTCTCACCTGGTTCAATGGGCGACAGAGGTACCAGCGTATCGCCTTCCAGGTCGTCCGAAAGCATGGCTGAGGCGGGTGGAGAGGGAGGCAAAAGAGTCGCATCAATGTCGCATTGAGGGCTTGGTGCTTCAGGGTCCCAAGTCTTGACACGCGCCTCTGGACTCATCTCTCTCGATGGCGGGGTGGCTGGCGCATTTGCCGGTCGAGTGGGGACTGCAGGCTTTTTGAAGGCGAAGGGCTTGTCGCGCCGTTGCTGGGTCTTGCGAGGGCTCACATAGTTCCAGATGCGATCGGACACGCCGCGAAGGAACGCCATGGTGAGAGACAGGCAGTGCCTTCTACGTGCGCGGTGGTGGGGCGGGTGTGCGAGGGTTAGGAGGATACCAGAATTATGAACCGAGTGGGGTCGAGGCGTTCATTTATTGTTATGCGGGCGTGTTGCGGTGATGGTGATGGTGAAGCAGGCTAGAGCGCGTGTGGAGCAGGCTATAGGTGGTATCTTTGTTTCCTTGTTGCCTCGCGGGTAGCCTTTCACCGTCAGTTGTCAAAGACACCGAGGGGAGGGCGAAGAGTCATTGTGAAAACAAGGCCAGGAGGCTGGCTATGTTCTGCATAATGCAGGAACAGGGCCTCGCTGCCACGCTGTCACATGTAAACTAAGCCGAAACAGGCTAGCCTTGCTTCTAGTCTGCAGATGCGGTGAGGATCTTATCAGATGGGCTTTGGACCCCACCAAATCTCTATACCCCCGCCAAAAAAGAGTTGAGTCGCGTCGGAAGGCGACCACTGTCGATTCCTGTCTTCTTCCACAAAACGCTCATTTTCAAGTTACCAACATGACTACCACAGAGCAAGAAACCCAGGTCCAAACCCTGCGCAAGATACTCACATCGGAGTCTGAGCCCCTCGCCCGACGATTCCGTGCTCTCTTTTCTTTGAAGTACCTCGCAGGCCTGAACCCGCCCACCGAGCAAACAGTCCCCGCAATCGAGGCCATCGGCGCCGCTTTTACTTCGCCGTCTGCTCTTCTGAAGCACGAACTGGCCTACTGTCTAGGCCAGTCTGGCCATGATGCTGCTATTGCGCCACTGAGGGCCGTGTTGCAAGACAAGGACGAAGACTCGATGTGCCGACATGAGGCTGCCGAAGCGCTGGGTGCATTGAGCGACAAGGGCAGCCTGGATCTGCTGAAGCAGTTGAGAGACGATGTCAAGGAGGTCGACGTCGTGCGGGAAACGTGCGACATTGCTGTTGATCGCATTGAATGGGACCATGGATTACAGAAGGGACAGGAAAAACTGAAGAAAAGGTATGCTTGCAAATATTCTCTAACCTGCACTATCTGCTAATCATAACCTAGCGACTTTACATCAATCGACCCTGCACCACCACTGCCACAGGGCGCCGAGAAGCCATCAATACCAGAACTTGAGAAGACACTCCTCGACACATCCTTGCCCTTGTTCCAGCGTTACCGCGCCATGTTCGCCCTGCGCGATCTTTCCTCGCCGCCTGATCTCCCAACAGCTATCCCAGCTGTACAAGCACTCGCCCGCGGCTTCAGCGACCCATCTGCTCTCTTCCGCCATGAGATCGCATTCGTTTTCGGACAGTTATCGCACCCGGCGTCCATTCCCAGTCTGACAGAGGCACTGAGTAACACAAATGAAGCTAGTATGGTTCGCCACGAGGCTGCGGAGGCGCTGGGTAGTTTGGGTGATGAGGAAGGTGTCGAGGATACTTTGCGCAAATTCTTGAACGATCCGGAACAGGTTGTGCGAGACAGTGTGATTGTCGCGCTTGACATGGCAGAGTTCGAGAAGAACGGAGAGATGGAGTACGCGATTGTGCCACAGGCTGCTGCGGCTTAGAATGTGGAGGGCGTTGCATGCGCATGGCGTTTGGGTTATGTAGAGTTCAAAGTGGCCAGTGTACCTGGAAAGCCCAACTCAATTGTTTGTGTTCCATCTGTAAGATAGCAGTTAGTTTCAGCTTAGACTTGAATGTAGGCGAGTACACATACTTGTGACCGCAATCGCACTCGTAAAACACAGTGGTTCCTTCATCTGCACTTCGCAGTTGTTGTGTGTAGTATCGCACCTGTTCCTTTCCGCATTTTTCGCATGGGTGGTTGATTACACTGGTCGTCTGCACGTCTTCCTCGGAAATGGTCTGTACCTCTGATCTCTTCGCGCGCAGAGTCGAGGGAAAAGCGGTAGGTTTGGAAACTGTCACGACAGTCTTTGAAGATGTGTCTTTGTTGTGCGCACCACAGACACCGCACGTCAATACTACATTCTGTTGCTGCCCTACAGAGCCATCAAGCAGGTTGCCGCAGTCGGTGCAGAAGACAAGAGATCCTGCATCTGCTGTCAGCGAATGCCTTGTGTGTAACTTGTTAATGTGCGATACTAACCAATAGCTGACATGGTGGGCAATTTGTCTCTGTGACGGTGATGATGGGGTGGAGAGAATGGAAAAAAGTTACAGGGAATCGCGACTTCCGCGGCCGCAACAGGCTAAACCCAAAGCGGCAGGCGGTCAGAACGCGTCCGCATGTCACCACCATTTGACACTGGTGCTCTCATCCCAGAGCCGTCACCGAGTTGCAAATCCCGGAGCGCATCACTCGGGTGAAGGGACCAGCGGAGGGAAGAAGGACCGTATAATCGACCATGCGCGCCGAAACGATGGAATAGCGATTGCTACACCTCAACCCAGAAGAACGCACGCTGCTGGCGCCTAACACGACGCTCGTCGACTCCCCGACTACTCGACTTCCCAAGCGCGATCGCAATGAATGGAAATTGGCACAATGTCAACGGCGGCAGGCTCCCATTCCGGAGGCCTCCTCCTACCGTGGATGATGCTCTCCCGTATTCGCCCTTTACCTCGATTATCCCTTTCTCGCCCGGTCAGTCAATCCGCTTCACTTGCGCATCTTACCTGAGAGCGCCGCTCTCACCTACTTCAACAAGATACTAACGACTGATAGAAATAATACCCTTCCCTACCGCTGAGCCTCCTACTCCACCCACTACCCTGAACCCGGACCAACAAAAGGCGGCACAGAAAGCCGTGGGCATCTTGAACAACGAAATCGAAGGCCAGTCTACAGCGCAGCACTTGCATGACACATTAAAACAGCTCCGCAATCTTCTGCATCGCGATAAACTACCAGAGTAGTGAGTATGCTGTAGCTCTTGGTCGAGAAGCAATCCCTAACGTTCGAAGCCACTTCAAGCCGATGCCGCAACTAGCAACACCTCCACCGGATAGCCCCGTAAAAGGTACCAATGGAGATTCTTCTGGATACACGCCTGCGCTCAGTCCGTTTGCGCAAATTCTGCTAAAACAGACGGATGTCGCATTTACAAGTAGGTCTGTTCCTCACCTGATTACACCCACACTCACATGGCTAGCACCGAGCGTCACAGCGCCCGAACGACCTCGCAAAGAGCGCTCACCTTCCAGACAAGCTGCTCCTTTGCAACAGGCCCGTGCGACACCCCAGCCGCCTACCACCCCCAGTGGCGGCGTCAACGTTCGAAACGCAGACCGACCGTATCCGCCTAGCGCTGTTCCATCCGCTGCGGGCAGCACGCCCGTTCGCCCCCCTGGACCAGCTGTAATGATAAAGCCAAAGGCTGTGCCGCGCGACGAATTTAGGTACATCGATAGCATCGGGACACCAGGTCATTTGTCGCAAAAGCAGGAAGACAACAGAGCCGAGGGTGGAGCATTTGTGCTACGACCCCATGAACGAGAGATTGCGGATGGAAAGATCGAACTGCTGGACAATCTCGTCACAAGCCTAACAGAAGACAAGGACGATCTCGACGGATCACAGCACTTCAACAAGATATTGACACCTGATGGCGAACTCAATGTGCTCAAGCCGCGCTCGATGGACAACCTCTCTGAAAAGATGTCGGGCGTGGTCAGTTTAGGACGCTTTAGTGCGCTTCCTGTAGAACTGGTTATGCAGATCCAATCGCTGCTTCACCCTACTGTTATGTCGACAACCAAAAACGGGCTTTTCCCACGAGACGAGGGTACTATGGAGCTTGCGGAAAGCATCCCAACTGCTAAACTTGCACTCAAGTCTTCAAAGCTCCTACTCGAGACCATGATCGAAGGCCGTGACGATTACCGCATGCGGCGGGAAGAGATTGTCGACACCATAATCGATCTCATAAAGCTAGTCAAGGACGCATGCATCATCCCCATTGTACAATCGCGGCGCTCCGGTGAGTCGCAAGATCTTTTCAACGCTGCGTCAGCCTGCAGACAAGACTTACAACCGGTCCTGCGCCTGTGTGGAGCCGTCCTCACTCGGTTTGCCACAGTTATAGGCAAGTACAATCTGTCTGATCGGGCGCTCAATACCTTGGAGTATTTGACGCTCGAGCTTTTGGTGGAGCAGAACAGTGAACACGAAAGAGATTCCGTCTTCACCATCAAAAAATTCGAGCACTTCCGTCAAAAGGCAATGGACGTTCTGGCCCAGATCTTTGCACGATACCCAGATCAGCGGACGTCAATTCTTAGCGGAATTTTCAGCAATCTAGAGAAGCTTCCTGATAAGAAGGCGAGCGCCAGGCAATTTGTATCTGCTCGAGAAGTGCCAATCATGACAATATCTGCACTATTCATGCGCTTCGTTCAGGTTGTTGCGACGAACCCCGGTCCTCGCACTGCGTCTTCAGCCAGCAGTGAGATCAAGGATGTCGTAGTCGAAGATGATGTCAGCGACTACGAGCCCGGTACGTCTGTGAAGACAAAAAAAGTGAACAACGGTAGAGGCAGCCCGGCCTTCATAGCGCAGAATCTGACCAGCACCGCTACCAATACCGCCTCTTTCATTGCGACCCAGCTGTGTGAGCGTGCGTCAAACACCTCCAAGTCTGGCGATAAACCGTTCCGTAATCTTCTCGATCTCTTCATCGACGATTTCTGTAACGTTCTCGGGTCTCCGCAGTGGCCAGCTGCTGTCATGCTCCTACAAGTACTTCTGGTCCGCATGAGAACCATTCTTCAGGATGATCAAGCGACAAAGCACTCTGTGGTTGATAAGGATATGGCGCTCACCACCATGGCGAGGATCGGCTGTGGCGTGATTGACTTCAGGGACCAACTGAAGAAGATCAAACAAAGGCTGGATATTTCGCAGTCAGATTTGTCATCAAAACTAGATCGACTCGTCAACGACGCCATGAGCGAGGACCAAAAGGAGAGGGTCAATGATGTGGACTTGCTTGCTTTTGATGGTCCTTATCGCATGGTCATTGAGTCTTTGGTAGAGTATCTTGACCTTCGACCATCCCAAGAAGACCCACACCTACAAGCAACAACTGGCTGTTACGTCAGCTCTTGGCTCGCAGCTGTCACAAAGGCGTATCCTGATGCAAATGAGGAAACCAAGCCAGAAGCCATCAAGACCGTCCAGCAATGCTTGGAGAGTATGATCATGGATCCCAAATGGCTGGCTCGGAAATAGTAAGTGTCACAGTCTCTACTGTCGTTCCGCAACTGACCTGAATGACAGTAAATTCCAATCTGTCTCGGACGATCAAAGTAAGCTAGCCGCTGGCATAATTACTCTTCAAAGTCAAGTGTGCAGATACCTTTCACAAATCGTCAACTTCATGCAACTCTACGCCCAGGACAAGATTTCGCCCAAACTCCGGTCACGAGGAACCGCTGCACTGCAACAGTTGCTGGACAAAGATCCTAGGGTTATCTCTGAAGGCCATGTCATCAACATGATCTCGTCACTCAAGGACAGCTCGCCCATGGTTCGTGAAGCAACCCTGTCCTTGCTGTCCAACTGCTTGGCCAAGGAGCCGTCTCTTGAACGGCATGTCTTGCCACAGATCCTGGACATGACTACAGATCCTTCCAACGGCCCAAAGAAAAAGGCAATCAAGTTGCTCAAAGAGATATATCTCCGCTCCACCTCGAAGCAGGTTCGACTCAAGATTGCAGCTCCATTGCTTCTTCCCTCGCAAGATGACGAAAGCGCCATTGCAGAGTTGGGTCGAAACGTTCTCGAAGAGATATGGTTAACGGGTGCTAGCCCGGGCAACAAAACCGACGACAGTCAGAATCGACTTAATCGCGAACAGCGAGCAGCATTCATGGTAGACCTGCTCGAATCTGTTGGACAAAGTACGGTGCACCTGGAGGCTTTCGAGAAATTCTTCATTCACTGTCTATCGCCTGAAGCCAAGGGACCTGCCGCGAATCTGCAGATCTGTGGAGAGCTCGTCGCAGATCTGGTGGATGAAGTCATTGACCCTGGAAACGGAACAGACACCAAATCCCAGACACGAGTCATGAACACCTTGAGCGTCTTTGCAAGGATCAAGCCCACCTTGTTTTCGGTCGACTACCTCCAACACCTGAAACTTTACATCAAGACGATTGTCAACACGGATGACGTAGCTCTTGTGCGGCCAACAGTGGTGATTTTCCGGCACGTTCTACCAACACTTTCCTCACTTCAGCATGCCTTTGCGGAAGAGATTCGTGGAAGTCTGATGCGAAACGTTCCTAAGCTGGCCAAATTCGCGTCTCTAGGTTGGCCTACAAGCAGGGAGACTCTTCTCGATGTCGTTCATTGCTTGTGGGCAATCAGCGGGATGTCAAGCATAGGTGCCGAAAAGATTCTCGTCACCACTTGTTCTGTAATTAGCCAATTGCGCCCACTGTTGCCATCGGCTCAAATATTGGCATCAGCTAAATCATCAGAGTCAGCCAAGGAGAAAGAGGAAGCCACCAAGCTGAAAGAGAAGATACTCTCATATCTCATTTTGCTAGGCGCTTTTGGCCAAGTGTGCAGTCTTGACGAACACGCCGAACCTTTCATTGCCAAACTCCGGGCTACCATCAACAAGAATGAGGCCCTCAAGAAGCAGATGGAGCCGTCCCTCAGTCAGAAATCACCTCCCCCACCGTCACTCCTCTTGCTGGATACTGTGCGGCCATTCACCATGCAGGCTTGGGAGCTAGACATCCGCGAACAGGCATTGCAAAGCATGGGTGGCATTTGCCAACAATCACCGGAGCATTTCATGCGTGCCGAAGTGGAAAAGGTGGTCAAACTGGTCTTCATCAACGAGGATAATCACACTTTGCGGCATGTCGCGCTCTCCTTCTTCAGACAGTTTTTTACTGTTGCTGAACGACGCTCCGAAACAGGTGCGCAAATTGCCGTTGGCAAAGGAGCTGTCAATGGTTCAGCGCGACTGGAGACTTCATTTACGGCCACTGGAAACGACCAAGCCACTCTACATCTGGCCCAGAGATTCTTGGAAGACTTTGTGAAAGCTGCCTTGCAGAACAAGAACGAACTTGCTGTAATCGCCACAGACATAATTGCCAGCATCAGCCGTCAAGGACTTGTTCATCCAAAAGAGTGCGGTGCTGCGCTCGTAGCCCTAGCTACTTCACCAAACAAGAGCTTGGCCCAGGTGGCGGGTGACGAACACAGACGTATTCATGAAAAGCAAGAATCCTACCTGGAAAAGGAGTACATGCAGGCTATTCACATGGCTTTCAGGTACCAGCTGGATTTGTTCAATGATCCACGCGGAATGGTTGAAGCTACTCATACCCCGAAGCTTACCAAACTTTTCGAGGCGCTGAAGACGGGCAAAAAAGCAAGTTTGAAGAAGTTCATTGTCAACTTTTGCAAACAGATCGACTTTGACCTCTCCAAATTAGATGCCAGTGGCCCTGCTCCTGAGGCCATTCTGTATGCTCGTTTCTGTTTGGAGAACTTGGCTTTGCTCGACTTTCCCCATCAAGAGGAATTGGCAGTATTCCTCAATGCAGTTGAAGCAATGGTGCTCAACACAACGGGACCAGCGGTGGGAGTCGTCATTGCGGAAGAACTTCCAAAACAATACATTCAATTGGAGATCCCACAGCCAATGGACCCATTCCAACAACAGATGCTAGCTGGTGGAGGTATGAATGGAATGCCACTACCACAACCACTACCGCCAGCCGTGCAAACCATCTCCCAACTCGCGCCTCCAACTATTGACGATGGCCGCCTTCGTCAAATCGCAACCGCCTGTATTATCCTCCAAATGGTATGGGAGACTCGCAGTTTCATTCGGCGGTGGTACGGTATCAAACATAACGGGCCCATTTCTCAAAAGGAGTACGCCAAATCTGCAACTCGCAACCATCTCGCTACCACGGGCAAGGATTTATTCGAGCGCCTCTCTGGAGCCATGCAAGCTCTTGACACACGCGAAAGCATGGTAAAGCAATGTTACGACTTTGCAGACTTGCTGGATATTGATCGAGAAACCTTTATTGATGCGGATGGCGATGATACACTGGACGCAGGATATGAGACGCCAAACGAGGACGGTGAAAACAGCATGCCAATTCCTACTAGCGGCCGCGGCAGGAAGCGGAAGAGCAATTTCAGCTTAGGCGGCAGTACACCCAAGAAGGCGAGGGGCAGACCACCGGGTTCAAAGAAGAAGAGGAGCTCGCGGACGCCGGATGGTGAGGACGATTCCGACTAGGTGTCGTGATCGCATTCACCATGGTTGAAGAGGGAAGCAGGAACATCTCACATAACCATACTATTACTCCCCACGAGTATGCGAGATATGAGCGTCATACTCGCATTAATGGAACGATCAAACTCTCATTCAAAAAAGCATTTGTCGGCGTTGGGAAAGGCATGTGCAACATCGATTCGATACCCTCTGCATGCGCAATGTCCGCATGGCATGCTGGCGTTTTCATCGTGGCCAGAATTCAGGCTACCGCGCGAGTAATGGTTTGAGGATTTTGATAGCTACCAGTATCTTGAGGGAAATCACAGCATACCGATACATAAATATTTGACATTTACATAGCAAGACCTAGCGGATATCACATGACAGCTCAGATTCGAGTCAATTTACGATGGACCAACTAGTGGTGATGACAGTTAGTTCAAATTAATCTCAATGTGAAGATCGAACAAATGAAAATTCTCTCAAATCCAGCGACGTGCCTATTCGGATCGTGAATTCACACCACCCAGAAGCGATGGGTCTGTTTCACGTCTGACCAAGCTTGCACATTGCATTACCACATCAGCCGCAAATACCTTCTTTTGAAGAATATTGGCTTGCCCAACAACTGCGCCATCTCTGTAGCTGCAGTAATCCGTAAGCTCTACTGCAATGCATATGACCATCATTCGCCTCTATCCGCTCTATCCGTATCATCTATGTGCCACCAACATCCGGGCTTACTCACAGATCTCTACAACGGCCCGGGCCTCCGCGACCACCACCCTGACTACGACCTCTACTACCAATCAACGTCTTCGCAATTACGAAAATTGTGGAAGATATCGAAAGATGCGTACTTCTTTGCTGTTTCCAGACTCCAAAATAGTTATCAAAGATACAGTAGAGTGTTAATTTTAGGGCCAAGTGATGTAAAGCAATTGCGACAAGGCTTCCTGATTGGTGGATTAAAGGATTCAGTGGCGCTCGCATCTGTATTAACAGTGCGCAGATCTGAATGACAGTGCAGATAATTGAAAAGTATATGTTCGCGTGAAAGTAAGCTTGGAATTTGAAAGGGGGGAAGTGAAAGGTAAGGATATTGAACCTCGACAAGACTGCGAAAGGGATACTGGTTGAAAATATGAAGGTGTGGTTAGAGATGTCGGTAAAGAAAGGAAAGGAAGTGTTAGAAGAGGAGCGGAATTGGTAGAGGAAAGCTTGAAGAAGAGAAGAGTCGGCATTTCTGTGGATAACGGAGATAGAAGAAAATATGGAGATGAACAGAAGAACAGCATATCAGAAGGACGTCGGAAAGGAATGCAATATCTGGCCTACGTTCAACTCAGAAAACTCTGATGAAGCTTGGAGGAACCGTTGCAAGTATGGAAAAGAAGTTTTGATTCTTTGTATGCTACGCGACGACAGCGGGTGGTATAGACAGACGTCTTCAAGTTGGCACATGGCACCTCAAAACTCCGCCTCACCCGCCCGGTCCGGGACGCTGTTCGACCCTGCCCCTGACTCTGGAACGACGGGCCGCTCAATGATATGCTATGGTGAGTAGGATATAAAGAAAAGGAGGCAAGGTGGTGGGTGAGGTGCGGCGTGCCAGACAAGGTGTGTGAGTTTTTTGGTACGACAACGTCATCAGCGGCCCAAGCTTCAATGTTTCCACACGGCAGCTACACTACACCAATGTCGCCATGATCTTTCTTCAGCCCACCTGTCAGAGCCCAATGCCTTTATCCAATATGCGAGCATGCTGTGTATCCTGAAGATTCGACAACCGTTGTTGTCATGCGGCGCTTCGACGCAGACCAACATCAAGCCGCTACGCCACAGAAGAGTGAATTTCAGGCCCCCGAAAGTCCCTGAAAGTTCCGTACCGGTAACGGGGGCTATGGTGTTACGTCGCCTGGATAATCAAGCTCTATCCGCTTTCTCATGGTACTAAAATGAGAGCACTCTCGATAGCAAGCATCCCGTAATGGGAAAAGGGGTGGAGTTACACAGCCAGGCACAACTTTCCGCACACACAGCGACTGGGCAATCGCAAAGATTCAACGATATGAGAAGGCTATTCTGATCAGTTCTTCACGAGGCTCTCAGTGGGCACTGGTTCGATTGAATGGCTGAACATGGCATGGACCTTCGGTTTAATCGGCATTACGATTCACAACTTGCTTCAACCCATCATCTAGCTAAGCAGACGCAACAACCTGTCGCAAACAGAACGAAAGTCAAGCTTAGTGTTGCTATAACTTTTGTAGAACCACTCTCAGCTCAGCAGCAAACGGGACCGCCAAGGTAGTCTCCTGATACCAGCTACTCTCGAGGACTACAAGAAGAACAATGTACCCATACTTCCGTGTACCTACGGGCAACCCACGGAGCAATTCGGGAGTCCAGTTCGGCACATTGCGACTGGGAGTCTCAAAAACCCGCTCTCGTCAGGCGCACCATGCCAATATCCCAATGCATTTGCAGTCCATCAGGTCCAATCTGGGATGCCATTCGAATGCCATTTCGGTGCATTTTGTACTGAAATGGCATACCTGACTTGGTTGTAAATTGACCTGCATATCTCTGGTTACGCGACACACTCGCCAACGCGGTTGCTGTGGGTAAGTATGCACCGTTGCTCATCCTATAGTCTGCAAAATAACATATACCTATAGCACCCGTCTTAAGAGCAATATTCTTGAGCCACGTTTTCTGTCTCAGCTGCAGAGACGTTTTCATATTGCGGTCGGTCCGGGCCAAATACGCAGCTGACATGCCAGGATGTGGCGTAAGACGCACACGCGCTGAATACTCGACCATCCATGGCCAGTTACAAGACCTCGTCGTCTCTTACCCGGAAACCTTTGCAGCCGCAGGATCGATGTTCAGACAGTTCCGTGTTTATGCGTTGAGAGCAACTATGTGCCTGGTGTCGAGACCACGCCATGGAGTACCCTGCTTCTCCGCATTCTGCCTTGTCTAGCTACTGCAGCTAGCTTCTTTTCCTGGGGATTCCTGTAAGGTCCGTGGAGCTTACCCCTTTTCAGCTACCTGCGACACCGACGCCACGCTATGTCCACAGGTACAGACGTCACAACATCGGCCCTTGTTGGATTGCTTTAGATGAGGCCGACGTAGTACCTCCAATTCCTCTCTAACGGAATCTCGTGGCGCGGTATGCTTGCGCAAGGTACACACACTTCTCCATCCAAACTACTGCCGGGTATATCCTGTGATATTCAAGACGCTTGGCAAACGTGGGAAAATTGCCGGAAACCCTGCACTTTACGCGTACCCCACAGGTTAAGCACGGCATCATAGCACCGTGGTTTTGCTTAACTGCTACACACTATGGGCGTGCCAAGATCTAAGAGAAAGCCTAACTTCGGAAGTCTTCTCGAAGACCCTGATTACGCATGGGCGCAAGGGCCGACGTTCCACGAACCTGTTCCCTCATTACGGATTGCCCAGGATCATTGCTCAGGGGTGTTGTCTCAAAGTAGCTACAGGTATACGCAAGTTGCAGTCGGCGTGTGGAGACCCGTCTTAGCTAGTCTACACCCGCAGCTCGCGCGCCGTCGTTCTCCATGACTTGGTGGTAGCACAACTGCTATAGCGAAAGTCTACCGACTATAGTTACGCAATCATTCAACACGCCGTGGACCAGTTGGGCAAGTACAGTCGGCCGGCTCTCGCCACCGATGTAGTCATGTCAGCACGATCTGATGATGTGATGGCTAGGGGGAGGCCTAATAATTGCGAGGTAACGATTTGAAGCCTAGCCATGCGCATGTTCCTGACGCCCCATCTGAGACTTCCATGGGCGGACATGTTTTAATATGCTACATACAAGGACGCCACATGCTCGAGGAGCTTGTGGCCTGGAAACCAAGGAACGACGGACCCGAAAAAAAAGAAACCAAGTGGGAACGCAAGAACGAGAGCGAAGAGACTGGCAACGGAGGCCGAGCAGAATTCCTTAAACCGCCTAAGCGCATGCAAGCTGCAAGCCCTTGACACTTGTATCCAGCGCATCTGATTTGCTGGTCAACGAGGACAGAATGGCCGGTCTATATCCCAGATATGGATCTCAAACCGAGAGGCTCAGCGCCAGCTTCTGCAGCCATTATCGACCCAATTATTGGTATTGGAGAGGTTGATTGGCCCAAAAAGAATTTGCTTGAACAAAACACCAGAAAGTCAGTGACAGCGTGTGTCGAGAGTGCATTAGCGACGGCTGCGTACCGTCCAGGATCTCGGAAGAGAGGAGCTTCCTGCAGGTGCTAGGGTCGTGCCGTTATATTTTCTTGGTACTCTTCCTTGCGGACCTTGTCCGGCCGGTAACCTCGAGTCGCATGATCGTGCTGGCTTTTCCCAAAGCAGCCTCTGCATGCTGCCAGCGCAGCTGTAGTGCCTTTTGTCTGACGACTCAGCCAGCAATCCATGTGCCAGCCAAGCGCCGCTGGTCAACGGGATATCATCATTACCTCGTGCCAAGACATACCGGACTAGGATATAGCGCAATGGCTTCACGGTGCTCTGAGCTTACCTCGATCTACACTACCACACTACCTACAGGGCAGGGCGCCGGTGATGCCGAATGTAACATGCGGGTCGTAAGACGTCGTCGTGGTCGTGTCTGGTAAAGCCTTTGGTTTGTCATGTCATTCATGTGACTAACGATCGCGATGGGCCTTGGGGGGTTTTGCCCGTTTTGCCCAGCACTGTGCATGCTGCTGTGGCACAGTTCTTCGGCTTCTGCGGCTTGCCGTGTAAGCAGCCCTCCTCGGGACGACCCCTCCACAAAGCGAAGGGTAGGGAACGCCTGGACCGGTGGGCTGCAGTAATCTCCACTTCGCCTACCTCAACGCTACCCACGGCCAGGGGACATGGTTGGTTGTGGTGGCCCCCAAGTCGAGTATCCACATCATACGTCTGGTATATCCTCGCGGCTGACGCCCGCCTCCACAATTCACACACACACTCACATCCACATCGACTTGGCCGGCTAAAAGGGTAAATGGTCGTGACGGGCCATAACGGTCATCCATCCATCTTCTCCATCCCTGTCGTTGCCGCTCTCATTGCCCCAGAATCATTAACAAGATCTAGCAAATGACCATCAAGCGCGCCGCCGTCGAGGAATACCTCGAGGTACAACTCGCCTGCAACCGCCTCGAGGGGGGTGCTATGTGCCCCCAGTGCCCCAAACCGCGACCCCTACCTTACCACGTTCCCCACATCCTGAGTGTCGATCGTGCAAGTCGCTGTTGCTTGGAGTATGTATACCAAGGGAAGCACTTTACACTACGTTAGCGATGTCCGCACCTTGTATTCCGCTGTATATCGCGATCGCAGCCACCATCGCAATGTGTCTGTTTGCGGTCATGGCCAACGGAGCTCTGCAATCCCCGTGGACCATGGTAGGAAAAATATCTTGCACATCACAAGCAAGCCCTCACGCCAGCCGCACGCCAGCCGCACGCCATGTACGCGACCTAGAGCGCCACTGTCCACACATGTCTCTGGTCGAGTGTCTAGACTGTCTACGCGATGTTGTCCAAGAACAGAAACTATTGATATTTGGGTGAGGATACCAAGAGTCGGATCAGACAGCCCGGATCCAATACTCATACCTTGACCCCCAAAACCGGTTCCACTTGTCCACCTGCCTGCCTGCCGCAACGCGTCGTGGCGATCTGTCAGGTCAGAGCGTGACCCGCTGTGCTGAGAGCAGGCCACCATACCGAAGCGTAGCTTAATTCTTTTGAACCCCGAACAGCCAGTAAACGAGCCTGCATGCTCACCGCATTCCGAACTTCTGGCTCCCGCGTTGGCCTGTCTAACGTCACCACACCGCATATGCAGGCCCCCTCCCTATAGCATGCAGTGCCCACCCACACTCTATGTGTTCTCCGTACCTCCGTGTCGTGGTATTCTCCGCGCAGGCGCGCGCGACTCATGCCCGTTTGACCATGGATTGACGGCGCTCACTGCGGCTCTGTGGGGTGTCTTGTATCCGCATCCAGCAGCTTGGGCTCGGTTTTCATCTATAGAGATGACGGCCCCATGGCTCACGCCGCGGGTTTCAAATCAGCCCTAAAATGTGGAGAAGACTGTTGAGATGTGGGCTGCTCGTCTGAGAGAAAGACGAAGAGAGGCCTCCTGGCCCCCCCAGGCTGCATATGGATGGGAAATGGCCATGGGCTAGATTGAACCCGGTATTGCATGTAGCACTACCGCGAGGATACTGCAGTGTCACAGTGGTTGGAACCTGGATCTGTCTGGGCCTTTGCACTGGGTTCTGCATTATTGCAACGGAGAGGAGGGGGGAGACTCCGGGCGCGGAGCTGTGTCAGTCATGGACGAGGCTTGCAGCTTGTGTGAGTCTACGTGCATGATGGGGCTCCCCCCCCCTCCTCCTCCTCCTCCTCCTTCGGATCGACCATGTACTCATGAGGACACTTGACGGGCTGCTTAACACCCGTGTTAAGAGGAGTCCCTTTCTGATCGTTCTCCTGCCCTTTGCTCATGCCACCCTACCTGCAAAAGAGACATGATAATCATATTACTATAACACAAGGAGCGCTTCCTTCTCACTCTGGCCATCAAGGCTTAGAAAAACACTCTCACATACATACATACATACATACATACACATACATGGCACCATTACCTCGTAACGGTAACCGTTGGCGAGTCCGCAACCGCATTCTTGGTTCCAAAAAGCAAAAAAAAGGTCCGTTCCTGTCAGCCGTCACCCGCTGGCTGCATATACCTCTTTTTTCTTTCTTCTTCGCAACCAGCAAAGCACCCCCCCCATGCTGATCGGCATGCAAGGGCCCCTTGGCTCCAAAAAGCAACAAAAGAAAACCACGCATGGCTTTTTAAGTAGGCGCGCCAGTGTGTGAGTATGTGTATGTGGATTGGTCGCTTGATTGCCCGCAAGGCTCCTGGGGGAGGGTTTCCGCATGTGTGTGTGTGTGCACCATTACTCCATCCCCATGTCATTACCATACCCACACAGTATGTGTCTATGCCAAGGCGTGTGCGCATTGTGGGCCATTAGAACACACTCCGTCATGCCTCTCAACAAAAACACACACACACACACACACACACACACACGCACACATAGACAATCCGGGGTGCATTGCTCTGGGAATAGAGCGATTAGATGCCAATAGCAATGCAATCAAAGAAACAGAAACACAAATAACATGTTGCTTCCCCCCCCTTCCCTGGCTGGTTGTCCCTGTCTATTGGAGGGGGGAGCTATGTACTGTACTGTATTGTATTGTACATACATGGACACCTCCTTGTACGTTCAAAACCGATAGACGGGGGCCCTTCTTTTGTTTTTGTTGTTGCGGAACCCCAAAACCCTGAGCATCTTGCTTTAACATGTGTATGTGTATGTGTATGTGTGGACGTGTGTGTGTGTGTGTGTGTGTGTGCTATTATCTACTTCTCTCTCTCTCTCTACGTGTCTCGAATCCCGCTTTTTCGTAACATGGGGAAGCCAGCAATCCACGTGCTGCTTCCCCCCCCCAAATCCCATGAGTAATCCTAATAATGACGACGCTGATTTGCCCTTGCTACGTATGGATTATGGGTTTTAGAGGGCGAAGGGGAGAGAGAGAGAGAGAGAGAGAGAGAAAGAAAGGGTATAAGCATTGCGATTTTCACATGTTAGTTACACACATTACTTGGTAAGTACAGTATACTTGCGCTGTGCACGCCGACATGGGGAAGAAGCTCGCCCCGAAAAAGAGGACCTTTTTTTATCTTCTTCTCTCTCGCTCTTTCTCTCTCCATGCATGCGTGGTTCGCAAGACGGAGATTAGAACCGCGTATGGCGGTGGTGGTGGTGGTGGTTGCTTCGGCATGTGGGACATGCGGCCCAGTCTCTCTCTCTCTCTCTCACACACGCTCTAACTCTCTGTCTCTTAGACCGGGTAGGATTATTTTGTTGCTTTGCTTTTGGGGATAGAGGGACCGGGAAGCCGAGAGTCTAGGCCGGTAGATAGAAGCGGCACGAGGGGGGTAGGGAGGTGGAGAGAGGAGGGGGGGGAAGGACACATGTTTTGAGTCATGGGCTCCGTGGAGGGTCTGGGGGAAAAGCACAGAGATGAGTTCAGTGTCAGATGCGCACTCCCCTCCCCTCCCCTCCCCCCCTCTCTCCCCTCCCCACCACACCCCTCAGAGGAGGTTGCCGGCGGGTTCCGTACCGAAATGGTGTCTATGTACCGTACCATACACGTTTTGCTGCCTGAACATGTGGCGCTTGCAGCCGCATCCTTGAAATGCATTCAAGCGTTGCACGCCAGCAGCGCGCGCGCGCGACTAACGGGTTTCTGCTTTGCTTGTTAGTAAATTAATCTTCGTAAGATCAAACCGGATCGATGTCTTTGCGTTCTTTTTATCCCGTGGGCTGCCTGGCGGGCTCCCACCAAGTGAAACCCAAGTTTTTTTTCCCGCTTCCCGACTAAGTACTGTAGGGGACAAAGCCGTGAATTTTTTTTGGGGGGGTGGTCGCTCCCGCTATTCTAGAACGACGATGGCTAATCCACCTCCCTCTCTTAGGTGTAGTGTCATCTGGCCATGCGTGTCGGGCATGCCTCTCTCTCTCTCTCACCGGCCTGATGCTGATTGGCTCCCTACCCGTATACAAAACCGTCAGCGCAACACGCGCCCTCTCATCTTGCGTACGGCCGGACCCAGTATAACGTCGATGGTTTCACGGCTTCCATCGCAGAAACACATCGATCGCATTGCCGGTCGTGATATTATTAAGGAACGCTTTTCTTCTTCTTCTTCTCTCTCTTTCGTGCCTGGTGCCTGGTTGGGTTTCGCGGCCCACACCGGGCACCACAGCAAATGGAATTGGTTGATTTGACTAAGCGCAAGGGTCGGGGCATATGAAACCATGATCCCAGGTATAACATGTTAACAGGTTGAGACACGTAGGTGGCATTCCGGTCAAGGACCACGGTGCGGCTACCGCGATTGATCATAGTAACAATGCTATGGGCTGCCCGCCCGCACCGCACCGCGCCTTGTTGCAGAGTTTGGGCAAAGGAATCCGCCGCTCGTACCTGGTTTCAACTGCAGCCTTTGGCGCCTAGTCATGACGGTTCTGCTGGGGGATTCCATTGCCTAATCCTGTGTATGTGTGCGAACCAACGACATCGTATCGCAACCAGATAATCAAAACATCCACTAAACTTTCTCCACCTTGATTTGTGAAAGCGAGACCGAGCAACATCAGACGAGGGGGTATACTACACTAAATGACATGGCAGGCTTGCGAGCAAATGCTCACTAAGCAACAAATAACATGCAAGACATTAAACAGAAAATATTGTACTTTTGCGAAAAAAAAGGGGGGGGATATCTGGGTATGCGGAGGGAACGAATGGGTGCAAGGGTATGGTGGGACAAACGTTCAGTACATGGCAACGCCCATTTTCGCCTAGCCCAATCGTACCAAGGGTGTGAATTACCAGCGTGTAACACGGCAAATAGAATGTTTTAGGAACGCCAAAAAAACCAGTATACATGAGATCATACACCATCGCTAATCGTGCGCGTCTGATCGAAAGAAAAAAAAATCGTAAAGGCAACCCAAATCGACATGCGTGTCTGTGCGCCGGAAGAAAGGAAGGATAAAATGACCAAGGTGTGGGTGGAGAAACAACGTCAGGGCCGAGGGGTGATGCTCAAGACGAAGCAAGCCATCTGCCAGCTGTCATTGTGCCTGGGCCAAGAAAGGTGTTTATGAATGGTAAATATAATCGAATGATGAGGCGTAGACTGCTACGTCGTTGTGGCGCACGGCATCATACTTCCGGGTTTGCCAAGTATGGACGACGGCCCAAGGCTAACATCGAGTACAACTCAAAGTGCAAGCCCTGTGCCGTCACCGCTCCAGCGATAGAGGCTCAACATTTCCCGTCTCCGTTGTTGGGCAAGCTCGGCGTGCTCGTCCATGCCTCGGCCGCGCACTTGTTGTAAGGCGGATCGCATGACCTTTCGGAAATTTCGCTGAAGGATCATTATTAGCATGGTTATCCATAGTGGGCAAAGCCCCGAGGTGGCTGGAAGAAAAAAAAAGAAAGGAAGCCGAGACGCAATGGTACTTACTTGATACTCTGTGTTGAGAGTGACGATACAGGCTTCGTGCGCCCGTACAATGACTTCGCATGCCCGCACTATCTTGGGATTGGCCTCCCCCTGCAATTTATCGGCAATGAGAAGCAACAGAAAACTTCCCTGCAGGAGGTATATGCCGAAGAAGAACGGCATGAAGCTCAGGTCGGGGTCTAGCTCGAGGACCTCGTTCAATGCTTCGGCTGCATGGACAGCGTGGCCAGTAGCGTCCACGAAGCTTTGTGAAGAGATCCACAGGTCGTTATCATCCAGTAGTGAAATTGGGTCCCATTTACCATTTAGCAAGATGTACAGGGTGTGCATGAGGTGGGTGCCATAGGCTTCCACAATCTTGGCATGCATCAAGTTTTCGTGGGCCCTGGAGATGGACGAGTTGACAGACCGTGCCGACGGTGTGCCGGGATGTACTGATTCCTGCTGTGCTTCTACATTGGCCTCGTGAACTGCCCGATTCCGAAGCTCCTGCAAAGATCGACCATAGGATTCAAGCCGCTGACTTATCTCTACTACATGGTGGTCCCAGTCTGTCTTCGCTCCGAAACGTGGGTGATTGCGGGCGTGGTATAGATCGGTAACCTCTCCAAGGATGGTCATCAGAGGAAGGAAAAATCCGAAAATGGAGTGCCCGGTGCACTCGAATGGAGGACCTCTTCGGCGAAATGTGTGATCTGAATACGATTGAGCGGAATCCTCGAAGAAATCGCCAGATTGCCATACGTTATCGTCAAGTGGTTGCAGAAGGCTGGAGCATTCCACGTCCAACAAAGAGAGAGGTCGGTTGTAGCATAACGCTAGATGGCTGCGCATGGATCAGCATCTGTTGGCTTGGGTGTGTGCCGGACACGCAAAGACGTCGGCATCATTTCCGCAGTGCTTCTCTGTCGGTGCTACGGGTGACAAAGATCAGAAGGCTTACCGATCAACAGTGAACAAAAGCCACCATATACGTCTACGCTCTTCTCTTTGCTCCTCGGTGTAGTCTACGGAGGAGGGTTGGCTGGTCTGGTAGGCTCTACCCATATGTTCGGAATTCAGGTCTCTTGGCATCCTCTCGTCGTTTGGCTCGGGTGGAGGTGTCACGGGTACTTCCTTGCCTAGTTTAAGCTCCCTGGCCAGTGACCATGCAGCGTTCCACCAGCGCAGTGATGCAGCCTTGTACTCGCTTGCTGAAATCACAATAGCTAGGTGCATGTATGTCGCCACTTCATCGAGGCCTCCAGATGCTCCCGCTACAGGGTTATGTGTTAGCTTTGGGGGGGTTAGGTAGTCGGCTTATGAGAGATGGACTTACGCAGACCTATGTCGGAATCTTGAGGCGGTATACCGAAGCCATCAATGGCAACACTGTCCACCATGTTGCCGGTATTGAAAGCAGTGGGCCCGGCTTCTGGACTACCCGGCGTCTGGTGCACCAGAGGCTTCAACAGACCGATTGTCAAGTTGATCAGCTTCTCGGAAAGCTGACTTCGCCCAGACGGTGACGAGGATAGGTATGGTGACTCGCTTGTCAAGCAACCGATCCACAACATGCTAGCCAGGAGTGCCGGGCTGCACACCCGTGGGTTGTTCGTCCGGAGAAACGATCGTTTTCGGAAGACGTAACCAAGCACATAGGGGGAGACGGGCTGCATGAATGCTGATGAGGAACTCTGGAAGTAGAGCTCCAGCAGATCGCAAGCCAATGAGATGGGCATGATGTTTGTGAGATGCGGAACCAACGGCTGTAGGACTGGATACTTCAGCTGTTGGGAATGGCTCTGATGCGGTGCGCCCGAGTACATTGTGGCAGAGGGCGAGGGTATCATCCAGCCTGGTGAGCCATTAACTGGTGACTGGGCCATGTAGCCCATGTTTGGGGGTTCTTCTGGGACTCGAAAGGCATTTGGCTGTGCTTGCGCGTGCGCACTCCGCGGGCTCATCATGCTGTACGGGCTGTCTGAGTACTCGATGCCATGCCCGTGGGAAGCTACAACGGGGTGCATTCCGGGTTGCATCACCTGGAGTGGTGATTGATAGGCGGCATTTCGGTGGTAGTCCATCGATGTATACTCGGGCATGGCGCTGTGCATGGGCAATCCTTGTGTCTGAATCCGAGGCGGTTGCATAGGCTGCATGGATTGCATGCCGCCCGCCATTTGGTGATGCATGTCGCTCTCGGGCATTGTGTCAATGGCGCTCAGATTCATCGTCCTGGTTGAGTAGATTGGTGTGGCGTCCATGTCGGATCTCGTTGTTGCAGTGCTCGCGGGCCGTCCTGGCAGTTCTGGAAGGCTTCTCTGCCCTTCAGGAAGCTTGGGGCTGTTACCTTGAACAGAATCGGCAGCCTTATCTGATGGTTGGGGGGTTGTAGAGTCTTCCGACTTGGGCGCGCTGGTGCCTGTGGCGGCGGCAGCGGCAGCGGCAGCCTGCTGCTGGGCGATGTCTTTTCGCGATGCTTTTCCACGCTTCTTGCGCTCGCGGATGTATTCGCAAGTCAAGCCGAATTCTGCCAGTCTGTTAGCAAAGCTGGGTCGGTCGTATGCGAATGACAAAACATGATGGCAGCGTTAGCTTTGCGGCTAGAGAGTCCCCTAGCTGACGCCACACAAGACGGCGGGAATGGCATTGGCAGACGATGACTCGGGCACTGCGGGGTTGGCGCAACTCCCGAGGTTTCTGTTGCAACATACCTATACAATGAGCGCACTAGGACATGGGTTATTAGTTTGCTTGGTCCGTCTTGGAGGGTGTAAGTTTAGCAGCATCGACTCACCGATTGCCTACCATCGCACTTTGTCCGCAGCTGGTTACACTGGTCGCAGGCCCGGCTGATTCTGCGTCGCACTGGTCCAGAGGTAGAGCTGGCGCGCCCCGACCGTTCGTGGAGCATGTCTCGCTGGTGACGAGGCGCTAGAGGACCACTGGCGTACGGCAGGCGATGGGGCTTGACAATTGCTTTTCCGGTCGGGAGCACATGCCGGTTCTGGTGGAACTGCAAGGCGGCGTACTGCGACGTCTGTGCAAGGGAGTCGAGTGGCGATTGTCCCATGTGCTGCGCAGCAAGATGGTGATGGTGGTGTTGGTGTTCGACTGCGTTGGGCGCGGGGACATGGCTGAAGGCCGAGGGGAATTGATGGAGATTCGTGGAAAGCATAGCTGCTGCGTTTCCGTCGTCTAGTGTTCGTTCTCCACCACAAAGTTCCACCACTCGAGTGCAGGGCCGGACGGAGTCGCTGCTGGCGAAAAGGGCCTTGGGCGGCTCTCAAGCAAAAGCTGCCAAAGGGGTGGCGAGGAGATGGGGGAGCTGTGGACAAGGCTGAAGGGCGTCAGCGCTGGGCTGGGGGGCGGTTATGCTGTGAAGGACGTCCAAAAGATATGCAGGTCGGTTGTCCAACCGCCTTCTTTTGGCCAACGCGGTGTGCCAGGGATACGATATAGCACTCGGCTGCTGCTGTCTCCGCTTAACGCTGCGCTTTAGCGGACGCAGTGGGGTATAATACATTCTGTCGAGTGCCTGGAGGCGCAGGGTGGCCATACCGAGTCGACATGGGCAAACCTGTCGTTCCTCCGGGCCCAGCTGCATCGTGCGTCAGAGACGTCTCTGGCCACATGCTGCAAACGAGATGGGCAGCAGGGCACGCAGGTTCGTGCGTACGTGCGTCAAGGACGCTGCCACGGCCACTGCCATGGCCAAGTCGCCTTCCGTTCCCCCATCGCCAGTTTGAGCATTCGACCCCTGCACGACGGGGGGGTGCACAACAACACTCGACACCGAGCACAGTCCTCCCAAAGCCGCTGGATCGTCGGTGCTGCGGACTCGAACGGATGCATGCCACAACACTCGCCGCGGCTTAGACTCGCAATCAAAAAACCATATTGGCTGATCGGTGCCATCCCAGCCCTATATGCGGCCGTCTTAAGCAGGGTGGCGTACCGACGCCGGCTCAACAAGTACCTCCAAGTACCTGCAAGTACCCAGGGCCCACCGACTGCTATAGCCTGGCCCGTTTCCCGTTGCTGAACGATCCAAGGCGCCCCATGGCGGTGATTGGCGAACACAGCCCGCGCCGTGGGTGTGTCCGTTGGCACACGAGCCGCTGACAACACGGGACCTGGCATTCTCCGCCATCGCCCACACGCCCTTCGACGCGACCACCACCGAACAGCCACGTCCTTAGCTGCAGGCCCCCCATGCCCGTTCCCCGGCTCGACATGCACTCTGAGGGCCAGCGCTACCCACCTCGCTGCCGGTCATACTGCACCCCAGTGAATAATCCGCCATCCGCGTCGCAATCTGCGCTGATCCCCTTTCCACTCGGCCTCGTGGATAAGGCCTGGCTGGTGCTCCATGGAGACGTGAAGGCATGCCGCCTCCTCGAAAAAAAAGGTCCCAGGTCGTTGATGCCGGAGTTTTCCCATTCAAACCACGCGGGCTTGGGCCACAGCCGTTCCAGAAACACGCCGCCTGTGCCAGGGCCGAAAGACATAGAGTGTCTGTTCATAACGATGCATTCCCAGATTGCCTTCGGTAATGCATCTTATGAATCCCATACACAAGCGTGAACAAAGCAGCCACCTGCAGGAGCCAGAGTTGAGTCTGCCAAGCCCGGACTGGGAGACGTCCCAATGTGTTCGCAATCACGTCTATAACGCATGCTGTTATGCCATCAAGTCTGGGACTAGATATCCCTGGCATGTCCAGCTGAGTTACGCCTGACCCATCCTACTCAAAGCTGCTTGGAAGCGAGTGGCGCCGGCAACGCTGTAAATTCGCGCTACGAACCCATCGTCTCTTCACGGTGCAGCATGCTCCGCGCTATTCAAGAAGGTGGGTGGGTGTCGACCGTCCGGCAATGAAGGCACCTCGCCCATCCCGAAGAGACCTCCTTGGATGTGGCCAGACCTTTCGATAGTTGGCTGTGACTGTGGTCACAGTTCCAGACCATGAGACCACTAGCTGACCCATTTCTGCTGCAGAGATGCCGGGTGGCAACGTGGAAGCACTTTCGCATCACTCCGTATCATGATTGTCAGGCAATCCTGTCATTGCTTCTTCAGCACCGTAGTTTAGCTTGGCTAGCACTGAGTGCCGCAGCGACTCCTATCCCAACGGGACACTGTCTGGGCCGGTTTTCGAGCGGCCAAAGTAATCGTGGCAGTGTTAAGCTCGAGTCTTTTTTGTTGCAATTACCGGTATGAGCCGGTATCTTCTCAGATCCAGAACAAATGAGTTCTGTTCGATGTGGTGACAGTGCTCTCTTTTGGGAGCCAGATGAATGGGTGACATGGCATACCAAAGTCATACGGCCAGATGCTACCCACCGTTATCCTGATGAATTCCTACCGTCGGTCATTTCGGAATGTCAGAGAATAGCGGATAGCTGAAACAATAGTCTCAGAAGAGCTTTGTCTCCTAGCTACACTGACCGGCACACGGCGAATTGCTCCCGTTATTTGAATGCAAGGGACGCACTAAAGGCACAACCTCCTCCCCGTAGTGAGCTCCATACGCAGTGCAGCCGGCTGATACTACGAACAAGAGCCATTGAGTGTGTCGCGCAAGCGTTCTAGTGCTGAGCAACTATATTTGGGTAACGACCAAATGAGACAGGCCGTTTGTCGAAGTGGACGCTCCTTGCACATGGAGAGTAGAGGCCAATGAAATTTTCCAAGACACGGGTCCACCGTAAGGCCTTTCAGAAAGGACCCTTTCTGTGCAAAGGGAGCAGTGCGTGGCAACACCCTCGCACTCCTGTCTCCACCGGAAAGGATTTGCATAGCTGCAGCGATTGACATGCGTCCAGTCAATTTGATACGGTAAACTACAGGCTCAACATATCCTGATAGCCCTGTGGCAACTCCAAAAATGAACTTTGACGGGGCTTCTGTGGGTTTGCCGTATTGTGGGGTCACAGAGCATATTGCATTGGCCAACAGCCTCCCTGGACCGGACGATCGTGCCGTACTTCGAGTTTGCAAAAATAAGGGGGGCTTAGGTGGCGACCAAGAAAGCAGGTCTGAAGGAAGGCCAGGCACACATTGGGCTCTGTCTTGCATCAGTGCCACTCACCATACCATTCTCGAAGAAGAATCAAAAGAAGGTAGGTGATTTCGCCAGACATAAGCCGAACTTACCACCGGCAAACGAGAGAAATGATCTCCATGAGCCGGGCAGGTTGTTCCCTGCCAGGGAGGTTCGTGCAGAGATGTGTTAGATCGAGCTGTGCCGCACAGTCATGGTGGCCCATGGGGTTAGGTATCCAAATTTTCGCAGATCCAACGCAAGGCACATGCCACAGGCGAACACGAGTGCAGCTTCCAACAGAGTAGGTAAAGAGGCAAGGTATCGCGGGACCTCAGGGCCGACTCACGCTCAATTTGATCATCTCTAGATATTGCTTGTGCAGCGCTTCACACCGCCGTACGAACCGCATTGCCGTCATTGATGGGCACATGCGGGGTTCAGTCGTGCCAGGTAGTGATGTGCTCGTGGATGAGACCATAGACTGCCCGATGTTCCAGCAGCATGCTGAAAAGCGGCTTCTAGGGTCAGCCTATCCTTGCTTGAGGGTAGTCATGTGGTTCAAAAAGGCTTGACAAGCCGGTGTGCAGACATGGACACGCAAACCCTGTTGCTTGCTTGCTTGCTTGCGCAGTGTGATGCGTAATCCTTTTGGTTTGTCAACGGAATTATGTGAAATGGCATCCGCCTCTGTTTCAAAAACGGTGCTCGGGGCACATGGAACTCTGGGAAATGTTCTAGAGGTTCCGTGCAGATAACCTGCAGGGTTTATATCAGGGCCTACCTGCGCGAAAGATGGACTGGAGCTGCGGCTTCCTAAGGTCTCGTCAAAGGGCCGGTTTGGCGCTCCCCCACACGTTGCTCAGTACATGTGTGCTGTCGAGGAAATTACGTGGCCGGATGCCGGGCCAGCTCCACGAGGACTGCCTTCTATGAAGAAGACCAGGATCGGTAGACCTGCCACTCGCACACGGCTGAGGAGTCTGCATCTTGTTGCCCAAGTGGAGCATCCACGTTTCTCCAGATGAGAGATGCATGCATCGGAAATGCTGTGGATTCCTCGCAATACGTCGCTGCCAACTAATGTTAGCTGGATCAGCCAGTCTTGTATGTTGTTTACTCACTGTGGTGCACGTTGGTATGCCACATACGTACCAGCAAGGCGACAGGAAAAGGCCCGAACCAATGCCGACAGTAATCTTGCATCTCCAGATGAGCCATGGCCTAACTCGGGCCAGAGGACACGGCTGAGCCACGATCTCTGGAAGATGACCGGGTCGGTGGAGACGGTCCGGGGTGGTGAGCTGCTGCTGCTCTACCGAAGCTTGCGGCCATGTTGGTCAATAGGCTTGAGTAATGCCGGCATCACATGGTCCGGCAGAGTTTTTCAGAGTTATCAGCGTCGTGAGCATGAGAAGGACAGTCAGCAGGATAGTCGTGGCGCGCAATCGTAGCCGCCGATAAGCAGGCATGGAGAATCCGCTTTTCGGCGTCGACAGGTGTGAATGACCTCGACTAGCATGGGCCGTGCACAAGCTAGGCCTAGCGCGTCATACGTCATTTCCGGTTTGGCGGCGGGCAGCGCTTCAACTCAAAATTAACGGCCCTGCAAGCGCCGCCAGATCGACTTTGCCGTCTCTGTTTGCTGGGCATCTCACGTTTAATCTATTCCAGAAGGTTACATACGAAGCACGCACCGTCATCATGTCGCTCGAGAAGATCACGACCATCTCCCCCATCACCAACAAGCCACTTCTTACACGCAATGGCCTCTCGGAGGCTGATGTGGAGTCTATACCTGAGACAGCCTCAGCTGCCTTCGCCTCGTATCGACAAACGCCACTCGCTGAACGAAAGGCCATTGTCAAGAAGGCTTTGAAGATTCTGAGCGACCGCCAAGATGTTTTGGGTAAAGAGATCACTGAGCAGATGGGCCGCCCCATTGCCTACACTGCCAAGGAGGTCGCCACGGCGGTTATGCGTGGCGAGTACCTGCTCAAGATCAGTGACGAGACGCTCAAGGACACGGATGGTGAGCCCGAAAAGGGGTTCAAACGCTACATCAAGAAAGTTCCACTTGGCCCCGTCTTGATTCTGTTTCCATGGAATGTGGGTGTCGTCGCAGATTACTGCCTCTTTGCACATGCTGAATATATATACAGTATCCGTATTTGACTCTCATCAACTCGCTAGTGCCAGCGCTGCTAGCAGGAAACTCGGTCATTCTAAAGCCTTCCCCACAGACGCCAACCAGTGCCGAGCAGATTCAACAAATCTTCAAGGAAGCTGGCTTGCCTGATGGTGTACTCCAAATCTTCCACAGCGGATCCTCGATCCAGATTGAGGCGATTGCGCGGTCGCCGAAGATTCAGCTCGTCTGCTTTACTGGATCGGTAGCCAACGGCCTTGCCATTCAACAAGCTGCCAATGATCGTGTTCCCCTTCGGATTGGCCTTGAACTAGGAGGCAAGGATCCCGCATACGTGCGTTCCGACGTTGATGTCAAGTGGGCCGCAGAAGAGCTCGTAGACGGTGCCATCTTCAACTCGGGCCAGAGCTGCTGCAGTGTCGAGAGGATCTATGTGGACGAGAAGATCCATGACGAGTTTGTGTCTGCAGTCCAGGAGGTCCTCAGCGGATACAAGCTCGGCGATCCATTCGACAAGAGCACCCATGTTGGCCCCGTAGTATCCAAGCGATCTGCAGAGGCCATCCAAGCGCATATCAAGGACGCTCTGGACAAGGGCGCCAGAAATGCCACTCCGGAAAATGATACGTTCAAGAACCCACCCGCTGATGGCAACTACGTCGCTCCGACGCTTCTGACAAATGTCACTCACGAGATGGCAGTCATGACCGAGGAAACGTTTGGTCCTGTGATTCCAGTCATGAAGGTCAAGAGCGATGCGGAGGCCATCAAGCTCATGAACGACAGCCAATTTGGACTTACGGCCAGTATTTGGACAAAGGATGTTAGCAAAGGCCACGAGCTCGCCGACGACGTCGAGGCCGGTACCGTATTTGTCAATCGATGCGACTACCCCGCACCTGTAAGCATTCCCTGCGTCAGATGCGCAACAGTACTGACAACATTAGGACTTGGCATGGGTTGGCTGGAAAGACTCGGGCAGAGGTCAGACTCTGAGTAAATTCGGTTTCGATCAGTTTGTCAAGCTCAAGAGCTATCACGTCAAGGACTACCCGAAATAGAAGCACCGGCATGAGGCACACAGGTAATGAGTACAGGAGACTCGACGCGAAACTGTCTCTGCCTGGCGAGAACGGTTCCAACAACATGACGATTCGTAGTCGCTAAGGGCTCGGCGTCGGACTGGATAAATCTTACAAAAAAGTGCCGCACGCCGTTCATGAATTTCGACAGATGTGACAATGATGACGATCGCATCGAGAAGTGCCGTAATATGGGTGTTATACTTTCGAGTCGCTATGCAAAGTGGCACTACCAGGCACAGGCGACGCGACGCGCTCTCCGCGCAATCACCTGAACACGCTTATCGCAAGAGTATATCAGTGTGGAGAAACCTTTTGTGCCCACTAAGCGCCCCGTCCCGCGAGATGAAACATTCTGTTGCATATGGACAACCCCTACGGAGCTAACATAAACTTTAAGACCCCCATGGCGGGCAGAGAACACAACACTGATTCAAGAATGGCAGCACATAAAGACAGATTGCGAGCCGCGAATTTGGACAGTTTTTAAGCATTGGGCTTTTGCTCTCAAGCGCATAGGCCTCTCTAAGCTAATAGCTGTTGCTATTGTGCACGTCCTCGTGTGCTCTGTGGGCAGAGTCCCTGACAAAAATAAGCTTTGAGGTTTCGAACGGCGCGCCCTCGGATGACCATTGCACAGCCACCAGCCGTCTTAACGCGGAAAAAAGCAATGTCAAACGAAACAATGACTGTAGTTCATAAGCGATGGTCCGACATCCCAAGGTGGAAAATTTTACCGACTGAGGCATTGGGAAATCAGATTACTCGCCGTTTCCCTTGACTTTCTGACTGTGTCTGTTTATATCTTCTTTCTTTCTACACGCCTAATGACTGTCTACCGGCCCGCGCCCATCTCTCTCTTTCATCTCTCGTCTTTGGGACCTTTGGCGTATCCCTTCGCATAATAGTCTGTTTCATCGAGTTTTCTCTGTTTCTGTTTGCAACGTCTCTGAGAGACCTTGCCGAGGATCGCGTCGTACATTCGATCAGCTGTGTTTCCCTACACGAAGACGCACGCAGCGATTCAGTCGCCAACTCACACATACGATGGCTGTGGACAAGATGATTGCAAAACTCCGACGATTCTTTCCGTGCTTTGCCGAGCGCGAGCGAGAAGATGTTGTCATTGTACGTGCTCGTCACATTGTCGCGTGTAGCATTCTCACTTCTAACACAACACGCGCACGCAGGGCGATCCCACCAATGTTCGCCACATGGAGATCTCGGAACAGCTCCCCGGGCTGACAGACGCCCAATGCAAGAAGATCCACGAGAAGGCTTCAAATGACGCTACTCGCCTTCTCAGCCTCCGTTCCCATCCACCGAGTGCACCCAGCACGCCCTCCTCACCCGTTGTTGAAGTAATGCCAGTACCGCGACTCGGCCCAAATGAATTCGGTCCTGGATTTGCGAGTTCCGTCTTTGAATTCCCCATATGTGATATTGAGTCGCCGTTTGCATCTACAACAGACCTGCACCTCGCCGTATCAGATGAGGAGGCGCGCAGCGACACCCCGACTGGTCCTCCGCCTATGTCGCACGATGATGTCAAGGCAGATATAAAGGTAGAGGTAAGAGTAGAGGTAAAGGAGATCGAAGAGGAGCAAAATCAACAAGAAGAAGACTGCGACGAGGATTGCGAGAAAGCAGGATGCGACGAAGGATACGCCCAGAGCATATCGCAAATGTCCATCCCGCCACTAGACCGCCTCGCCTTTGGTCCCGAATTCGCCAGCTCACTGCTCGATTCCTCCCTAAATGAAGCTTCATCGCTATCGGGAACTCTCACTACCAGACCAGATGCCGCCTCCCTGAGAGTCGCATCGCCCGTTGAACAGACTACGTCCCCATCAACACTCGGCGCGCAAACACAGAGCCTATGCGACAGCGCCAGCACCTGCAGTTGCCCCTGCGAGAAAGAAGAAGAAGAATACGACGAAGACGAGTACGAAGAAGAAATCCGTCAGCCGCAAAAACAACAACCACACTCACAACGCCAATCACAACAGAAGCCACAGCCGCCGCAAAAACAATTCTTGACTACTTTTGATTTCGAGTTTGCCGGCGACGACGCGCGGTATCGCTTGAGCTTTATATGCTAGTAGGTGGGAAGAGGGGGGTGGGGGATGGAGTTTGGTCTTCATGTATGTATGTAAGTATGCACACACACACATATAATGGGTATGATGGAGTTGGAGGTGTTGTCGTTGTTGTTGTTCTTGCTGTATAACCTCTTTTTTTTTTCTCTTATGCATGAATGTCGTTATATATCTATGTATTTTATGTGTGTTTTATCTGGAGAAAGGGGGGTTGTGGGAGGGAGGAGAAGCTACTCACTGTGTACGTTCTTGACAATTCAAGGTCGAGAATTTCTATACGTTAAGGTCCCTGGTGAACCTCGCATGTGTCTTTTTCTTTATTGTAATTAATGTTTATGTTTTTTCACGCTTGATTGATACTTGATGATGTTTCTTTCGTTCGTCATTGTTATTATGATTGGTTTTTTTTTCTCTCCTCTTAACCTTCCTCCACGCTCTACCCTCTTCAAACGCACGATAACGGTTCCCGCGCCAGATTCTCATCTCAACTATGTTTGTCGTACCAGGATCGCGAAAGCTTATTCCTCCGTTTCCGAATACCTTTGCTTGTACCCTCTTTAGCACTGATCGGATGTCACTTACTCTACGTAAACTTGATGTGGAGCAAGAGCGTGTGTTGAGGATAAAGCTGTGTCTTTCTGTCCTAAGCAAGGGGGAGGAGGATAAAAGTTTCTTTTCTTTTAGGGTTGCGGCAGGTGATGAAGCAGCGTCACGGGTGTGTTGAGGGGAGCGTGTGGGAGCAAAAGCGTGGATATGAGCAGAGAGGATGAAAGCGGGAGGATCGTATAGGGAAGAAGAGACTTTCTATGTACGACGGCCGAATGAACAGGGGAAATGTGTGGTCAATCATGAAGTTTTAGGTAAACTTGGAGTGTTGTGGGGCTTCATGATTTCTACAAGTTGATCAGATGTACAAGCCAACTATCTCATTGGATTCAACACGATATTATCAATCAACCTTACCGGAACCTGACGGCCCTCTGCATCCAGCTGACCCAAGTCTTCGCCTTGCTGCGGGTCTTCAACAGGCAGCATCTTGACTGCGCCGCTTAAGATGGCGCCCTTGGTATCGTCAATCACATCGACTTCCTCCATGGTGTCCGGGTCAGCAAGGCTAATGTAGTCGACTTCGAATCTGGCGCGCTTGCTGGGTTCCAGTTGCTCTTGCTCGAGAAGAGTCATGTCTGTGTGATCAAATGCAGGCCATAGCACGTCGTTGCGCATTCTTGTGCCGTTCATGTACTGACGCTCTGCTTTGCGGAGAGCTTGGCTGAGCACGATACCAACGCTGCGACGTCGTGTGCCCAGGTAGACATTTCGAGAGGAAAGGGCGAGACCGTCTGGCTCCCTTGACGTGGGAATAATACGCAGTTCCATGTCCATGTGGAAGTCAGTGAGTAGGCGTTTGATGACGCGGGTCTGCTGGATGTCTTTTTGCCCAAAGTAGACGCGGTCTGGGGCGCAGATGTTGAAGAGCTTCATGCACACAGTTGCTACGCCGCGGAAGAAGACAGGCCTGGAAGCGCCTTCAAGGACCTGGCCAAGAGGACGCATCTCGACAAAGGTTCCTTTGCCAGGTAGACTGCTATCGGGCGGGAGAGTGGGGTACATGGTCTTGGTGTTGGGCGCGAAGACGGCCGTTACTCGTCCCTGGCCTGCGCTTTCCAGCTCTTGGTTCAGCTGCTCTAGCACCTGCATGTCTGCCTCCCATGTCTTTGGGTATGAGTCTAGATCCTCGTTCAGCCCGAATTGTGTGGGGTTGACGTAGATTGTGACGAAGACGTCCGTGTTCTCTGCTGCGGCATGGCGCATGAGCGAGACATGGCCCTCGTGCAGGGCGCCCATGGTGGGTACTAGACCGACGGTGCGCTTGTTGAGGCGCAAGTCCCAGCGGAAGTCGCGTAGAGGCTTGACATCGCGGAAGATGTGCGGGTGTGAGGTCGGAGACGCGGTGTTGCACCGCGTCGCGGTTGTGGACAAGAAGCGGATGCGGCTACTTGTCGCGGATACTTGCAGCGGGCGCGACAAGCTCGACAGCAGAAAGGGGCGCACTGCTGGGACTGGTCGCCGTCAGCTGCATGGCTCAATGGCTAGCTAGGAGAGATGTATTCACCGGCTGCTGGTCGGAGTGAGGGCATTGCGGAGAGTTGCGGAGGTGTCGCGGAACAAGACCAGTCTTAGCTTTCAAGTTACGCAGCGCCCAAGCTAATGCGACGGCTTCTCCCTCGCAACTGTAAGGCTGACGCACAGCGGAGAGACGGCGACGAGTCTGCCATGGCCGTACAGTTGCGAGATGTCCATATTGTTTCTGCGCTCAAGGCATCGTCATGGAGCAGGTATAGCCGGATTGGGCCTAGTGCCCCACTAAAAAGATCCCAGGTTCGAGATTTCGGATGCCGTCTCGCAGTCTCTACACCCCGCAACATCCACGCCCGCCGACGACGCGGCCACCCGGAACAGACATGGGCGACGATGGCATGCTCCTCAATTTCTCCATCCCAGAGAGCGGCATCATAGCCAAGCCCACGTTCAAGGGCGGCAACTGGAAGAGTCGCCTTACCGCGAAGAAGGCGGCGCAGAACTGGCACACCAAGGCAACTGCACGACTGAACGGCGAAAAGGTGCCCAAGAAGGCGGTCGATCATGCGACCAATGTGAACCGCACAGAGCTGGGCCCCCGCACACCAAAACCTGCAGACAACGCAGACATTCTCGACACTGGCGACCGACCACCGAAGCGAGCGCGCGTGAGCGGAGACTTTAGGCCCAAGACGGTTGAAAAGACAGCCGACCCCAAATTCAGACCGCAGTCGAATCCCAATGCGACAAAACGGCCGGGCGAGCAGCAGAGTGCGCCAAAGGGCGGCAAGCAGGTCATTTCCTCGCTGTTCACGTACAACCCCACACCCACCAGCAAGCCGGAAGCGGGCGAGCGACGCGACGACGATGCGCCTGTCGAGCCTTCAAATGCGCCGCTTAACAGCGAGCTGCATACATTCACGTCCCTCGGCATGTCCGCTACACTAGCTACACATTTGATGAACAAGATGGATTTGAAAGCGCCCACGGCCATTCAGAAGGCTGCGATTACACAGCTGGTCAAAGACGACTCGGATGCTTTCATACAGGCCGAGACTGGTTCCGGAAAGACGCTATCCTATCTCCTTCCCATTGTGCAAAGACTGATGGATCTGTCGGCGAATATGAAGAAACGGAAAGTCGACGAGAACGTGCAAAGGAATTCGGGCCTGTTCGCCATCATCTTGGCGCCAACGCGAGAACTGAGCAAACAGATTGCCGTGGTACTGGAAAAGATACTAGGCTGTGCGCATTGGCTGGTGGCTACGACTGTCATTGGTGGAGAGAAGAAGAAGTCGGAAAAGGCTCGTCTGCGCAAAGGCATCAATATTCTGGTTGCAACACCGGGTCGATTGGTGGACCACCTGGAACACACAGAAGCGCTGGACGTAAGCAATGTCAGATGGCTGGTTCTCGACGAAGGTGATCGCCTGATGGAACTCGGGTTCGAACAAGAAATCCAGAAGATTGTCGGTGCTCTCAACCTGCGAATGCGCGCAAAGAAGGACGAAAAGTCGCGGATACCAGGGTTGCCGGAGAAGCGTACCACAGTGCTCTGTTCTGCAACCATGAAGATGGATGTTGAGAGGTTAGGCCAAATAAGTCTGAAAGATGCTGTGCATATTCGAGCCGATCCGTCTGAGAAAGGGCCGGAAGTGAGCGAATCGAGCAAGGGCCAGACTTTCTTCGCACCTGCACAACTGAAGCAATCATATGCTGTTGTAGCACCCAAGCTACGACTGGTATCTTTGATCGCCTATCTAAAGCGATCTTTCGCACGCAAGGGCTCGGTGATGAAGGCAATCGTTTTCGTATCGTGTGCCGACTCGGTTGACTTCCACTTTGATATACTTACTAGCAATCTCGAGGAAAACGAAGACCAAAAGGAAGATGAAGACGAGGAGGACGAAGCTACCGAAGACAAGAAGAAAGCCAAGAAAGCCAAAGCAGTACAATCAGATCCTACAAAACTCGAGGGAACAGCCGCAGAGTCGCCCATTTTATCGCCAAAGACACATTCAGTAACGGCATACCGCCTCCACGGTTCCCTCCAGCAATCCCTCCGAACATCAACACTCGCCCAATTTACCAAGAACAAAGAACCCTCCGTCCTGATAGCTACTGACGTCGCGTCGCGTGGTCTCGATCTGCCAAACGTCGATCTAGTCATCGAGTTCGACCCAGCCTTCGCCCGAGAAGACCATCTGCATCGAATCGGTCGTACAGCCCGTGCCGGCCGCGATGGACGCGCATGCATCTTCCTCATGCCCGGCTCCGAAGAAGGCTATGTCGACATTCTCAAGACAGACCGCAAAGACAGCGAAGCCGGGGTGCACATTGCGCGTCAAGACGCAGACGACATTCTCAACCGCGGCCTCATCACGAGCGGCGTAATGGAAAAGAACGCTTACATGGACAAAGCAACCGATCTCCAGCTTGCCATCGAACGCTGGGCCCTAGCTTCTCCCGCTCGCCTCGAGGCCGCCCGCCGCGCTTTCCAAAGCCACATCCGTGCATACGCCACCCACATTGCTGACGAACGCAAATACTTTGACATCAAAGCTTTGCACCTGGGTCACCTGGCCAAGGCTTTTGCCCTGCGCGAGCGCCCGAGCGGCATGAAGGTTCCTGGGCAACGAACCGGTGCTGGCCGCAACGACAAAACGCCCGCCAAGGTCCGTGGCGGACCCAGAGTCGACGGCGCCAGCCGCAAAGCCGAGCCTGTTGGCGCGTCGACAAGGAAGAAAATCGATTTGGATCTGCCAGAAGGTCAGGACACGGATGAAGCCGCTAAGATGAGAAAGGCGGTTCGAGCACGAGAAAAGTTTATGCGACATGCCGGTTTGGCCAGTGAATTTAACCTTGGGTGAAGGAAAGGACAATAATAATCTGTGGGGTTCTTGTTTGTTCATAATACTCTATACATGTACTTGGTTACACGTGCATATCAAGTATCTAAGCACTTAGCATATCAATACTATACCATATCATACCAAGCAATTTCTTCTCTCCAAGCAGCCCATGCAATCCGTCTCTATAATCCCTGTCTACGCAGCCAACAATGTCCCCGTCACGCATGCCTCTCCCTCCTACACAAAACGCGCTTAATCCTTGCCCACGCCCTCTTCACCCTCGCCTTGAACCTCCTCTTCCTCCCCGCCTTCTCGTTCTCTTCCCCCTCCACAACCTCCACAATCTGTCTACACCGCACCTGTCCCTCTCTCACATCTACACTTTGATCGTCATCGTCATCGTCATCATCATTGTCGTTGCTACCACCTTGACTACCACTACCACTACTACTAACATGACCAGCACTACTACTCACCCTCGGCCCCACAATCTCACTGCGCGTAACCCGCTGCACAGGCAGCACCGTCGCCATCCTGACACTAAGCGTCTCCTGCGAGCGGAAGAGCCTCGGATCCGTTTCTCGAGTCGGTCCGCTGGCTACCTCGCGATGTACGAGGTAGCGCGCAGGCCGTAGCGGGCGGACACGAGGGCCGCCCTCATTATTCTCATCCCCGTCCTCGTATTCAATATCATTTTCATCGCCCTCTTCAACGTACGCCTGGTACCGCAGCGAGCTACTTGGTTCCGGGGACGCAGATGGCGAGAAAAAAGCAGCTGTGGTGCTGGAGTGGCGGGTCAGGTCTGAGATTTCGTCGTCGCGCTCTGTGAGGGGGCTGAGGCGGTGCGGCTGCGGCTGGATGTTTGCGTCGAGGACGCGCAGGAGCGAGGGGATGTTGGGGGTTGGGGAGGGCGCGCGGGGAGGCGTGTAGGCTTGGTGTTGTTGGGAGAGTGGTGAGGGCACTGTGGGGGGGCGTGGGTGTTAGTATTGGGGAAAAGAGATTGTTGAGTCTTGACTCCAAGGGAGGAAGAAAGACTTACCGCTTGGTTTCGACTGCTGCTGTGTGGCGTCGAAAGCAGGTGGAAGTGCAGGGATCGGTGTGCCAGCCCTGGGGACCATGTTCTTCATCATCTTATTGCCATGGGGCTCTGGCTCTGGCTCTCCTTCTACTTCTGCCGCGCCGACCTCGCCATTCAAGGTGCTGAAGCTCGGCATGGGAGAAGGCGACTTTGTGAGATCCCACTGTATCTTGGGGGCCTTTGTGAGCACTGGTGTCTTTCTTCCTTTGGGCGGCCCCAAGACCCTTTCTGCCTCCTTCATCTTCACAGCTTCGTTGGCATCCACACCGCGTTGCTGCTGGCATGATGCTTGCTGTCCCCGAGAACTCGGTGGTGGTCTGCTGGCTCCCTGGCCATTCAGGCTGAGTGAACGTGGGCTTGCAGGCTGCGAATGAGGCTGAGCAACCTGGAGGCCGAGATGTACGCCGTTGGGCGGTGATGATGTGTTTGCCTTGTCTGCCTGGGAGTACACGGCTGCTGCACAGGCGGATACTATGTGTCGCGGAGATATCTGACTGCTTTGTGCTTGGCGGTGATGTGAAACTGGATGTGCCAGGCACGACGCACTGACTGGGAGTTGAGGTGACATGTCTACGCCTGAATCCCGAGGTGGTTCTTGATTAGACGGATTTGTCGAACTGGGCTGAGGCATAACTTGTAGAGAGTGAGCGCCTGTGCTGTATATTTGGTGTCTTTGTAGCGCAAAAGGGGAGGTCTGGTATCAGCTGGGCATATCGAAGAGTGAAGAAGACGTCTAGGGGAATCACAGGGTGTTATCTATTAAAGAACGTGTGAAGAAAGTAAGCCATGGGCCTACCAAGGTTCCATTTCTACCCTCAACTCTGGATACTATTGCACGGTCGCACCGCCTTCCAAATCCATGACAGGCTCTTGAGGGAGTGCAAAAATGGGCACTTTGCGACTCGGACTCGCCAATGGTTTCTGTATGCCTTCCTTCAAGTTCTTGGGCTTGAGCGTAGATATTGTCGAGGTGTTGTTGGCCAAGTTGGCTTCTCTTTGGATACTGGCCGTTGCTGATTCGTCCTCGTGGGGGTTGGGGGTACCGAGGACTGGTAGATGTAAATCTGACGGAACATGATTCGACAGGGATTCTCCAGAGAAATCGGTACCGTCGACTGTGATTTCGTCTCGCGGTTCCAATAGTTGGTGTTCTGAAGGCGTGTTCTGTCCGGATGGCTCTTCGCTGTCTGTTTTTGGTGTGGCACGTTTTTGCCGTGCCCGTGCAATCAAGTCTTCGAATTCGGTCTTGTGCGATTTTGCATAGCCTTCACCGTCAAAGTCCTTCTTCATGATTTTGCTCTCCTTGTGATTCGCCCTACCCCCTTGGGTTTGTTCCCATTCGTCTAGCTCCTTCAGTAGCTGTCGATGAGTCTTTCTCACAGTCGCATCTGAATCGCAATTCGAGTTGTAAATATTCAACCACTCTATATGCCGCCTCTTCATTAGATCCTTGGAACCCCAATTCGGGATGCCTATCTCTTGCAGCTTTTTCCGCAGTGCAGTCTCCTTCATCATAGCGTAATTAAGTTGTGATAATCGTATCGGTGGAGGCGAAGGGTCTATTTTCCGTGTCTGCAACACAGTCGGGAATGCTGGTTTTCTGAAAGAAGACATTGTCAGTCTGTGATGCTCCAGGCAACATCGGCTATACATACTTTGACCTGGTGTTTCGCCCCTGCGAGGCATCTGGGCCGGTGCAAGTGTCCAGATGGTTGTAGACCAGCTCCTCCTTCATCGCTCGGCTGCAAACTGGACATTTGACCATGCCATCGGGCACAAAATCCTCGTCGCCATCGTCTTCGCTATCAGCGATCTCAACAGGCGATGCCGCATTGCCTCCGTTGCGCTGGCTTTTACTTCGGGTCTGTCGCGATCGCGTGTGCCTGACATTCTCATCCTCTTCCATGTCTGTATCGTCTAGCTTTCTCTTCTTTTTGCTAGTCGCCTTAGCCTCGCCCTCTTTGTCGGCGCGCGCCAATTCCAATGCTTTCGGTCTCGCCTCTTGGAACCGCATCACCACTTCCCTGACTGCAATATTCGGCGCCAATTTGTCGCTGGAGCAGCCCGTCTTGCAGCTCGGACACTTTCCATCTGCTGTGATGCATCTTCGTATGCATATCGAACAGAATGTGTGGTAGCAGGACGTGATGACCGGGTTGTTGTAAAACTCCTTGCACACTTCGCAGCGCAACGCAGCTTCGAGTGGTTCAAAGGCAGGTAAGGACGTTTGGATCCAGTCGGTGGAGTCCGGAAGGTCAAAGGAAGAGTCCATGGGTCTGTCGCACACAGGAATCACCTGGGGTGAGCGAGGGTTGACAGGCAGATCCGTTTCGCTAGGGTGAGACGCGACTTCGATCGCGTATGCGCCATCACGTGATGACGCTTCGTCATTACCCGATTTTGACTGGGGGGTAAACGCTAGTTGGGTTGTGACAGCCTTGCGTCTTTTCGCCATCCTAAACACAACATTCAGAAATCTTTACGGCACATGCGGATGCTCAGGTGGAAGTTAGTGAGGGGAACTAAAATCGCGTCAACGGCAATAAGCGTTCGTTTGGAATGGATGCTGGCATTAACTAAGTGACTGTCACTTTGTCGGCCGGTATATGCTTTGAGATTCATTGTGCTTTGATTTCATCATCTTTCAACTCGCGTTTCACTACAGTTAGTCCTGCTCTTTGAACCTTTGATCATTGGTCGCAGGTGAATTCAACTCATCTGTTGATTTCCATTCAAAGTCATCCGCAAGATTGGATGCACTTATCCCGCCTGTTAGTGAGAATGACATCTTGTCTCCGCAAACTGGGTACAAGGTCGCGCCATTTCAGATCACGGCTGCCACAATTCCTTCTTGTTCGATCATAAGCCAAAGTCATGTGGCACCACACATCCTGACAGGACTACTTTCCTCAAACCCTGAAAACAGTGCTCTTGCTCTTGATGCCATCAAAAACACACGTATTATCAACAGGAACATATTGCTTCGTGATGGCCTTGATGATTTCCTGTGAGACTATGCCTCCTGTCAAGGCGCCAATATTATGGAGTTCAGCGCCGCCAGCTCGCACGCTGTCGAGTTGTTAGCTGGATTTGCACGAAGAGTGTTCGATAGCAGGCCTGAATTTACTTACAGTTCACGTGCATAATCTCCAATCTGTAACGTGATCGCTACATACTCTCCCTCTTCGACTGAAGCGTTTGCTTCCTTGATTAAGTCATCTGCAATTTTCAAGGCGATTCCAGTGAGTTTTTCGGAGTCTGCGTCTGGGTCGCGTTCTCCGGCAACACGAGGTGCTCCACCCAGGTCGTCTTGATCATGCGTCGCAGCAAACTCATCCCAGGCTAGGAATGCAATGTACAACGGGATTTGTGAGTCGGGAAAGGTGAGCATCTGAGCTACGGATTGTTAGCAACCCGTCCATTTCTCATACTCGCAAACCTACCGATTGGCTTTGCGCGATCACCCCACTTGATCTTCTCGCCTGCTCTCGCGACATGAAACGGTCGCCCACAAACTAGTTTGATGTGCGCTGCATTCTTGCAGAATATTTCAATGTCCTTCTCGTCAATTGGTAGCTTGCGGTTGGCATTTCGCTCCAAGAAGCGCACGCTCTCCACGACCTCGGCTAGATCGCGTCGTGCTTTGGACTTGTAGACATTTTGTAGTTGGATATAGTCTGCCGAGCGAGCCTTCATATCCGGTACAGAGCCAGGCACGGGCAAAACATTGTACTTGGTGTAGAACAAGCCAATGGCGTTTGCGATGACCCAGAAGCTAGGTGAGTCCTCGCGGATCAGAAGACACTCTGGCGCTGTGAAGATCTCCTTGACTGCGCTGCCTGGCTGAGGTGGATTCAGAGACTTTAGCACAGCTGCTACAGCCTCGTCAAAGTTCTCTTCGCCACCTTCTGGGTTGTTTGTGCGTGCGGCTTGCGAAACGGTAATTCTGAATTCGGTCTTTTCCTTGTATGTCTGCGGTGCTTCTCCTCCGTGTTCCTTCTTCCACTTCTCGAGGAAATACAGCAGCAATGCTATCCATGGAACGTGCCCATGGTTTTCAGCCTCCATGTTTTCCAGATCCGCTGTCTTCTCTTCGGTATATTGTAATAGCTCGGGCCACGGCTGCACTAATCGAAGGTCTGATGTCGTTTCAGGGCTCGGATGTGTGTCTACAATGGGGAATGCGGGAGGCAGGTGGACGGAGAAGTGGGAGTAGAAGCCGACTGAATGGATATAAAATAATGGAATGAGCGCAGCGCTTGCATGATCAGAGATTTTGGCGAGGATGTCTGGGCGGATGGGCGCGGTCGCAATGATGAGGGAGTAGGGTCGCAGAGCGTCTGGTTGTGATAGCCATGACTCAATAGGCTGGTTTGATTAGCCAAAGTCAAGGAAGATGCAAGCAGTGCCCGTACCTCTGTGACAAAGTGGCCGTTGACATCAGGGTTGAGCTCCTTGAGTAGATTGCACGTGTGCTCTGCACGGAAGCCTCGCAAATGCTGGTCTTCAAGGAAGAAGTTGACGCCCAAATCTGCCTCTGTGACGACGGCTGGATCTTGAATTGTGAAGTCGCCGATGCACGGCAGTACAAGGTTCTTTAGCGTCTCTACGCCGACAACACCCGGGCCGGAATTGATGAGCAGGATATGGGAGCTCTCCAGCGCGGCCTGGCCTGTAGCTCCCCAAAGGCGTAGCTGGCGATCATACCTGTTGCCGTTAGTACATGGTGCAGAGCCGGGGCAGAGAGACGGACTTCTTCTCCTTGGCAGTTGGGCCCTGGACGGGAGGGGGGAGGTCCTCCATGGTCGCAGCTTGTATCTTGTTGGGCAGCGGCTGAGAGGAATGGCAAAGGGTGTTGTCTGCATAGTTAGCGGCTATTACCTATCGTACTAGGCACCGGCGCCGGGACGCGCTCAAGCTGTCGGCTCGCGCTAAGTCGCCTCATCCCTGCCGCGGGGTATCCAAAGGCGGGGCACGACCACCGTCATCTTTCGCCGCACCCCCGTCACCCTGGGACAAACCATTCACTTGCATCCAAAGCACCGCCGTATCTAACTGGGAAGAATTGCAGTGCTCTGGTTGCAGTGCGTGCCGGCCCATGCCCTTGAGAGTTGCAAACTTCTGCACTGTCAGTATAAATCAGCAAGCGCCCAGCATCAGTCATCTCACGCCTCGACTGCCCCTCCAAAATTCATCAGCCCATACGTCTGCTATACTTACGTCCGTTTCACGTTTGCTTCACCGGAAAATTTCCTCGGCCTCGCCATCTGCCCAACCCTCTGTCCCGACCCAGCCTGCCACCTCGCAGACTCTTCCACACCACCGCACCCCTCAGAAACGCGAAAAACATGACCGACACAACCGTAGAAGCCGCCAAACGTGCTGCCGCACAAAAGGCCGTGGAGAACCACTTCAACCCTTCGGCGACGCACGTTGGAATTGGATCTGGCACCACTATTGTCTACGTGGTCGAGGCCATCAAAGAACGCTCGACCAACCCCAATATTCTCTTCGTCCCTACTGGCTTCCAATCGCGCCAACTTGTCATCAATGCCGGCCTGACTGCCATTTCGTTTGACAGTCTTCCAGATCATGTCATGCTCGATGTCGCTTTTGACGGAGCTGACGAAGTTGACGCGGACCTGAACTGTATCAAGGGAGGAGGCGCATGTCTGTTCCAGGAGAAGCTGGTAGCGGAGCGCGCCAAACAGTTTGTCTGTGTTGCAGACTACAGGAAACGACAAGACCGTCTCTTGACAAACTGGCCCACCATACCCATTGAAGTCGCGCCCCTTTCTCAGCTCAAAGTTGCTGCTGCGCTGAGGATGCTCGGATCAACAGGCCCTAAGCTCAGGACAACGTTACTGGAGAAGTCAGGCCCCCTGAAGACGGACCAGGATTTCTACATTCTAGATGCACCTTTCCCTCCCCTGCTCACGACGGCCGACATGAAGGCTGGCAAGGGCAAGGGTGACGGAAGCGACGGTACATGGGAAGTCAACAACCTCAGCCGCGCCATCAAGGAATTGACTGGTGTCCTTGAAGTTGGTATTTTCTCTGGCCTCAACGGCATCGAGGCGCAGGCTCTTCGCGAAGTAGACCAAAGCACAAAGGCTGTAAGAGGTGGCCAGAAGCCAGTCGCCGTGTACTTTGGTATGCAGGATGGCAGCGTCATGGTGCGCACGCTCGAAGGCGAGACCTAAACCTGAACTTGACCAATTGAATACGTCCAGTCACCGTTGCCGTCCCTAACACGGAACAATGCAGAAATTTACTTTTTTTCTTTCTTTCTCGTTTTTTCCTTTCTTTATCAACCCTACACACTAGCGCACTCCTCCATCTGCAACAATCATCTGACGTTTCAACATACACCAAAGACTAACACGAGAGTTTCACACGGCAGTCATGAAAGAAAAGACATTAGTATCATCGTCGCCATCATAATCATAATCAGATTGACCATGGTTGATTCTATCTGAATAAAAAGAAAAGACACGAGCAAGGCAAGTTTTCATTCCATGCCCAAACAGAGCCAAACCAGCTCGCGAGCCCCTCCATAGTCGAGGCCGCAGAAAGGTAAAATGTTGTTTCCCCCCTTTGATGATTCCCGCATGTCACATATACAGGCAGAACCTCGCTTTGTATCTCACTTGGCACCTATCCGCACCATCTAAGAACGGTACATATGCCTCCTGGGGTGAACGGCAGCCCTCTTCTTGTAGCCGCCATCCGGGCCAGGCGTAGGAGTGACGTAGACGGTCGTGGTCACGACGGCAATGTCAGTCACGTAAACGCACTTGTATCCCTCGGGGCATTCCTGGGCCGGTGTGGGAGCTGGTGCCTTTGAGGGAGAGGGAGACGAGATAACAGGAGGAGGTCCGTATCCGTCACCGACTGAGGGCTTGGGCGCAGCAGGCTTCTCGGGCTGGGGAGCGGGCTTTTCAGGCTGAGGAGCAGGCTTGGTGGGCTTGTCGCTTGAAGGAGAAGGGCTCGACTTTGGTGGAGCAGGTGCATAGCCGCCATCCTGGCTCGACATGACGGGGCCTACATCGATGGTCTTCTTTGCCGGCGTCAGAATCTTGCCCTTGTTGGGCGGGCCGTTGAAGTTGCCTGCGTTGCATTCGGCGTTGATGCCCTCGCACTTGTTCGCCCAGATTTTGCAGCCAGCGGCTCCCGTCACTGGCGCCGCTGCATAGCACTTGTCGCTCTGTGCCCAGCAGTCCTCGGCAGAAGCCCAGCATCCCTTCTCGGTCGTGTACGACGCAACTTCCTTGCCGCACCAGTTTCCGTTCTCCACGATGCAGCCTTCAGGCTTGAGGCCAGTGGTTTGCACATTGGCCGACGCCTTGGACACGCCGCGCGAAGTGAGCTTGGCGATCTTGGGCCCGGGCACAACGTACTCGCTCGCAGGCCTGTTGTAGATGTCGAAGTCGGTCGAGGGCTGGTTGTAGTCGACATAGCCAGGGATGGAGACGGTCGTCTCAGGGACAAGGGTGCCGCTGCTCTGGAGGAAGATTTGCGCGCAGCCAGTGTAAAACTGTGGGTCACCGTCCTTTGCTGCGTGGAGAGCCAGAATCTCGGGGCGAGCGAGGTAGTCGCCTCCCAGGAGGTTGTCGGGGAGCTTGACAGAGAGGAGACCGTTGTTGGCGATGATGTCGTCAGTGCACCAGCGCTTGGTCGCCGTGTCGTAGCCGTGGTCGAAAATCTTGAACCAGCCGTCACCAGCAGCCGTGTCGGTGGTGGCATCGCTGACCTTCTTCAGGTAGACGGCACAGGGACCCTTGTGGCCGGGGTCAAGACGCTCCTTGGAAGGGTCAGAGGGCCAAGCGCGGATCTCAAAGGTAAGAACAGAACCGTCCTTGACGGGCTGGACGCGCGAGACACCCTTGGTGCCACCAGCATCTGGACAACTTGGTCAGTCATGTACACGAAACGTAGGGCATGGAAAACATACTGCAAGCCATATCGGAGCTGCCGAGACCGCGAATAGGAGCGCTGCTGTGCTCTGGATCGTTACTCATGCGGATCGCGACACCGTCACCCTGGTTCCAGTTAGCACCAAGCGAATTTGCTTGGGAAGGGCGTATCGGCATACCACGGGCATGCCATTGACGTAGTAGTCGGTAAAAACAGTGTGGGCCAGGACCGAAGGGGCCGAAGCCAGGGCCGCAACAAGCATAGACTGCGTCTTCATTGTGTTTTTTGCTATTCGAGAAATTGGTTCGTAAAAGCAGAAAGAAGAAGAAGATTGTAGATTGTTGGCTCGAAGTGAAGGACGGACGTCGGTTCGTCGTGTATCGGGGGTCACTAGGACTCGGTGTATGTATGTACGTGTGTATGTAATGAATGGATGTGCCGAGCTAGCGACAGTGAATGAAGGAATGGAACAGGCTGCAAAGCGCCTTTGAAAGAGCGACAAAGAAGTCGGAAGGTTTTTGAGTCTTCGTGAGAAGGGCGGAAGGGTGGAGAGAAAGAGGGAGGGAGGGGAGCACAAGACGGCGCTTCTGAGCGCTTTTTCATTCTCGCAGCGCCCAGGCCAGACCAGTGGTGCTCATTGTTCCGATGTGTGATTTCCACCTTAGTTTACTGTTCCCACTTGCACGCAGCACATGGCTCCCTTGCCCAGGCAAGGCAAACGTGTGCCTCTCGGGCGGCCCCCCCCCCAGCAAGGCGCACAGTCTACTCCCTGTGCCAGATCTCCAAGCGCACAGTTCCCTTCTGCGACTACACACATAGACTTTCCCTGTCGCAGCCCCGCCGCTGGGGGGTAAAGCGCAGGTTCCGCAGACGGCACCGTCAGCCTTGAGCGCTGCAGCTCCGTAGCCAATCACGCAGGACATGAGGTTGCGATGCTGAAACATGAAACACCCACGCACTAGCTTAGCGAGCGTACTAGCCCTGCATTGGGTTTAGCGCTGCCGTGCGGTGGCATCGCATCCTTTCCTCAGACAAGACGCTAGCTCAGGTACCGCGCTTTGCTCATTTCATTCTCACCACCACCTCCTCTTTTGGCGCCCCAACCGCTCCACCACACCATGCCGTGGCGCGAACCCGCTGCCTGCCTGCATACCCAGGCGCCCGCCCGCCCGCCGTACACTCGTGTATGCACGTATAACGTCAGAGAGAGAAAGGGCGCCCGCCCATTCAATCGATACGAAGCCACTCTATTTTCGGCACAACGAAGCGCCATCCATCCATCCATCCATCCATCCACGAGCCGGCGACAGCTGCCTTGTCGCCTATTTTTACCGTGGCGTCTACGGTCGGCACGACGGCGGACGGCGGACGGTCATCACCGCTGCTAGTGCTAGTACGAACTGTCGGCAGCCTGGAATCTCTCTCCTCATTTCGCCAATCCTCCACATGGCTACCTGTCCGTCTGCGACTTTGCCAAGAAGCCAACTCTTCGTCCCCCCCCCGCTGCTCGCCCGCCCTAGGCCCTCTTCATTTAATAAAACTTGTTCCCGCTCCGCGGCGCGCCGTGCGGCATGCTAATATCGGGTCTCGCCCCTTCTCCGTCATTCGCTTGTTCCGCGCCTGCAGTCATCTTACGTTACAATACCCCGACGCAGGTTTTTCGTTTCTTTTGTTGTCTTGCTGGTAATTCCCGAGCGCCAAAACTACATGCTGGACGAGAACTGGGTTTGTTTCAGAAATACTCTCTTGCAGCTATTGCAGCTGCTGCAACACCGCACCAGGCTTGCATGTAACTATACAGCAGTAAGCCCTTTTTCTCTTGCTCATCTCCCCCCCCCCCTTTTTTTTATGATTTTGCTGCAGACCGGCTTGTCGCCCTGGTGCCACGTTACTACGTCGTTAGCAAACACGCGATATCGATTAGACTGCTGGACCATGACGATGTTGCCACACCACCCCCTCCCCCTTCCCCTTGAATAATACTAATAACAACAACATTTAGTACGTGGTGGCTGACTCGCTTAATGCCAGGTAATCATCACTTGTCGGTAGGTAGTCAGGCCCCCACCGCCTTGCCCCCCGGGTTCCGAATACCCAGCCTTCCGGTCTCCCCCGCGCCGTGCCGCAATGTATGTGTGCAGGTAGGTAAATGCTGGCAACAATAAGAATCGTATTGTTGCTCTTGCGAATCCACAGGCCCCTTCCTGGCTGTGGGCAAAAAAAGGCCTAGACTGCGCGCCATGGATACAGTTCCGAAACCGTGTCGTGGTGAGATTGCGAAAAGAAAAAGAAGCATCTTGGGCAAATTGCTGTGTCTCGTGTAGGAGAAGCAGAAAAAGGCCTCTACCTACAGTACCCAGATGCCAATAACAGGGTATTCTGCATCCAAAGGAGAACCGAGAAAAAAGAAAAAAAAACGAGTATCCCATCATCATTTGCGGCCTGCCTCCGCCTCCGCCCTCTCCAGGATGCCTTTTACAATTTCGCGAAAACTTGATGTGTCCTGTGCATGCCGTGCTCCGTCTCGCGTTGTCGTCTTGGTCGCCGCCGCCGCCAACGAGCGCACCCTTCGAGTAGCCCACCTCACGCCCGAGACTTTGATTCCATACACGTCTCGAAATGGCAGCTTGCTGAAACGTATCTCGACGCCCTCAGCGAACACAACGCCTTGCTGCTGCTGCTTGAGGCGACACACAATGGCCGGCTCGAAGCAATGTGCCGCATGCTCGATTCCCACATCAGCAAGTCCCCTTTCCACGGCACCGATCAGCCACTTTCTGCCTCTCCGAGTCAGAAAGTGCAGTTTCTTGGATTCGCCGAGCGAGTTGGTCGGTAGCGGGCGGTCGCACAGTGGCCATACATTGCCGAGTGTGGTTTGCGTGCTCCCCACGCGCGAGCTGCTCATGTAGCGATCCAGCTGGACGGCGTCCATGGGGCTAAACAGCGGATCCCACGGTATCGGCCATGTACTCAGGGAGATGAGGGGGCTGAGCAGAAAGCCTTCTGACAGCTTAAAGTCGTAGCGGGGGCGCGGCGCGATCTCGAAGCTGGGCCGCACCCACGGCGGGATCGAGGGCGGAGTGGAATCCGCATATTCGGGGTCAGTGTAGATGGCCTTGCGCACGTTGTCGAGGAGTTTGTGTTTTGCGATGACGTTGGCCGAGGGGAAGATGGTCGTCGGATCGACGTTGTGGCCGAGGGTGCCTTCGATGCGCTGGAAGACCGAGAGCCAGTGGTCCAGTAGCTTGATCTCGAGTGCAACACGGCGGGTGCGGTCGCTCATGACGCCAAAGCGAGCACGCGATCCTTCGTACGCCGCGCTGTAGGCTAGAATGGCGTTGGCGTGTTCTTGGTTGTGCAGGCACACGTCGCCGAGCCATCGCGCGGCCGCAATGTCGCCCTCGTCGAGGTTCTGCTGGTTGAGAAAGACGCCGTTGAAGACTTTCTCGAAGAGACTCTTCGCTTTTGCGAAGTCCCCCGTAAGTGACGCGCACACGCCGAGGAGGTGCTTGAGGATCCGGCGGTCGGGCTGTGTCCCTGAGGTGCATCGCTGGCCACGCTCAACAGCCGCTAACTGGTCCTCGAGGAGTCTTGCCGCTGCGGTGAAATCATGCCGAGCCCATGCTGCTACTGCTTGCTGGGCCGTCCAGTTTAGATCTATCGTGATTGAATCTTCTTGCTCGAAATACGACGGAGGTGCGTCCATGTCCGGTTCAACAGGAGCAGCTGGCGACGTAATCAGTGTAGTGTCTTTCCCAGCCACAGTTTGCACCACACTGTGGGTACGAGGAACCGGTACGCTCGGAATAGCATCGCCATGTGAACTAACAGAATGGCTGGTCACCAGAGAACGCTGCGGCTCAGCATACAACGAAGCAGCATCTGAATCCGCACGCAGTGACGTAACAGACACAGACTTCAAGGACTGGGCCCGCGAGGTCGGCAAACTGCGTATCGACAGCTGTGTTTGAGACGGGGCTGGCGAAACAATCCTGGGTACTTCCAGATAATTCGACGGCTGTCTAACCTCGGATTCCGCAAGGACAACCCCGAGATCCTGCGAGGCCGAGGAGAAAGCATCGTGCTGGGGTCGTTCCTCGAGGAGCCTCCCTTCATTCACGGCTGCAACGAGCCAATCTACAATGACATGGCGGTAGCAGAGCGCCTGCTGCTGCGTGACGCCTACATCTTCCAAGTCACGGAGAATCTGGCGCCACGCCTCATCGTCCGTCTCGTCGTCGTCACCATCATCTTCCAGTACAGTAACCGAAGTAAGCCGTCCAATCGACGCAATGCTCTCTTCCCTATGCCCGCCTCTATAATCCCTCTCCAGTCGCTCCAGCGCCTCGAGAATGCGAACCTGGCCATCATGCATCAACGACGTGTAAAACGCATTCAGCAGCGCTACGCTCGCAACCAGGCGCTCGCGCAGCTGGCGCAACCGCTGCGGATCATGTTTAACGCGGTCCCACACCCGCTTGCTCTTTGTATCCAGCCCGTTGTAATGCCGCAACAGCGCATCGAGTTCCTGCAGCAGCTCCACGCACGGCGCACACGCATCTACCAGCTGCTGCTGCTTTGCCCGCGGTATCTTGGCGTACTTGTCGTGGATGTCTTCGAGCAGGTTGGTCAGACTGCGCGCTTCGCTACTCAGCGTCTTGTAGTCGCCCGGACAGTCGCGGCCTGTAAAACACACACACACACACACACATTAGCAGCCCTTTTGTGTGTACCTTGTCGAGAAGGGGTGTGGGATTAAAACGCTCGAAGAAAGAAAAAAACGAACAGTTCTTGTACACTTTCCCTGCTAAATCGCAGAGCTTGATGATGTCGGCGATGCTAATACCAAAACTCATCGCGGTGGTCGTATTCCCTTCTACATGGTCTGTTGTTGTTGTTGTTGTTGTTGTTGTTGTTGTTGTTGTTGTAGTTGTTTATTCACAGCGTCGCGTCGTCGTTGACTATATATAAAGAAATCCGTCGCGAAAAAGTGAGGCCAACGCCCGTTTATATCACCTGCACACATGGCTGGAAAGCCCTCCTCCCCCGCTGATTGTGGCTTAGATGCGCGCGGGCTTCTGCTTGATTGGAAGGTTTGGGGGCGGGAAAAAAAAAGCCCCCAAGACTGCCTTGCGTCGTCGCTAGGCCGGAATCAGAGAAGCTGATTCCCTCCCGTACCGTACCAGTGCAGTTGTGGGGAGGGTGAATACGCATGGTGGGGTGGGAGCTAGCACTTGCGGGATGCACGGGTAAGTACGTGCTGGGATTGGGTATGGTTGGCTACATGGTTGTGCTCATGGAGAAGTATCTTTGCGACTAGTTTTGGATGTTAGGTGAGGGGGGACATGGGAATGAGGCTGGTACAGGCTTGAATACCTCGGTGATCAGCTTCAGTGTTGGAATATCTTTAGTGTTTTGGGGATTCTTATGTGTGTAGGCTTAGAGATGGCATGTCTAAACTAAAGGCTGTTCAATCGAGTATTGACCTTGCATAAGCTGTACGGGGTGACCGTTGGTGTGACATGTATACTGATGGAACATATCTTTGACGCTTTTCAACGCGAGTAGAAGCGAATTATCTCGAACTAATCATACATACATATGAAATCTATTGTCCTTCACGGAAGCCCAGGCAGCTTTGTTAGAGAAAGGCCTCTCTAGATTTCCAGGATCACAGGATAACGGTCATGTGACAACGCGACGTTCGCACAACAGTACACAAAAAGCAGCAGTTAACCAAAGCCTATCCATGGATAAAACCAGTACTAAAATAACGTCTATACAGCTCAATCTACCCTAAACTCTAGCACTGATGCGCTGATGGCGTGGCACCACTCCCGCAGCACAACGCCACCATGTACCTCTCAGCCTTGTCCGGCCGCCTCAGCCTCGGGGACCGTCTATAGCGGAAAACCCCGCCGCTTCAATGCAGCAGGCTGAATTCAAAAAGGGCAAATAGATAAGCCATAGTTTAGTCTATCAGAACACCAACCCCAAGACGACTGTCTCTCCCTTCGGCAGACTGAGCAATGGACCCTTTATCCATTGCCTCGGGCATCATCGCTGTACTGACCGCATCGGGAAACACATTGCAAGGCCTCAAGCGCGTCTGGGACCTGCGGAATCGCAGCCACGAGTACATTGGGCTCTGGAACCAAGTGAGAGACTATTTATCCCCATCACGCTAAGTAAGCCTTCTCGCTTTAACCGGCACCATACTTAGACAGAAGCCCCCTGCGCGCGCTGCTCTGGGGCACGGAAATCGCGCTTCGCCATATCAGCGAGGAGGAGCAGTATACGCCGCGGATCCAGGACTGTCTGGAAAACGTCAATCAGCTGGTGGCGCAGGCGATTGCGCTGTTTGCGCGGCTGGACAGGAAGATCCAGCATGTGAGTGTGGCGAGTGGCGAGTGGCCATGGCGATGCGAAGAAGCCGTTGAAGAGAAGCTGGGTGCGGCGTAAAGCTCAAATCATACAGCTGACGGCGGAGACGGCCGCGTTGATCACGTCACTGAATGCGGCGCTCGGTGTCCTGCAGGGAGTCCAGACTTGGGTGCATGCAGGACAGACGGCGCGGAAAATCGACATGGTCTTGTCGAAGGTCGAAGCGCTGACGGCGCAATCCCCTGAAGCCGGCTCAATCGTCTCTGTGTATTTACAGTCGCTACAGGGTTCAGGCCATGCCATGCCTCCATCTGCAACGCCGCCTCCTCGCAGTGTTCTAAGCCGGAGATCATCTTTCACCTCCTTCTACTCTGCCGTCTCCAATTCCTCAGACTCCTCAGACTCCTCAGACTCCTCAGACTCCTCAGCCACGCTCGTCTCCTTCAGCGGCAGTCTTTCCCACGAAACTGAATGCGAAAACTTTTGCCCCTGTAGATGCCACGTTACGACCGAGTCTCGCATGCCATGGTGGATCACGCAGGTACTGGGCCGCATGACGGTTCACGGAAACGGGTCGATGCTGCTGAACCGCCTGCCTTGCAACAAGAAGCACTGTCGCCGAAGCGGGTCGGCGCGTCTGCAGATATCCTATATCGCGCCGGCTTGGACCATGCTGAAGGCTTTCAATGTCTATGTAAGAGCGGAGACGTTAAGCGGACTGATTCCTTCCATCAACATGTTTATGCCGAGGGTGATAGTCAATAGCGCTCCTGTTTGGAGCGTTATCGAGCTAGGCAAGATTGCAGAGTTGAAGAATATGCTTGCGAAATGAGAAACGTCACCGTATGATGTCTGAGTGCGGGATGTACCGGTACTCAAGGTTAGTAACTTTAGCTTTCCAAGTATAGCAGATGATTGACACAGCCATAGTACGCTGCAATCAAAGGCCAAACGGAGATTTACGATTGTCTGATCGCGGAAAAAGCTGATCCGTACTTCCGTGACCAGAGTGGAATGTGAGATGAACTCCTGATTCCAACATGGCAGTATGATTTGCTGATTAGTAAAAGGATGGCCATGCAACCGTGTGTCGACCGCGCGCTGAGCGGCTCCGATCTCGATCGTAATGCCAGTGGTACTGGACAGGCCTCGCCCGAGGTTTCGATGAGCAGCCAGGACCTGGAACAGCAATGTTTTACTCTTCTCCACCTTACCATCCTGGAACTGCAGTGTCTCGATCTTGTAATGGTACTCAAACACTACCCCATCGATATCGATGCGCCTGATGTGAACGGGCGAACAGCACTCTTCTGGGTGGCATGGCGGGGCGATTGTATGAGCGTAAACCTCCTGCTTAAATACGGCGCCGATGTCAATCGTCCTGACAACCAATCTTGGAAATCGCTAGCAAAAGCTTCCAAAACTGGCCATCTTGGTGTCGTCCAGTGCCTCCTCGAGGCCGAGGCTTCTTTGACTCTAAGCACATCTCAAGGGTTCCAGCCCATCCATCTCGCCAGCGATAAGAAACCAGACGGGGCCAATATCGTCAAGGAATTGCTGAAACGCGGTGCAGATCCAAATGCGCGTAGTAGTTCTCAGTGTACGCCGTTACACAATGCGGCCAATCGAGGCTCCGTCGAAACAATCCAATGTCTCCTTTCTCACGGATCCGAAATAGATGCTCTGGACAGCGGTGGTGATACTCTCATAATGACTTCTCTCCTGTGTTGGAACGAGCCCGTATTCAAGCACCTTGTTGTTTCTGAAGCGCGGCTTGATATCGCTAGGCGCAACGGCCACACTGTAGTGCACATTGCGACATGGGGCGCATCCACCGAGATCTGGGACTTGCTCACCAGCTACGCTGAAAGTGGTAAATTGCGCAACGTGGGTCTGAGTGTGAAACATGCGGGCCATGGTGTTGAGACTTGCTTTGACAAGTGCCGCTCGCGCTGGTACCCGAGGACAAGGGATTTCGTGGAAGAGACACCGAGGTTCCAGCGTATGATCGAGGCTTTTGATGAGAATATGGAGCAAACGGATGGTTCTTTAGAGATTTTGTAGCTATTGTTTTCTAACAAGGCGCGTGTGACTCGTCTAGTGGCGTGGCGTCTCCTCCATATCTTCTGGGGGATCGGCATCTGGTGGAGCCATACCGGCAATGCCTTTGCCTTCGTCGTAGCCTCTCTATATCATGATTAGTTACTATCATTTCACATTGGTGTGTCCGGGTGTCTTACAGCACGCGGACTAATGACGGTAGGCGGTATTTCTGGCCGCTGTGCAACTGCTTCAACTTGCGGCTTGATTGAGTTAGCACTCACGTGTTCACTGTTCTCAAGGCTGAGAAACCTACCATGAGATGAACCGAAGGGTTAGTAAAAAATGAATAAGGTGTACCTTCAAACTGGCTCCCCAAATGCTGTATGTCTCTTGTTGAGCTGCTATATTCTGGCCTGACTGTTGGAGGTGCTTCTGGGTGTACTGTGTAAAGTGCGTCAGTAGCCGCTAAACCACAAAACTTGTCTAACTTACTGTAGTCTTGTGGTTCACCCGTAGAAAATGAGAGATATTGTTGGTCACTAGCCTCCAGTGGTGACCAAGGATAACCACTAGATTTGACCATTGTTAGTGAAATGCGGTTGTGCATCACCTGATCAATAGATACCTCAACAGGGGATTCGTCGCTTGGTGTGAATCTCCTGGGGGGGTGTAATCCTTCCAATTCCTGTGGATAGCGTGCCGGGTAAGACGAGGATGGCTGTGTAGAGTAGCTTTGCTAGTCCGAGAGGTCTACAGATGCGGAAGAATACGTCGTCATTGAGGATTGTTGTGCAGGAAAGAAATGACCAGCATGCCATGTCGGGTGTATCCAAGACCCAGTAGCTTCCAGATTCCCGTGGGAGCTTTCATGCACCGGATTCGCTGGATCTGTATTCTGTGTATTGGCACGAAGCAGAACCATACCTAGATACTGAGCTGCACAGCATTCCCGTTAGCCCCAGCTCTTAAGTTCTCTCTTTCAAACTCAGTTCAACATACGCAAGCTAGCCTGTAGTTCCTGCATCATATCGCTGGTCAAGGGTCGGTCCGTCGTGACCCGGTAGTCAGATTCCCCTTGATATGCTCCACTGCCCCATCCCCGTCTTATGGTGGCACGGAGCCCTAGGTACTGCCGCATGTCGGCTTCCATGACCTCGACTTCGACGCCATCGCGAAGAATGAACTGCTCGTAACTTTCGGACATGCTGACTGATGACGGTGGATATGTGGGTAAGAAGAATAGCGGAGAAAGCGAGATGTGAAGCCGCAAGTCTATTGTAGAGCGATGATCTATGGGCCATGAGGCTGGCCAGCGGTACAAATACGAGCCGCGACAACAGGGTGACGGAAGAACGCCTGGTGTGGCTGTGATGCACACCGCTCCGTGGCCAATCACCCACGGCGCCTCCCGAGGCTGAATCCGCTGTCTTGGAATGCAGCGTGTCGCACTATCTGGGTATACCAAGTGTACAAACGCGCTGAAGGAAAGAGTTGCTGCCGAAAAACGCTTTTTCTCGTGTGTTGAAGATGAAGCAAGGCATTCAGGCAGATACCCGCAATTATTGGAAGGGGTTGTTCCGTGTATGAGCGGCGGCTGTGCCCTGTGTGATGAGATGCGTCGTGTACCAAAATAGGCTTACTTAGTCACAAATAATGTACATGGCGGTTCCTTCTGTAGATTCCAATCAAAACACTTGCATCCGGTATCAGGACACAAAAAAAACGCAATCTAAAGCACTACAAGCCGTTGCCGAGCCTCTTAGCATTAGAAGGAGTATCAAAATCTGCTAAACGTCTCTCATACAAATTCCAAATACAATCTTAGAAGCCCCTATCACGTGAGTACATATCCCATCACACCAACAAACACATAGACCAAATCGACCTTTCCACAAAAGCAGCCGCAAAAAGCCGAATCTTAACGTAATCGCTGTCTATCTCTGTATGAGCCTGAATAACAACACACACGTATGTATACTTATATACACATAAAATAGTATGCAAATATCTTCACAACAACGCTCCTCCACTCGTCTCACTCGCAGACAGACCACGCAGTCCACACCACAAACACACTCTGTAATTCACGTATCTTCTTCCTTACCATCACAACGACGCCACCCAAGGCCAAACTCTCCTCATCCCTCTCTATCCAATCCAATCCAAAAAAATAAAGCCCTTCCAAATCACTCACTGAAACTCCGATCGAAACAATGATAGTGTTGATTTGAATTCTTTACTACATACATGCATACGTACGTACAAAACACCACAAAACACCTCATTACATCATCTAATCCTAAGACCCACCCCATGCCAACGCCTTTTTATATTTCACTATCCTCATCCTCATCATCATCATCTCTCTCTCTCTCTCTTTAACCAAAAGTAGAAACACCCCCTCTCCAAAAAGAGCAAGATTCCAACGCCTAGATATAACAGAAACCAAAAAAAAGAAGAAGAGCAGTACATCTTTTCCACGTATACGAGTTCAGAAGAAGAAGAAGAAGAAGAAGAAGAAGAAGAAGAAGAAGAAGCAGAGGAAGAAGAGGAAAAGCTGCCAAACCGAAACTTTACAAGATGAAACTAAAAAAAAAGATGTATATCAAGTACAATACAAATCCCAGCCCCAGGGAGGGACCAGAACACATGAAATGACAAACACAGCAAGCAAGCAATGAAAATCTTGGTAAAATCAAAACTTCATTGATACCAACTCTGTTCATCATACGTAAACCCCGGCATACCCATACCAGCAAGGCCGATGCTACCAAACCCAGGTGCAGAATTAGGATTTGGATTAGGATTGGGATTGCCGTTGAAGGTGCCATTGGCGTGGAATCCATTGGTGGGGGTAGGGGCAGGGGCTGAGGTAGCGACACCGCCGACAGGGCCGCCGTTGACCACCTCACTAGCCATGACAGGGGCAGTTGTGGCGCTCTGGAATGCACCCGTGGGGTTCGCCGTGCCGGCAAACCAACTTGCAATGTCCTCGACGCCTTGGGGGTTCCAGTTTTCAAAGTCGTTGGCGAGTTGGGTTTGGTCACGGTAGATCCAGTCTTGGCCTTCGCGGAGTAGCTGGTCGACGCCGCCAAAAAGCTGGCTGGGCGAGTTTCCGGCAGTGGTGCGTCCGCCGTCAATGGATTGGCGTCCTTGTGTCGAGGCTGGTGTGGGGGCGTTCAGGGAGGCAGCATAGTTTTGAGGCGTAGTGGGATGCTGCTGGGAGCGCATGTAAGCCAGGGCGTTTGGGTCGGAGGGAGGTATAGAGTGATTGCTAGAGGGGCGCGCAGAAGGATTAGTGCTTACGGAGCTGTTTGCTGTGGCTGTTCGACTGTAGACTTGTGGAGCGGTCATGTTGGCCAAGTTCATGCTGTACAGCTGAAGACTTGGCGATGCCTGGTCCGCGGGCGAAGGATGATGGTTACTTGTCTGTATGGATGCGCGGCGGTTCGCTTTTGGTGTGCTAACTTCGCTCCAAGGACCAAACTTGGCATCAGTACGAGACAGCACGGCAGCAGCCTCTTCCGGCATCTCTAGATTCCACCGTTTTGCGAGGACGCTGAGGATCCCAAGCGTCCGTCGGGCGCACAGCCAACCTTCGGCTATCTCCTCGAGATGCTTGACACCATGGATGATGTCTCGCTTTGCATTCTTGTCGGGCAGATTGAGAAGATGTATTGTGCACGCAGAGTGCGCAATGTACACGCATATATTGCAAATCTGCCGCAGCCCATGGGATCGTTTGTACAAACGTAGCAACTTGGAGATCATGGCAGCAGCCTGTGTGCAGAGCTTGCGGGGCGAAACATTGGCAGGAAGCGGTGAATTTTTGGGGTTGTATTTTAGGAACGGACGAAAGAGGTGGATGTAGAGCAACTGGAAAAACATGCTGTGTGCTTGTTAGTATGGGTGTATTGGGATGATGGATAGTACTCACTGCATCACAAGCATGTGGGGCAAGCCACCCTCTTTCGGCTCCAACTCTTTCGGCAGCTCCCTCCTCCAAGTCTCCAGTCGCATGTGTAACTCACTGAGCTTCTTCAGCTCCGCCTGTCTGCCCTTGACCTTGTCCATGTCAATAGGGTTGTAGAAAGAATTCATCAGATCGCTGGAAATCTCGCAGAGTTTTGAGATTTGGAGGGCCACGGCGCGCGTCCTGCTCGGCTGCGAGTGTGCTTGGCTGAGGCCAGAGTCGGTGACTGCGCTCCACGTCTCGGCGTCCTCGACAGGAAAGACTTCGAACTTGGGTACCGTGAGGATCGTGTTGGGCAGTTGTGGCAATCGTCCGAGATAGTTGCTCCAGCACTTGTCGAACAGGAAGCAGCCCCAGAACGTGATCCTCCGCGCGTCCTCTTCCTTTTCGTCAATCACGTCCTTGCTATGCATACCGAGGTTGAGGCCGAGATCGCATGCCATGCGAAAGGACATGCCACTGTAGACCCAGCCCTTGGCCTCGCGTCCGCAACCAGCTTCCCGTACAGACATGAGCGCCAAGGCTTGTACCGTCGTCAGTGCCGGGACCTCGTGCAGGTCATCTTCCATGATCAGTCGCTTGGCTTCCTTGAAGAAATGGTCACCAGCCGTCGCCGAATCATCGCGAACGGCTCGCGCGGCAGGCCATGACGTAAAATGGCAGCCAAGTGCCAGCATGGCATTGACGAGCAGGGGCGAGCAGTACTGGTTCCTCCGCGCCGACCCAGGCAGCGGTTTGCCGAGCTTAAACTCCTGCAAGAACAGGTTCTTGGAGAGGGTTGTGAAGAAGCTGTAGTGCCAGCAAAAGTACATGCTGATCAGATGCTGGACGAGCTCCGGGTCGGAAGTGACGGTTGTCCACGAGCAAAAGGGGTCCTGCATCTCGTGGAACTGGTCGTCTGGATACGTATCGGGCGAGTCGGCGGCGTCGTTGCCCTTGCCCAGGTAGATGAGGTGCGACGTGCCACCGATGTAGCGTGTAGAGCCGTCCTCGAGACGCAGCTCGCCCATCTTGCCGCTCAGCTGGCTCTCGAAGCTGCCCTCTGCGGGCGCCGTGGCCGGGGCTGCCGCCGGGCTCAGAGGCTCGTCGTCGTCGTCCTGGCCGTCCTCCTTGGCAATGATGGCCTCGGCGACCGAGTCCAAGCTCTCACATGTTCGGATCTGGTGGACGAGGTCGGCGACGGCGTCTTCGGGGTAGTTGAGGATGGCCTGGATCAGCGTCTGCAGCGTCGAGTTGCGCGTCTTGAGGTTGTCAATGTCCTTCTTGTAGACGCCCTTGCGGCGGTGGTCCGAATTGGGGTCGTAGATGCACGGCGTGTTGTAGACGGCGGCACAGGCCGAGCAGGCGGGCGTGGTGCCGTCGCACTGTTTGTCCCCTCGCAATTAGCGCATGCTCTCGCACGAGATGCTCGACGGCTTGGGGCGGGAGCGAGGCCGGAGAAGGTGTATAGAGGCCGGAGAAAGGGCAGCGAGGCGGTTCCCGTTACCTAACACGACATACCTTGGACTTGCGCTTCCTGCAAGGCACGCACGCAGAAGAAATGCAGCGCCGCTTCTTGGAATCGTCGCTGCCGGCCTCGCGTTTCCCCCGGCGGCCCTTCCGGGGCGGCGTGTCGCAGGGTGGTTGCGGCTGCGGTTGCGCGTCCGCCGTCGTGGTGTTGTTCTCCATGGCAGGTCTGCGAGCTTCTCCGGAGATGCAAGATGTGGGGGGGATGGTGGGGCGCGCGCCTCGACGGCCCTTGGGTCAGCCTGCCATTAATCAGCCGCCCGCCGGCGTGCTGCTCGCTCCTCGCTCCTCGACCTCGCTCCATCCCCTCCCCTATATCGCGGACGTTGCATGGCGGCCAAGGGGCGCCCACCCATCAGCACGCCATGGCCGTCGTGTTGCGACCCGCGACGACGGCCTGCACCACCTCGGCCTATCGCCACTTATCGCCCTGCTTCTGATTTGCTGCCATTCGGCCCTTATCGCGCCCTCGCCCTCACTAGACGGATGCGTTCATGACTGCAGGCGGCATGGAAAAAGCAACGGTAAGCACCATTGCATGTTTGGTACCTATCCCTTGGACTTACAGCTACTGCTATGGCGGTACCCAGCTGATATGGCGCCCCCAGGTCTTGCAGCCCATACCATCACTCGATTCTGAAACCGTCCATGGAAACACACTCGCCAGCCTTACTCGCATCTCCAAATCAGCCACACCAACTAGCAACTCTCAGAGACGTCCTCGTCATCCTCGCCACGCCCAGCCCTCCAGTCATGGCGTGCCTTTGTGTCACTGTTGATGATGTACGGATTGCCCTTGGCGTCCCTGCCCACCTCTCCGAACGCCTCCATCAACCGGCGCGAATCCTTCCTGGAAACACCTCATGATTAGCCTGAAACCCGAAAACTCCGCAATCAGCACACACACAAACGTGAACGTACCTTCCCATGACCTGTTTGATCTCCCAATCCTTGCGCGCTTGGATTCCGATAATCTTGACATCCACCGTGTCTTTCACGCAAAGACGCACCATGAAGGTCTCCTGTTTCTGCCCAATGCGGAAGACACGGCAAAACGCTTGTTGCTCTGCCGCAGAGTTCCACCATGGATCAATGATGATGACCTTGGAAGCCATGGTGAGGTTGAGGCCCACTAAAATACGGTAATGTTAGTGTCCAAAGGCCCAGAAAGAAGGATGACGTCGAGATTTCGACATGTCCAAGAAAAAAGAGGATGCATGTTACTTACAGCCACCACACTGTAGACTTGCGAGCAAAACCCTCGATTCTGGGTCCCGCGCAAACGTGCGAATCGCCTGATCGCGGTCCTCCAGGCTCATCTTGCCATGATACTAGCAACCCCTTCTCGTCAGCAAGTCGGTCTTCTCTCTCTCTCTCTCTCGTTGCAAAGACTTGTCCTGTTGGGCTCACTCACCTGCTCAGCTTTCCACCCTTCCTTCTTGCAAACGTGTCCCAGAATGCGAATCCTGTGGTTTTGTCAGCCAGAGTAAGAGGACAAAAGGGGGTAGCGTACATGGCAAGAAACTGGGTATAAATAATAATCTTGACATCAGGATCGTCTTTGAACCAGTTCATGAGCTGCGACTTGATGGCAATAGTCTTCGCAGACGGCAGCACATCGCCGCAGACGGCATCGAGCCAGTCATCCGGAATGTCTTCGTTTCCCGGTGGCTTGCGACCCTTCTTCTTCTTACCGCTCCTAGTTGTAGTCGTCTCTTCCAGGTCGCACGGATGCACGTAATCAGGAATGATGCCACAGGCTGCACACCGCGTAACATCAACGCCCTGCTCAGCATTGCGGAGACACGCATCCTCATAGCACGTTCCGCAATAAAGGTGGCCGCACGAAGTCGTCATGGGCGCTATGGGGTTCTCGCCGCACTCAATGCACTTTGCGTTTTTGCGTGCCGTGTCCCAGCTTGCGCCTGTTTTCAGGCTCCTGAGATAGGGCTTGAAATTGTAGCTTTGGCCAAAGTCGCCGCCGGCTTCCAACTGAGTCGCTTCTTCCGGCTGCGTCAAGTATGGAGTTTCGTCTGCGTCGTCGTCCTTGTCAGAGTCATCGTACTCGGTGGTCTCCTTTGCTTCGGAATCGCTGCGCTCCTTCTTCTTCTTTTCCTTGTTGGCCAGCTGCTCAAGCTGCTTTTGCACGGCCACAATCGTGTTTCCATTTCGACCGTCGGCGGCTTGCACATTGACGACGTTGTGGATGCGCTCAATGTCTTCTTGCTCGAGGAGGTCGCGCATGACGAATTGAAGCATGAGGATATGCGCAGCTAGCTGCCGGAGTCTCAAGAGCAGTCTGGTATCTCGTGATTAGTTTTCAACCATGCAATACAATCAACGAGTATGACGCTGCTTACACGAGGATATTGCTATAAGCCTTATTCAGCATCCCATCCCTAGACCACGCATTAATGCGCTCCACAAATCGCTCATACACAATATCATAAATGCAGCGCTCCACCGAGTTGAACTCGCACCAGAACGTCGTCTGCCCGGCCTCGGGCAACTTGAGAATCGGGGCCCCAAACATCTTATCTTCGTGCGTCCGGCGAATCATAAACTTGGAAAGCTGCTGCAGCATCTTCTCCGGATGCTTCGGGTTGCACAAGTTGCTCTTGAACTCGGCGAAACCGCTCGTGTCGGGGACGCCGATGAATTCAAAGTAAGGATATAGTTCCGCCAGGCTGTTTTGGATCGGAGTCCCGCTGAGCGCCCACCTGTGCTTGGCCATGAGAGCGCGGCAGGCCAGCGATGTGCGCGACTTGTGGTTTTTGATGGCTTGCGCTTCGTCGAGGACAATGCGCAGGAACTTGATGCGGTGCAGCACGCCGCGGCGCTCCTCGTACGTGTCTTCCCACCACTTCTCCTTTTGCTCCGCTGTCGTGCAGTTGGCGGGCGGATCGTTTTTCGGGTACGACCTCATGACCTCGTTGTACGTGGTAAGGACAATGTCGTTTTCCAGCAACACCTTGAGGTTGTTGCTCGAGTAGATGCGTGTTCCGGCGCCGTAACGCAGCCAGCCAAAGTTGCTGTGCTGCTCGATTTCGTTCTGCCATTGCGTGAGGATGGCGGGACTGGCAACGATCAGCGTCGTCTTGGGTTTTCTGCTCCGAGCATTTTCTGGCCGCTGCCCGTTGGTCATGCTGGCTAGCATCATGACTGTCTTGCCCAGTCCCATCTGGTCCGCCATCAAGCCTCCTTTTGGCTGTGTCTTTGAGTTTTCACGTTTGCGCATAAAAGCAACGCCAAAGACTTGATACGACTTTAATGGGGTCTTGAATCCCTTGAGCCGCCAGAGCTGGTGGTTGTTTGGATCAATTCGGATTTCGCCTGTACCGTTGAACTCTTTCGTTGCATCCTCCAGGTTGCTTTTATCTCGCGTGGCCTGCTTCTTCAGTTCCGGTGGCAGGCTCTTGATGAGTTCTCTTAAAGCGTCTCTCTTGACTGCTGACCTAAACGTAGGTTGATCCGGTGCATCTGGACCAGCCTGTTGAAGAAAGACATTGGAATTAAAGAGAGATTCCTTTTGCTTGGCCATCTGCTCTAGCCCCTTTTGCTTTTGCTTTTTGGCCAAGGTTAAGCGTCTCTTTTCGATTCTGCTGGCCTTGGGAGTGGTCTTTGCCTTTGCCTTTGCCTTTGCTTTTGGCGCAGTGGCGCGTTTCTTCTTCCGTGGAGCATCTCCTTGGGCCTGTCTCATACTCTGCAGTTCTGCAGCTTGCATTGACTGTTCAGGTTCGTCCAAGTCGTCCTCTGAGGGCTGCTCTTCGCAATCACGAGCGCGCTTTCTCTTTCGAGTTGGTTTAGCAGTCGTATTGTCCTCCCAGTCGACGTCGTTGGCAATATCGTCCCATTCACTAGGGCTACTCCATGACGATGGGCTGTCTTCTGGAATAAACAAAGAGTTTGGGTCGTGGCGTGGATGATGTTTAGTAGGAGCAAGTGGATCGATTTGGTTGTGTGATTGAGCGTCGGAGTTTCCATCGATATCCGCCAGTAGATGTCCTTCTGCATCTTGAAGGTCATCTTTGTCGTCAATATCGTCGTCAGCCTCGACAGTTTCATCGTCGGAGTCGTCATCAGCATCGTCGGCATCCTGGCCACCGCCACCAAATTGATACATTACACCCTCATCTCCAACCTGCCCAGCCACCAGCCCTTGCACCACCCCATTCAACTCGCCCACACCAACCTGACCCTCCTGCAGTGCAGACCGATCCGGCAGAGCCGTCTCAGGCATCTCGGCACCGGGGTGTTCCATAGGCGCGACAGCGTGCACAGTGCAGATGTATCCGATGTGAGAAGTCGGCAGGCGCGCAGAGCGAAGAGCAAGATTCGTCTAGCGTCGTAGATACGGAAGCGTGTATTGAATGGGGAGGAAGACGCAGAGGCAGCGACGTGCTGAGTAGACGGGGGAATGGGTGTAGAAGCAGAAGTGGAGAGAAAGAGAGTGAGAAAAAGAAGTAGAAGTAGAGGTAAAGTAGCTCAAACTCCCAACCCCAAAATCACCTTCCCAGACGTATTGTATATCGAATCCGCGAGAAAACGATTGAAGTCGGAGTCGGAGTGGTTAAAAGGCTGTAGAAATACGAGTAGATGAGAGAGAGAGAGAGAGAGAGAGTGAGAAGGCTCATACCACACACCAGCGCATACAATCTCTCATGTATACCGCGCGAGTTCGGTGCAAGGAATGCAGCGGTAAGAGAGAGATGGGAATGGGCAAGTAAGACAGTCGCAAAGTAAAATAAGGGAAAAAAAGATGATTCAGCTAGTAATTGTTGCAATGCACACATGTGAGGAGCAGAGCGGAGTGTAAGAGGGATACAGATGTAGAACAAAGTACACCCCAGCCCAAGTGGAATAAAGTACACGGACGAAAACTAGGACTAGGGGCTATGGCGTTACGTATGTATGCATATTGTGCGTGGGAAGACATCAAGACATCAAGACATCAAGACATCAAGACATCAAGACAGGAAGAAGGAGAATACGACAGAGTAGATACAACATAATCCAGCCAAGCATCCAATCTCACAGTTCCAATCTCACAATGTCCAGACTGTGGAAATACCTTTTGCATATTTACATGTCATGTCATGTCATTTCGCTTCACTGATTTCATACTCATACTCATACTCATACTCGTACTCATACTCATACTCGCACTCACACCGTCAAGAAAAAAAAAGGCAAGGCACAAGTGGTTTGGCGATGGCGAAAGGGGTTGATTAGGGAATAATATATTGATTGATAGACTAACCGATAGATATAGATGAGTGTTGGGTATCTAAAAAAAAGGGGGGGATGGGCATAAAAAGACCATGTGCCGCAGAAACCATGAACAGATTAAGTCCTACATATATATATATATATATGTGTGTGTGTGTTTGCATAGTCCAGTCCAAGAATAAGAAGAAGAACAAAAAAACATAAGATTACTGCAAACGCCCTGAGCACCTTTAATTTCTCTTACATGACAATCCTGTACCTGGTTTGTTTTTTCTTCTCTCGGTGGTGGTAATGGTAGTGGTAGTGGTTGAGTGCGAATATGTACACTGTGAAGACACACAGACGGGAAAAGAGAAAGACAATGAGAAAGGGAGGGGGGGATGTAATGTGTAGATGGACAGTGGAGAAAAATTCTAGCATTGGTTCTCCTCCAGATCGGGGTAGAACCATGCTGCAAGGGCAATAATGACATAACTTGACATGAGCAAGACGCCTTCAAGCCAATCTGCAGACTGTTAGTCACTGTATTGAGATACAAAGAGTACAGGCTATAGACTTACGAGACTTTCCGTCTTGAATCAGGTAGTTGACAAGCAAGACCGAGACAAAGAGAGTGGCGATTTGGAACGTGTCAAAGTAAAGAGTCATGCAGTCTTTGCCGAGGATCCAGCCAAGAATGATGATGAGGGGGAAGACGAGAAGCGCGATTTGCATGCTGGATCCGACGGCGACACCAATGGATAGGTCCATTTTGTCCTTGATAGCGACGGTGACGGCGGTAGCGTGTTCGGCGGCGTTGCCGACAATGGGGAGCAGGATCAGACCAACAAAGGTGGTGGAGATGCCGCCAGTCGAAGTGAGACCGCTGATACTCGAGACCATGAATTCAGAGCAAAAGGCGACGAGGGTGGTGGAAATGGCGAGCGTGATGATGGCACCCATTACAGAGAGCGACGGCGTCTCGAACTCGTCTTCGTCGTCTTCATCCTCAGCGTCATTTGGGTTCTTGAACAGCGTCTTCATGTTGACACCTCCACCAGCAGCAGCGGCAGTACCGGCGCCAATGGCTGCAATGCCGCGCGCTGCTTCGCCTTCTTCCTTCTTGCCAGACTTGCGCTTGGGCACCTTTTGACTGGGCTCGTTGTACATGTTCGAGTGTGTCTTTAGCTGGAAAGCAAGGTAGCAAGCGTAGACAAAGAGAAGAATGACGGCAGTTCCATGAGACAACTCCTGGTTCCTGACGGCATCAGCAGCGCCGTTGTGGGCGACTGCGTCATCTTGGGCGATGGTGTTGTGGAACACAGTCGGAATAATGAGGGACGCAATGCAGAGAGCAAGCAGCGACGCCGCCGTCTGAGCTACCGTCACGTTGAAAAACTGTTCCAGGCGGTTGATGCCTCCGAGGAAAAAGGACATGCCCAAGACCAGCAGCAAGTTGGAAAGCATACTGCCGATCAAAGAAGTCTTGACAATGACAATCTCGTTCTGGATCAAGGCTTGAATGGACACGATGAGCTCGACAGCGTTGCCAAAAGTGGCGTTCAGCAGTCCTCCGAGAGTTTCTCCAACGCGAATGGCCAGCTCTTCTGTGGCGTTGCTGAGCATGGCTGCGAGCGGAATAATGGCGACGAAGTTGACGACAAAGACGGGTATGGGGGCGAGGCCAGCGTAATTGACAGCGAAACCGACGGGGACCATGACAAGGAGAACATTGATCCAAGCGCCAAACAGCACAAAGCGGATTTGAGCACCAATGGGAATCTTCCTCTTGAAGGCTTTCTTTTTGCGTTCCTCCAGCGACAGGTCGTCGGCTTCGGCCTCGTCGTCGGCGTTGTCTTGGTCTTGATTTTCTTTGCGGAATATGCCCTTGAACTTGGCGCGTCGGGTGGGACCGACGGCGTGCTCATTGTTCAAGGTGGCGTCGGATGGTTTGTGTTGGTGGGTGGCGTCTGCAGTGTCGTCGTCAACTGACGATTTTGGCACGGCTGTTGAAGCACTAGCGTATGTTTGTGATGAAGGGGCAGGCTCCGTGTTGTGGTGGCCGGGCATTGCAAACTCCTTTTCAGAATCCCTCGTTTCCATTCGTCGTTGCTCTTCAATGGTCATGGTCGCATTAGCTTCTGATCGCGTCCTGTGCATTTGGTTCTCGACATCATGGTGCGCATCGCGAGAGCGCTGGCGGGCAAACGGGTTGTAGTTGTTGGCGCCATGGCTGCCATGTTGCGACGCAACACGATGCGCATGTCTTCGCACGGTATCTGCAGGGAGGTCTTGGGTCAGCGGGGATGTGGGTGAGGGCCAGGGAGGGCGAGTCTGCTTACGCATTAGTCTGCTTTTGCTGACCTGATCGAGGATCAGAACGAGCGGCCTGGGGGGGGGGGGGGGCAACAACGATGGCAGACGCGGAGGATTATTAAAAGCAGGCGCGGAGGGCAGCGTAGTGTCACGGACGCCAAGCAATTGGAGGGAAAGTTGAGGTGAGATGGCGACGGGGGTGGGATGAGGTATGGGATGCCCTGCGAATACGAGGCCGGTGAAGGGAGATGGGAAGGGGAGAGAAAAGGGACCAACGGGGGTTAATTAAGTGGCCCTGGTGTGGCCTTGGTTGGACGCGGTGACAGCGCACAGTCAGGCGCCGTGTGGCTGATGAAAGACATGGTTCGCGAATGAAGAGGGCTCTCGCAGCTTCAGCCACAGTCTAGAGATGGGCCAGGTGGGTAGCGCGGCGATGGTGGCAATAGCAGCAGGCAGGCGAAGCTCAACGTCATCGCGTTCAAGCCTTCCAAGGCCTCTCCCAAGCCAGCCCTTGGTCGCCTTGGCCGCGCTGGGCACATGACGCAGGGCCTTTCTTTTGGGGTTCCCCGCGGCAGCCCATCCGCATCTCTCCATTGGCCGTTCCGCTGCAAGTCATATCGTCCAGCCATCTTGGTTGCTTTCCGTCGCGCTGCAACCCGAGTGCCTGCACTTGCACTTGCTACCTGGCACACATGCCATACAAGATACACTACACCGGCTGCGCGAAGCGTGTCATACTTGTACATAATGGACTACACCAGCAGCGCGAAGCGTGTCATGTGTGCGTGCGACCGCCATGGTGCCACGGACCTCCAACATACACACACACCCCCCCGGTGCAAGAAACATCGCCGCCCTCGCTCGGCATGCCCAGCAAGGCGTGTTGCAATATTGATATCCAAGTCTGCGTAGACATGTTCGCCCTGCATGCCCAAACAGGCAATGTCTGGCCCAAGCCATGGATGACGGCGGGCACAGCACACGCACCTGTGCCGGGCCGGCCTCGCGCCATTGGCTGCGCATTTGGCCGAATCCATGCCGCGCCCTACGTACGTGGCTGAGGTCGGCAGGGGCGCGTCTGATTCGCCCGTTTTCTTCTTTGAAACGGTGCAACCCCCGCCCTGCCCTGCCCCCGGATTCGCTGGTGGGGCTCTACACTACCCACCTACCCTACCTATGCCTACTCTACACCTACATCTAGTGCTATCCATCTGCATGTGCATGTGCCTGCTTATAGCCATCCCCGCGGAGCCGAGTCCAAGTCCAAGTGCAAGCTTTCGCGCAATGACGTATGCATTGGACTGCCAAACATGTTTTACATTACACAAACACTAGGTGGTGGGCATCCAACACCCTCTTGTCTCGACCTGCCCATTACCGTTCCGCGCCTATCGCGTCCATACAACCAGTGTTTCCCATGCTGCAGGCCCTTGCGCTAATACCCCATGTCCCTTCAACGCCATAGCCCCAATCCATAATTCTGAATCCATCACACTGCGCAAAAAATATCTTCCTCTTGGAAGTGCCAACCTCCCCCTCTTACTAGTCCTGCACCTTGTGGTCGCCCTTGATGACATCGGCATACGTCGGAGGTGGCCCCTCGGGCTGACTGGAGCTGCCCTCGCCACCCTGAGGTGCTGGCGCTGACGCACTCGGAGCAGGCGCGCTGTTCTTCGCCGCCTTGTGTCCTTGAGGCGGTGCAAAGCTGTTCGTCACACCGCTCTGCTGGCCCGGGAACTGTCCATTACTTGGCTGAGCCGCCACAGTGCCGTAATTCGCTGGTCGCCCCGCGCCTTGCTCGTGCGAGACGACATAGTACGTGACTCTGCCGTTGCTGCTGTTGCCATATTCGCGATCCGGAACTGGCTGGTAGGCGTCGTATGGATCTGGGTTCTGGAGGATCACGTACCAGGCGTGCAGAAGGCCTGGAAGGAACCCGAGACAGCAAAGCGCAAGGTTGATCAGAGATTCGGCGCTACAGAGGCCCTTCTTGACCCACACGCCTACGGGTGGGAACTATTCGTTGTGTTAGCATGTCAAAGCCCCAAGTCGTCGTCGACAATCCTTCCGTCTCTGCTTCGGCGGCAGCGGAGGGGCGCCGCAAACGTACCAGGACGCTGAGAAGCATCAAGAAGCAGTCGGAGCCGCACATGGTAGCGAGTTCTGCGTCTCGAGTGGTTGTACTGTGAGTATAGGGTATATCGAGTGTCGGCGCAATCGAGTCGAAGGTTGTCGTGGCAGACGGTTGCCTGCGCGCAAGGTATGAAACACTTGATCAGATGACGCACCTTGTGGCTTGGCTGTGGCTTAGCCATCCAGTGCACGGACTCGCCCGGAATAGCCCCAATGCTGTGTTGTATCCATGTACATTTGGTCTAGCTTCCGGTCTTCTATTGATTTCTAATATACTTGATTATTTATCCAACACAAGCTACTTTCTACATATCCTTCCTGTATCCACTACTGAAGATTCCAAGTTGAGCACGCCTGCAGCTGATCAATCCAGCACATGTGAGGAACCTGTAAAACTATGCTGCTGGTGTATTATTTCACTTACCCTTACTAAACTGTCCAAAGAGCTTTCATTAAACGTATACTGACTACTATTTGTTAGAAACATTCATCGTTCAGACAGCAGCCATATATGGTTGAATCACAACTGCTCAAAGCGCTCTGCATGCTGATCGTCGCAAAGTCCAGCGCCGCCTACAGCAAACTTGCAAGCATTCTTCATTGCGACAATATTGGAATATGCTTCTGGCATCATCCTGCTGCGCAGACAGACCGTACCCGGAGAATCTGACATGCATGCATAATACTCCCTCATGCCCATATCGCTCCATTGCTCGCTCCCATGTATCAAGCACCTGATCATCGTTGGAGAAGGCGCTTGCTGCAACGGAAGCAAGTGTCTCAATCTTGATGCAAGAAACACTTTTGACCTGGCTGTGACTGAAGAAGAGAAAAGAAACAAGGAACACAGACCGTATAACGATAATAGACTCCAAAGACCGGAAAAGAGAATCGATATAACATCTAGTAGACTGACCAGACTTTTGTGTGACAAGAAGATACCGGAGTTGGAAATCCCGCTGCTCCATGCTGGCATCGCTGGGTCAAATGAAATTGAATATCAATTTTTATGAAGATGAGGTTGAAATAGGCATCTTGGAAATGAATAAAGGAAGAAACAATAATAAGAATGATAAGAACAATAAAGATAAATCTGACAAAGCCGTGATGAAGCAACTTGCACAACAGACATGAAATGCTGATACACGCAGCTTCGGTAATGGCCCATTCTGGTACACACAATTGACCAGCTTTTGAGATGGAACTCTGATAAAAAGTGAATGGCCTCGTTCCTTGAGAATGGAAAGCAATAAATAGCAGCATGTGAACGATTTTGACGTATGAGAAATGACAAGGTAAAGACGCTCTTGTAGGTCATGAGCACGGCCGTATTTTGTAAAAGCGACAGCAAAGAACTGACTCTATCGTGAGAAGAAATGGCATAAAAAAAACTTGACTTGACGTCTGCTGAATCAAAGGTAAAAGGTGCGCGGGTCCAAGGCGTTGGGCTCGTGAATCGGCGTTCAGCGACGACTGCAAGACGAGTAAGGCTCTGACACAAGCGAGATGATTCCGCATCCATATTATACAATCTTACCTGTAGGCGGCATCGACTTGGGAACGCCTCTTCCGCTTGCTATGATCTTCCTGCTGTCGCAGTCTTGCATGCTCTTGATCAGCGTCTTCATAGCTTCTCTTCCGGGAAAACGAGCTATCGCTTCGCTCAAGGGACGATACAGCAGGCGCATCCTGTGGTGTCCCATCACCTTGGTTTCCCGGTTCGAAATCAGAACCAGCCATGGTTCGATTGCTTCCTTCAGAGCGCGCGGGACTTCCCCTGGTGCTGTCAAAGCTCTGCCCATTGCGTGGAGGTGCATTCCAGGCATCGTATCGCCGATCTTCTCGAGGCGGAGGCGGCCGAGAATTGGTTGCTGCTGACATAGAGCCGTATGGTCGAGAAGGCGCAGAGCCCGGTCCACTATTACGATAGCCACCGTATGAGTGCGCCCGTTGGATTGGTGGTACAGAGTCCCGGGCCGGAGCAGAGGAAGGGGTAGCTGATGGCTTCTCGTCAACCGGCGATGATTCTTTAGTCTCAGACAAACAATAAGGTACTGGTATTGGCTCGTTCGATGGGGGCTTTGGGGCGCCGGTTACGCCTAATTTGGCAAGGATATCCTCTTGACTCCCTCGCGGTGGAGATGGTGCCTCATGCTTCGCTGTGCTGGACGCTGCACTTCCGTGGTTAGTACTAAGAGCTTGTTCAAGATTATCCATAATGTCCCATGTGGCATCGCGCATCTCCATGTCCCCATCATGCATATCTACCTCGTCGGGCTCATCAGGTCGATCTCGCTGCGCGATGCAGTCTTCTAGCGTGACGAGATTGTTTTGCATGTCTTCGTCTGTAAACACAACGAAAACAGGATCGTCTTGGATCGTCTCCCACTCGTCGGTTTGCCGGACATTTAAAAAGGCTTCATGCGAATTGTCAGCTGTAAAGTACATGGACACCGAATCGCCATTATCCAGTTTCTCGGGTGTCGGCTTCAATGCTTCTTCTTCGGCCTCAGCAAAGGTTGATGGTAATGCACGAGTCACTTGCTTGGCAGGGTGCCAGATGATGACCCCAAGACTTAGGGCGGGATCGACGGGCTCATTGCTCTTGGGCCAGATTGCGCCGTCAAAGTCAAAATCCCAATCGTCCCAGGCCAAATACAACTGTGGCTTCTCGCTCGCACCCCCATCACTCATGCCGCTAGTAGGTTGAACGGGTTGCTGAGACGATTGAGATGTGTTGAGATGAGCAGTCGCCGGAGTGGGTGTTGCCTCGGGATCTATCATAGCCTGGCTGTGAGGCGGCCCATTGAAAGAACTTTGCTGGTTTGGCTGGTAGGATGCCTGCGCGTGCTGCTGCGACCATGCCCCGCTTTTGCCATATGTCGGATGGCTAGGATCAACAGCAGCAGATTGCGATGCATAGCCTGGGTAGCTGTTTTGAGCAGGAGCATAGGCCTGGGCAGATGGATGACTGGAAGCTTGCGAGTAGCTCGACTTTGGAGGATAACCAAACTGCGGCCACTGGTGGCTGTTCTGCGTCGGGGAAAATGGCTGTCCAAACCCAGGGGCTTGTTGGCCGTAGCCCTGACTTGCAGCAGGAGCAGCGTAGCTCTGTTGCGCGTAGTTTGCAGCAGCTGACGATGGCGGGACCCCTGACTGCGCCGACTTGTACGAGTTGGCAAATTTGTTAGCACCAAAAGGGCCCTGAGGCTGCGCCGGTCCACGATACCCCGGAGGAGGAGGATATCGGGTGATTATTGGGTTTCCCTTCTTTTTTGGCGGCCTGCACGGGAGTTAGAACGAGTGGCTAGCGCCGAAAACCCAGATGCCAAACGAGCACGTGAGCAGCAGCATATTGATAATGAAAGTGAGACCTACTGGCCATGTGGAGCGCGGTGAGGGGGACCAGTGGATGGATAGGCGGGTCCTGGCTGATACTGACCATATCCCGGGTGTTTTCCTGGTTGTTGTCCATATTGATAGGGCGGCTGCTGGCCATACGGGGGTGGGCCGTTTGCATATGGTTGCTGCTGGAAAGGCGCCGCACCCCCTACGGGCCCGTTCCAAGACATGCCACCCCGACGAGTAGTCTAAGATTTGAGATCCACGCCAGGCACCACGGGATCGAATTTTAAAAGAAACACTAATGGCGGTTGGTGACTGCCTGCTGTTGGGTGGCGTAGGCTGCGATGTGCGAGAGAGTTCTTGAAGTAAGTATGAGGCGCGCGTCTCGAAATTTGGTCCGATGGAGCGCACGAGCCAGGACAAAAGGGAAGCCCAAGCTCATAGAGGGGCGGCCAATTCAAAGTACCTTGGGGTGTGTGTGAGTTGCGGGTTCTAGGAGGCTACACTGCGAGGTGGGCGACGAGTAAGGGAGTGGACACGGAGAGGGAAACAAGCCTGGGCGCTGATGTGAGGAAACGCTTTGGAAGTAGGTATGGAGAGCACAAAAGGAGACGGATGACGAATTGCGAGTGCTGCAAAGGAGTATTCTCCCAGACCAATGGGGCACAACAGCTGCGACAGAGTAAGCGAGGGTTGGTGCTGGAGAGCCGGGAGCCTCATAGTTTTGCGAAGCATTGGCAGGCCGACGTTACATGGAGAGGAAATCTGAAGCGTAGTCACGTTTTTTGGGCGCTTGGGCCATCAAGTGGGATGCCTCCGCGCCCTAGAGGGAGCACCGCACATGTTGCCCCCCATCCCAAATCTTACGTCGCTCGCTTTGCGCCATCGCTCGCGTAGCGCCTCCCGATGCGCCTCTGAGGATGATTGTACGGTACAGGCACTCGCTCGCGACCAGTATAGACTCAATACCCTGAGCTGAGCCGCGGATGCTGCAAGTCCCACACACGCCAGAAACGCCATCATGCCCGGTCTACCGTGTACGTCAGTCGGCGCCAGTCCTCGCAAGCACGCATACTGACACTTTGCAGCCAGCGTGGACCTGGATGAATGCATATCCCGCCTGTCCAAGAAGGAGCTGCTCGCCGAGCCCGTCGTCGAGGCAATATGTGCAAAGACCAAGGAGCTGCTCATGAAGGAGAGCAATGTGGTGCACATCAGAGCGCCCGTGACGGTTGTCGGCGACATCCACGGCCAGTTCTTTGATATGATGGAGATATTCAAGATTGGTGGGCCTTGCCCGGACACCAACTACCTCTTCCTGGGTAAGTAGTCGTCTGTGTGGCACGCGACCTCGAGGCGCACGACTGACCGTCACCAGGCGACTATGTCGATCGCGGCCTGTTTTCCGTCGAAACCATATCGCTCCTCGTGTGCCTGAAATTGCGCTATCCGCACCGCGTCCACCTCATCCGTGGTAACCACGAGTCTCGCGGCGTCACGCAGTCGTACGGCTTCTACACAGAATGCTCTCGCAAATACGGCAACGCCAACGTCTGGCACTACTTCACCGACATGTTTGACTTTTTGACCCTCTCTGTTGTCATCAACGACCAAATCTTCTGCGTACACGGCGGCCTGTCGCCCTCGATACACTCGATCGACCAGATCAAAATCATCGACCGTTTCCGAGAAATACCTCATGAAGGGCCCATGGCCGATCTCGTGTGGAGCGATCCCGATCCTGAGAGAGACGAGTTCTCTCTCAGCCCTCGAGGCGCAGGTTATACATTCGGGGCTCAGGTGGTCAGGAAGTTCCTGGAAGTCAACTCCATGTCGCACATTTTGCGAGCGCATCAGCTGTGCCAAGAGGGCTACCAGATTCTCTACGACGACAGGCTGAGTACTGTTTGGAGCGCACCAAACTACTGCTATCGGTGCGGCAACATGGCCAGTGTGCTAGAAGTCAGCGACACGGGCGAACGCTTCTTCAACGTCTTCGATGCCAGCCCGGATAACGATGTCCACCGAGCTGAGCAGCAGCAGCAGCAAGGAAAAGAAGTGACGACGGAGTACTTCCTCTGATACCCATTTTACATAGAGAAGCGTTGTTGTTGTTGTTCAACGCTAGCCTTGCATTTGTCGGCGTTGGCAATAGACACGGTGTTCGGATAAAGATATCTTGGCTATGTACATTCTAGCACGGCGTCAAGTTATGTCCGGGCGTAACAATGCGAAATTTCGACAAATGCGTGGTCACATGCTTGTGTTGCTGCTTCAGCAACCGAGATACTTGGTTTCAACCCATCGCGCTTCCTCATCGGTCCCCAGTCTTGCCACCACAATCCTAATATCGGGGAACACGCTGAGGACCCTGTTCAGCCCAACCTTTCCTGCAGTATATGTCACAAAGACTATCTTGTGCTCCGGCACCCCGTGATCGACGAGCACCCTGACGGCCATGAGCGCCGCCGCGCCTGTGGAGAACTGGGGATCCAGGACCAGAACCAAGCCGTGCTCGGCAATGTCTGTGGACAGGGCTCGGAAATGCAGCTCTGGCTCTCCGGTTCGGTAGTTTGTCTGGATCAACAATCTTCCTGTCCTGCAATCAGGAATGGTTCGTCGCAGGCCTGTCTCAAAGGCACTGCCGCCCCGCAAAACGACCACGGCACTGACATCTGCATTCTTCTTCAATCCTTTGTACGTGGTGTTCTGGGGCGTGGTGACCTCATACGACACAAAAGGCAAAAAGTCGGCTGCCGTCTCGACAAGCAAGGCCACCATGCGATCAAAGTAAAAGACAAAGTCTTCTCTCGATGTCTCTGGGTTCAGCAGCAACGTATGCATGCCCCTGACCTGGTTGGTTTGCTTGAGCACAATGGCATTCTCGCTGAGTGGGCGGTCCTCGGCAATCTTGCCTAGCCGTCGGAGTTCTGTCTGGTGCTGTACGCTTTTACTCTGCAGCGTTTGGCGAACCTGGTTGCTCACCATGGTAATGGCAACCTTGTTCTCAATACCTCTAGGGACGATGAGATCAGCAATTTCTCGTTGCGGAGCCACGTATTTGTAATAGTTTGGCTTGACGAAGGAAAACCACTGTTTGATGCAGCCCTCGATATCACGGCCACGCTCTTTCACGTCTCGCACCAGACGTCTTGAGAGACACAAATCGGCATCGGCTTCTGCGAAGATCTTGAGGTCCAGGAGCTCGAGTACCCGGGGGTCGTGCAGGGCGAATATGCCCTCTAGAATAATGACATGTGGGGAGTAGATTGTTGTGGTCTTGGGGAGGCGGGCGTGCTTCTGGAACGAGTAGATGGGCACCTCGGCCACCTTGCCATTCTTGATGTCTTTCAGGCGGTCCACGAGGATATCGAAGTCTATGGCGTTCGGGGAATCAAAGTCGAACTCGTTACGGAAAGCCGCTGCCGATTGCTGGGGCGTGAGGGGCTTGTAGAACGAATCCTACATGCAGTGTCCCTTAGCTGGCTGGAGCACGTGACCCACTGTACAAGACTGGAACGAACCATAGATAAGATGACTACCCAGGGCAGGTTCAGCGAGGCGACAATAGCCATTGCCAGAGATGTTTTGCCCGAGCCTGAACTACCAGCTACTCCAATGATACTCGCGTTGCCCCATGGCGGTTCGTAGTGTGTTCTTCGGCCAGCTGAAGCCATCTCTCGAATTCCCGTAGCGTCTTGAACACCTAGCGGGGTATTTTCAATCTCTGCCTTTACCAAGTGCCACGTCTTTGAGTGAATATTGAAGATTCCAAAAAGTGAATGCAGGGTTCCAGACAGGGAGCTGGTTTCTGCCCGTGGGTGGGCTCTGACCTTAGTGTCAGGCTTACCTAAGGGGACCCACCGGCACTAGTCTCGCCAAGCGCGCAAGCTCAGTCTTCTTCTCTCACGAAGCTCTACCCGCAAACTTTCTCCCACCACGCAAATCTCTGCGTGACCGCCAGCACACTCGGCCCACGGTCGAGCAGCTCCTACAAATCACTGATGGATGTCGGCTGAGGTTCGCTGGGCGTCTCGCTTCATCATGGTAAGCTACGCGGTGGCTGGCTGTCGCAACCGTTCCCCCCCCTCTCTAACCGGTATGCAGAGCTCATCGACAGTGTCCGTATCGGCGGCAACGCCAACACAGCATCATCCCTTCCAGCGGAAAGTGGATGATGTGAAACCCTCGAAGACGTAAGTTGCCCACAGTCGGCGCCGCCTCTGCTACGCGCTTTCGCATGATGAGTTCAAAATAAGTTGGGAATCTCTCCGAACCAACATGTGGAGAGCATGTTAACTTGTATCTCTGATGTTGTCGTAGCTTGGGCATGGCGCGCTACCTAGCCCATATGTACGAGGTGCAGCAGTGCTAACATGGCTTGTGCAGGGACATCAATTTTGTCATCATGGACTACCTGGTCAGCGAAGGCTACCCAAGAGCGGCGGAAAAGTTTGCCAAGGAAGCAAACATCCAGTTGCCTCTTGAAGAGGAGTCTATCCAGTCCCGCGTAGAAATACGCCGGGCTATTCATGCTGGCGATATTGATACCGCCATTACTAAGATCAATGATCTGAATCCCCAGGTATGCAAAGTTCATATTACTTGTTTGGCACCACGCCCTTGCAGGATTATAATCAGTTTCATGCACCACGCAGAATTCCTTTGATGATAATCAAACCTTCAGTCCTCAGTATGATTGCAAGCAGCTCCATCTACTCGTCTCGCATAGCTGTCCATGGGCTCTGCTAACGCGCGAATCAGATTCTAGACACAGACCCAGCCTTGCACTTTGACCTGCTCCGGCTGCAGCTGATTGAACTTATCCGGGCATGCACGTCATCTGCCGCCTCTGATATCACGCCTGCGCTCAACTTCGCTTCATCGCAGCTTGCTCCTCGGGCAGCGACCAACGCGGATTTTCTGAGAGATCTTGAACTTACAATGTCGTTGCTCATATTTCTTCCTGCGGCGCCAGGCACTCTGCAGAGGGAACTGAATGAATTGCTGGAGCCGTCGCTGCGGCGGAATGTTGCGAGCAAGGTCAATGAAGCTATATTGACAAGCATGGGCGCTCGTGGAGAATGTCGCATGAGGAGCTTAGTACGCTTGCGGCAGTGGGCCGAGACCAAGGCACGGGCAGCCGGAAAGGATCTACCCTCGTCTTTACCTCTTGGGTTGCAGGACGCCGACGATCGGCCGGCCAATGGGCATGGTGAGGCTGCCGATGTGATGGTGCAGTAGCTGTGCATGCTCGATGTGTTTTGTGACGATGGGCGGTGCGGGTGTGATGGATTTGGCGAGCGGCAAGGCGTTTAGAGTGGTCGAGTCGGGCCTAATGCCACGATACAGTTCCGGTAACACGGAGCTTCGCATGTGTATGTGCAATTGACATGTATTGATGATGACTTGTGTGGCTGTTGTCGAGGCTAAGCTAGCGTCGAGTATGTTGTCACCCGGTCGTGGCCCTGGGACGCTGGTGTTGTGGGCGCTGTGATGTCTTCGTCAGTGTCAGTGTCAGTGTCGAGGGTCAATGTGCAGATGGATGATGTATGGCTACGCAATGCATGACGGCTAAAAGTCACAGAGGTGCTCACGTAGGCATCACGGTTCTCAGCGCGAGGCAGACATAAAGAGGGGTGCTGCGTGCGGTGCGCCCGCAGAGAGAGCGTGGTGGAACCTCTGCCCCCCTTCCCCTCCTCTGACGGCGGTAGCAGTGTGTAGTGGTTGCTTGGCCGCCGATGTCGACGCCCGCCGATCGCCCTGCCCCCGTTGTTCCGAGCTGTTGATGGGCCCGTTACTCCGCAGCCTTGAAGGCTTGTCGACGTAGCCCTCCGCCGACTACCCCGCCATGGCCCGCTTAGCATGCCAGGAGCCGCATGCAATGGGCCTGTCCGAATGGCGCCTGGAACCATGTCATTGGGCCGTTGCCGGCATGTACCTCCTTGGATCGGCATAGAGGGACACAGCGCGCGTGGAAATAGCGTTTGGGGTTTGCGCTCGACCGGCCCAGTTGGAAGGCTGCCAGGAGTCGTCCATGGGGACTTTGCATCTGCGCTCACATCAGCTGCCTCGCCTCGCCGGTGGAGACGCCAGGCAAAGATGCATGGCAGAGACACCGGGCTAGGACCGCGCGTGGGAGCTCACGACGAAAAGACGATTGTGAGACGAGCCATCTGGTGATGCATCCACAGCCACCACCACTACGATTTTTTTTTCTTCGTCGCCAGTGTCGTCGTCTCTGGTGCGGCCGCGGGCACCACACAAAGTATCAGGAGATATCTGGCCCAAAGAGGCTAGGCGCTGGACGTCGACGACGCCCCCACCTCGAGAAGGGCAGCGTTCCTTGTGCCCCCTCACCCCATCGCACATTGCTGCCCACCATCCCTGGCCGCGAACAAGTCAGACCACTCTGCTTCTGGACGTGCGTCCTGCTGCTGTGGTACCAACATGCTCACGCTATCGTCCCTGTCGCCTAGCCGATGCTTCGACATCCGCCACGCTATCCAATCTGTGCCATTGTACCCCTCCAACAGGTCCACTACACCCTCCCCCAGGCCAATGACCAAGCCTTACCATGGACCGCCCAACTCCGCCGCGCCGAGCAGCACGCCCGGAGCGGCCATGGATGAGCGGACATCCAGGCCCTGCTCTCATCCGTTTGTCGCCGGGTGGGGTCCACGGCCTTGATCTCTCCTTCTCTCACTCTCACGGCGGCGCCTGAGCGTATATAAAGCGCCCCTCCGTGGCACACGACTATCCAACAACACCCTCATCCTCGAGTCTCTCTCTCATACACACACACACTTTCCACAGACACCACCCCAGCCCAGCACTTCCCACAGCCCGCCGTCAACATGAGCAACATTCCCACCGAGCAATGGGCGCAGGTCATTGAGAAGACCGGCGGTCCCGTCGAGTACAAGAAGATTCCAGTCCAGAAGCCTGGCCCCGACGAGGTTCTGGTCAACATCAAGTACTCTGGTGTCTGCCACACTGATCTCCACGCCGTCAATGGCGACTGGCCTCTGGTTAGTATGCCAATGCTTCTCTCGTGAAGCCTGCTGACTTGTATTAGCCAACCAAGCTGCCTCTGGTCGGCGGCCACGAAGGTGCCGGTGTCGTCGTGGCACGCGGAGAGCTAGTCAAAGACGTTGAGATTGGCGACTATGCTGGTATGCTATATTGCTTTTGCTCCCACCCGTGGCTGGTTGACGCTAACTCGCGCCAGGTGTCAAGTGGCTAAACGGCTCTTGCCTGTCTTGTGACTACTGCCAAACAGCCGATGAGCCTCTCTGCCCAACTCCCCTTCTGTCTGGATACACTGTCGACGGCACCTTCCAGCAATACTGCATCGCCAAGGCTGCCCACGTTGCCCGCATCCCCAAGGAATGTGACCTGGCCGCCATTGCACCTGTCCTCTGCGCCGGTATCACGGTCTACAAGGGCCTGAAGGAATCCGGCGTCAAGCCCGGCCAGTTCGCTGCTATTGTTGGTGCCGGAGGTGGTCTCGGATCGCTCGCCTGCCAGTATGCAAAGGCCATGGGTGTACGAACCATTGCCATTGACGCTGGCGAGGAGAAGAGGAACATGTGTGTCAACGACCTTGGCGCCGAAGCATTCGTCGACTTCTCGACATCCAAGAACCTTGTCGCCGATGTACAAAAGGCAACGCCCGATGGCCTTGGTCCCCACGTTGTCATCCTTGTCGCCGTCAACGAGAAGCCATTCCAGCAGGCTGCTGAATACGTCCGACCCCGCGGTACCGTCATCTGCATTGGTCTCCCAGCTGGTGCTTACCTCAAGGCGCCCGTCTTTGAGACTGTCATCAAGATGATCAGGATCCAAGGTTCATATGTCGGCAACCGCAAGGACAGCTCTGAAGCCATTGAATTCTTCCGTCGCGGTCTGATCAAGGCTCCTTACAAGGTGGTGGGTCTGTCTGAGCTGCAGATGGTCTACGACAAGATGCACCAGGGTGCTGTTGTTGGACGCTATGTCCTCGACACATCCAGATAGAGGTTTATTGATGGCCAGAGGAGATGGTTTAGTGTAATGTATATATGAAGTTTATGATAGTCAATGACAAATTTGATTTCTCTGAACCTGCAATGCTAAATTAAATTACCTTGACCTCGACATGATTGCAATTGCCAGAGCTTTAGACTTGGTTTTGACATGGCTGTATCTGGAATATCAATATCTACATAGCTTTGAATGATAATCCAAGACTTATGAGATATACTTACTCATGTCTATTCTTATTCTTACTACAGAAGTTGTAATCTCCACGTATCACATCTCACGCCCGCCGCTAAGAAAACTTCACTGGGAATAACAAAGTTTGTGAGACGAAATCTTTTGAGATGTATATATATATATATATATATTCTTAGCGTTAAAGTTGAAGTTGAAGTTGGACTTGGAGTTGGCATTAGTAAGTGGGGATTCATGAGAGGGGTTGGGGTTTGACTTGACTTCAATTGCATGAGAGGATTACTTACTTGGCTTGATCCAAGTACTTGGATTAGAAGCTTTTTTTTGATTTCTCGGCTATAGTAAAGGTCCCCCCCTCTCTCTCTCTCTCTCTCTCTCTCTCTGTGTATATATATATGTGTGTATGTGTATATGTGTACCTATGTACATAGTAAACCCGCAATCCTAAAACAGCCCTTGTCACAGACAAAGCTACATAGATACAAAGATATCCACAAGTACAGAACAAATAGCAACCAACTTGACCCCGTGTCGTCGTCTTGTTGTGTCGTGTTGGTGTAGCCTGCGTAACCACTAGCACATCAACCAAGTATACCGTGGCTTACTACTACTACTAGGGTCTCGAGTTACTTGACCGTGGGTTATCTTGTTCGTAATACTCCAAGGGAGACATGTATTTTATATACAAGGGAGCACCGAGAGCCGTATCTATCATTACATGGCCATCTCGTGCTGTGCAGAGCCATATACTACAATACAAGAAGACATTTCTCCTCGTTTTGTGTGTGTGTGTCTCTCTCTCTCTCTGATTTTTCTTCCTCACTAGGTCGTCACTACTGGATATTAAAATGAGTCCCGTTACATGGATTGCGTGCATCCAACACCCTCATAACGTCGTTATTCAACAAGAGCAGAAAAAAAATGTCAACAAAGAGATGTGTATCCGCCCCGCCTACCTTTTGTGTGTGTATGTGTGTGTGTGTACATGCATGCCTTGCAACATTGCCTTTTTTCCCTTTTGGCTACATTTCCGTATTTCGTATACACAAAGCGAGAGAAAAAAAAGAACAATCAAGAAATAGGAATAGGAAAACGACGAGATACAGCTGTGCGTTGCGAAAATGGGTATGCATGCATATATGAGAATCGATTGCGAGAAGCAGGGCTGGAAGACTGATGTTTTCAAAAAAAAAAGAGAGGCAGAGATTAGAAAAAATGAGTTCCATAGCCATTAAGAGGCGGCTGGAGAAGAGAGGGAGGTTGCTGTTGTTGGACAATATTCGCGGGGACATAGTGTGCTTGATAGGGGTGCTGAGGCATGCTAAAGTCGGCGACGAGAAGAGGATTGCCAAAGGCGGTTGGTCGGCGGGGTACGGAGGCTGGGGCTTGTGCTGGGGGCGGGGGCGCTAGAGAGACTTGAGGCATCTGTTGCTGAACGACAATGTGTGGCTGCTGCTGGTACATGGAGTTGCCGTCTTGCATTTGCCCGTTAAGCTGTTGCTGCTGCTGCTGCTGCTGCTGCTGTTGCTGCGGTGGTGGTGGCTGTTGCTGTTGCTGCTGTTGGTCCTGGTTCTGCGGAGTATCCCAGCCCCACTTTTGCTTCAGTTCGGTATTGACAAATCCTACTCGCCACCCTGTCTCTTGTCGAATCTTGTCAAAGATTTGGAGAACCTCTTCTTGCTCTCGCCGATCGGTGAGAGACTCGGCCGCAATGGCAAGGGACCTTAGTGCGACGCTAGCGACGCCGCGATCTTTGACATGTGCGCTAATGCCGCAGATAAACTTTGAGTTTTGCTCGAGCATGGCCCACATTTCCGGCTCGCTGGTTGCTTGTACTGGGTTGATCTGGGCCAGGAGAACAAGAGACGTGTGATAAAACAGGCGGGCGACGATTGATGTTCTTTTGATTAACCAGACTTCTGGAAATGCTGAGCCAGATATGGTCTGGCCGGGATAAAGATAGGCCATTGGATGCATAGTTCTGGGGATGTTTTCGTTCCATCTGTCGGTCATGTCTTTGAGACGTAGCCACTCGTTGTGGCGGTCCTGCAATGTTTGTCTAGCGACTTCTGGGTTGCGTGGTATTGAAGCGCGGAAGTTGCATATCCTGGCAACAATATACAATATGCGATGTGTCCAGACCTCCTCTTTTCCCGATTCCGTCTCTGGCGTAAAGTCCATTTCAATGCCCCAGTCGTCTGGATCCCACGCGACTTGCCAATTGAAGTGCAGACAGCTCAGAATCTCCATGCCCACGTTGAGCCAGAAACAGGCAGCTCCGATGCCTGTTGATTTTGCATTCCACCGGCACTCCTTGATCAAGGCGCGAGCCCCGGCAATGTGGTTCATCCGTTGTAGTGCGCGCTCGGCCATGATCTCGTAGACATTTAATATGACGGCAGTTGTCGCACATAGAATGGTGTCGCGGTCGGGGTTTTGGAGAGAATGCAATAGGTCGCGCGTCGCTACATCATAGTAATGCAGTGCCTTTTCCTCGCTGTACTTTGGATTGACAAGCGCAAGATGCCGTGCGCCACATGCAAGAAAGGCATGTAACAGCATCGGCTCGTTGAGCGCATGGAAGGGCAGCAATCGCGAAAAGTGCTTATGTGCATCCATGCTATCCATCCAAATTCCAATTTCTTCGACAAAGACCTGCATGTATAGGACCTCCTCTTGACTTTTCAGATAGTCGCGGGTTGGAAGCGGGGCGGGGCTCTCAGATTGTTCCATTGTGTATGTCGAGGGCGTGGGGCCGTTTGAGTAGTTGGATACTGAGCGAGAGTTAGCAAAGGTGGTTGAGTGGGAGAGGTGTGGAGCGACTTGCTTGTCCGTCCATGCTGGTGCTGTGCGCGATGCTGGTCGAGGCTGAAGTTGAGCTGGGCTTGCTGGTACGAGTCGTGGGGGATTCCCTGTACTGGTGGGAGGGGTTGGCGCGAGGCATTGGGGGGGCCCATGCCAAAGGCGTTGTCGCCCATGGGCAAGTGCGTGTCCATTTCCTCGACGGGATACATTTCTCGACCACCGACGTATTCCGAGGCAATTGTGCGGGATTCGTCCATGAAGGCTACCTGGTAGTCGATGCCCTGGGGAATCAGGTATGCGCTGCGTTCGCAGGTGGTGTCGAGAAAGTTGAGTTTCTTCCCCCAATTGCAGTCGCGCTGCGACTTGAGGCAGTTGTTGCACGTGGGCTTGGACTCGTCGCATTTGAGATGGCGCTCTCTGCACGTCAAGCAGCCGGTGCGTGTGCGCTTGGGCTTGTCGTCGAGTGTGGCATCGGTAGCGCGTTTCCTCGTGGGCAGCGACTTGTTGGTGGGGGAATCGTTGTTGGAAGACGGCGTGGAAGTGTCTGGCATAGTGGCAGCCTTGTAGTGCAGTGAGCCGGTAGGCGTGAGGCCAGGGCGAGGCCCGGAACAGGACGTGCAGCGTGGCGAATGCGGTGGGCCGTGTCCTGTGTGCTTTTTGGTTGTCTGGGTTTCTGGGGAGGGGGCGGGGGCGGGCGTGGATTTTGTCGAGGGCGGCAGAGAGGCGGCAGGCAGAGAACTCCGAGAGTCGATGGGGTCAGGCAGGGTGGTCGCAACAGGGCGTGTTTCGAGTGGTCCAAAGCGGAATTGCAACGCGAAAGCAGAATGGTACGGGTTTTGGACAAGGCGATTAGCGCAACTGAGGGCGATGGAGGGCGGTGGAGGGCAAATGTAGGCGAAAAGCAGGGGAGGCAGGGCAGGGCAGGGCAGGGCAGGGCAGAATAGAGCAGAGCAGAAGCCAGCGGGATGAAGGCCAAAACCAGAAAAAACAAAACAAAAAAAGCACGTCGGCGCAGGGCTTGATTGAGCAGATGGACGCGAGTCGCGCGAACCAGGTAGAATATTGGAAAAGCAACTGGGGGGAGAACAGGCGAGGGCGACGGGGAATAGGGAGGGGGGGAGGGTGGTGCTGTCAGGGTGGTGCTGTCAGGGTGGGCGGGGGCAGGTGGACGCGAGGGCCGGTGGACCGTACTATAAGTAGCGGGTGGGTGTGGGTGTGGGTGCAGCACTGACGGGCCGCTTAGAATAGAACCGCCATGTCCAAGACGGGCAGCGGGCGTGAGAGCGAGAGCGAGAGCAGCGAGAGCAGCGAGACGGGCGACGGGGGGCCGGGCATTGCGTGCGACCAACGGGGCCATGATGTGCGTGTGCGTGTGCGTGTGCGTGTGGTAGAGGATGGTATTGGCGTGGGCGTCGTCTAATGTTGCAGAAGATTGCAAATAAGCTCGCAGCCCACCAAGATCCCTGCGTGCATCCATCCATACTCGATACACAGTCGATCCATGCTCGGCACTAGATGCATCCATGCACAGACTGCCTGTTCTTGCCTGTTGCCCTGGAGGACTGTTGCTGTAGTATGTACCAGCAAGTGGTAGTTGGTGTAGTAGCAGTAGTAACCAGGCACATGGTAGATGGACAGAGATGGACGGCGCTGTCAGCCTCCGAATGACGTCACGCGGATGCAGCCATCGTGGCCCGCCGTCAGCCTGCCGTCTTCACATGGCCATGGCTATCACCATCACCACCACCACCACCACGACACACCTGCACCCCCGAATGCAGGCTGCATGCTGCAGCGACGGGCGCGGAGACGCATCCGGGACCGCGCTCGGCGTTGCTTTCTTCTTGTTGTTGCACGCGCATGTGCATAGCTTCTTGGTGGTCGAGGGGCGGCGCCGAAAAAGCAGCGGCTGGCTGTCGGTGGCCCCACTTCGGCTGCCTCGCCGATCCCATCTCGTGCCGGCCTGCCCAAGACGACCACTTCAGCTTATGATGAATTAAACAAACCCTCCACATGGCCGCTCTGCCTCCCGCCCTGCCCACCTGCATCCTCCGCGGCCACGCCTCCCACGTCCACTGCCTGCACTTTGCCCGCCACAACGCCCATCTGCTCTCGGGCGACGCCCACGGCTACGTCGTCTGCTGGCGCCTGGCCACCCAGCGCGCCGTCTACGTGTGGAAGGCCCATGCCGGCCCCGTCCTGGCCATTGCCCAATGGGGTTACGACCGCATTATTACGTGAGTCTCATCTCCATGCCCTGCTGCTGCACCACCCAATGACTTCCCCAGTCACGGCCGCGACAACTGCCTCCGGGTATGGCAGCTCACCCCAGATGCTCGCTCCACCCATGCCCTCGCTCTCCCCGCCGACGCGGACAAGCTAGACGCCGCGCTGCCATGGCTGCTGCACGCCCTTCCCGTCAACACGCTCAACTTCTGCGCCTTTGCCATGTGCCCCCAGCCACGCCAAACCCGCTCGGACCCTGACCCTGCCCCCATTCTCATCGCAGTCCCGGGACGCGATGACAAGCAGATTGAGGTTTGGCAACTCCCACATGAGCTGCTGCAAATCGTCGTTCCTCGCGTCGAGGCCGTCGAAACAGGTATAGATGCCGCTGTCGAAGCCTGGGCGCCAGATATCGCTAACACCGCCAGGAATGGTCATGGCGCTAAAACTGGCCCGCCACCCACGCTCGCAGAAGCTGCTGCTCTTTGCTGGCTACGAGGCTGGCGTCACAGCAGCTTTCACACTACCGGCAAACCACACCCGCCCTAGTGTCGATGCAGCCGAGCTGGTCTATCTCAGCCAGCCGCACACGCAACCCATCCTGTCCCTGGACGCCTCGCCCGATGGCGATTTCTACTTCACTTCGTCGGCAGATGCCAGGGTCGCTATGCACCGCCTGCCAGATCTCACATCTGACATCAGCGACCTGCATCCCTATTCTCCCTCTTGTCAGGGCAACTCTGCAGAACAGGCTACACCTTCCGATAAAGACCCATGGCGGCCGACCGATAACACTCCAACCAAGAGTCCTGGAGGTAGACCATCAGAGGCAATAAAAGTCGATTCTCAAACTTCCGACTCGTCCGAACCTTGCCTTTCGTTTGCAAAGGTGCCTGCCAAGAAACCTCCCCACACACCTAAGCCCGGAGGGTTAGCCTCTCTGCTCTCTTCGTCCTATACATCGCTCCCCCGCACCAAGCCTGCCCAATCCACCCGCCCGCTAGTGACGGTGCAGCCCCCGTACAAGACGATTGACACCAAGCATGCTGGCCAGCAGTCTCTCCGGGTCCGCTCGGATGGCCGGCTCATTGTCACTGCTGGCTGGGACGCCCGCATCCGCATCTACAGCAGCAAAACCCTCAAGGAAGTCGCCGTGCTAAAATGGCACAAGGAAGGCGTGTATGCAGTAGCATTTGGCCAAATATTGACAGCAGAAGACCTAGCCAAGCAAGAGGAAGAAGCCTGCTTCATGGCTGCCTTGAACGAGGCACAGAAACAATCTACACGGGATAGCGAGGCACACGATTCAAGCGTGCAGCCCTTGGTGCACAAATTGGATACGCTGCTTAAAGTAGGTGGTCATGACCCCACACAGGCAATCAGGGAAGCAAAATCAGATGCAAGTTTCCAGCAGCTGCTCGGGCAGTACAAGCCAGATGGACGTCTCCAAGGCCGTATCAAGGAACGGGAAGACGAAACCAAGATGAAGCATTGGGTTGCTGCTGGGGCCAAGGATGGCAAGGTCAGTTTGTGGGAGGTATTTTAATTTTTAAAAAATGGTTAGTTAATTTATCCCAATTCAACAGACTTGAATGATATCGCGGCCATCGAGTGCCACAATGTAGTGAGGCGCGATCCGCTAACTCGATCTTATACAATGTTGCGAGTCGAAAAGGTGCAAGGCTGGCGTCGTGTCCCCCGCAAGCCGAGGCACGAGGAAAAGGCCGGGGAAGTGGGTCCACCATCGTCGCAGGCGCGCCGTCCTCTGCGCGTCACCGTACTTTGCGGCTTACAACATGCCATGACATTGAATCCCACGTCTTCCACGACAGACGAAATTTAACAGACCAACTCACAGCAGACAAATCATAACAGCGACAACGCGTATACCCATGTAATCGGCGCAACCCATTGCGCCCTCTCCCGACGAGACGTACCTCCCGGCGCACAGCAGCCTGCCCACCCTCTCAACACCATGGCCCCCTCAGACAATACACATGGCTCTCCGGCCTCGGAACAAGCCCCCGACCTGAGCATCACTGCCGACGACAATGTGCACCTCCACGCTGCCGGCTACAACGAGTCGCCCGATCGCGGCCTCATCCACAGCTTCGCACGCTTCCGCTCTTCGCCCCTCGACTTTCTACGCGAAGTCTCGCTCCACTTCTCAGGCACCGGGTGGCGATCCTTTGACAATCATATTGGCCAACCAGAGTTCTACCCTGGCTTCAGCGAGGAAATGAAGGGGAGGGTGCTGAGTAGCCCCATGCTCCTCGCCAAGATCCGCGAGCTGGCCGACAAGAGAGTCGACGTTGAAGCCAACGAGGGCCTGTTGCCCAATGACGATCGGAAGAGCAGGAGAAGGGCTGAGATAGAAGAGTCGCTGCTGCAAGTCAGCGAGGGCTGGACAGACTCGATGATTTGCAAAATGGAAAGCAAAACCTTTATACGAGGTGCATACTACTTTGCGACGCAGCTCTTGACCAGAGCCTACCACCAAGGTGTCCACGTTTCGAGCGAAGAGGTCCTGCGCTTGCGTGCTGTGGCGGAAAAGGCGCAAAAGGATAAGCACTCCATCATCTTCCTCCCGTGCCATCGCTCGCATGTCGACTACGTCTCCCTCCAGATTATTTGCTACAGGCTGGGTCTTGCGCTGCCAACTGTAGTGGCGGGCGACAATCTCAACTTCCCCGTCGTGGGCTCTTTTCTCCAGCATGCTGGCGCCATGTGGATACGACGGAGCTTTGGCGATGATCAATTGTACATCACGCTCGTTCAGGCCTACATAGACACCCTGTTAAGATGCGGCTACAACCTCGAGTGCTTTGTCGAGGGAGGCAGGAGTCGGACCGGCAAACTCCTGCCACCAAAATTTGGCATCTTGAGCTACATGCTGGATAGTGTGGCCAGTGGAAGAGTAGATGATGCCATCATCTGTCCAGTGTCAACACAGTACGACAAGGTCATCGAAGTCGAGTACGTTTTGAATTCTCAAGCACAAGATTGACAGGCTAACACGGAAACAGTTCATATATCAGCGAACTCTTGGGCCAACCCAAGCCCAAAGAAAATCTAGTCGACTTTCTATCTGCCTCGTCGGTTCTCTCTCTCAAACTTGGCCGCGTAGACGTCCGGTTCCACGAGCCCTGGTCTCTCAAATCATTCATCACCCAGCAACGCGAACGCTTCTCCAAGCTCCCCCGACAGCTCAGCACCAAAGAAGAACGACTCCGCCTCCTCCACACACTGGGCTACAAGGTGCTATCCGAGATCAACGACGTCTCGGTCGTCATGCCTACAGCCCTCGTCGGCACAGTGCTACTCACGCTTCGCGGCCGCGGCGTCGGCAAAACCGAACTCATCCGCCGCGTAGAATGGCTCAGCAACCGAGTGCGCGCCCAAGGCGGCCGCGTCGCCCACTTTGGCAATCTCCCCACAAGCGTCGTCGTCGACCGCGCGCTCGAAGTCCTCGGTCCAGGCCTCGTAGGCCTTGTCCCGGGCCTCCCTGAAGACACCTTTTACGCCGTCGACCGGTTCCAGCTTTCCTTTTACCGCAACATGACGATCCACCTCTTCATCCTGCAGAGCCTCGTCAGCGCCGCCCTCTACATGCACGTCAAGCAAGGCGGCGGCCCAGAGTACCAGAGCATGTCGTACACGCATCTGCGCGCCCAAGTCCACTTTCTCTCCCAGCTGTTCCGCGGCGAATTCATCTTCCCGACCGAAGGTCTCGACACCAATCTCGCAAAAACACTGCGCGGCCTCGAAAAAGACGACGTGATTACCCTGACGCGCGCGGAATCTCCAGCAAGCCAAGAAGGAGCAGGAGGAGGAGAAGAAGAAGAAGAAGAAGAAGAAGAAGATGAAGACGACAAATTCGAATGGATCCAACTCTCACCCACAGAACGTGCCCAAGGCCGCGAAAACTACGATTTCTACTGCTTCCTCATCTGGCCGTTTATCGAAGCCGCGTGGCTTGGTGCGATTAGCTTGATGATGCTTACACCACCACCACCACCACCGTCTTCCTCTTCTTCTTTTTCTTCTCCCAACAACAACAACAACACATCACCACCCTGGCTCGACCTCAAAAAAACCCAAGACCACGCCCAGCTCCTAGGCAAAACCCTCTACCACCAAGGCGACCTGTCCTACTTCGAAGCCGTAAACAAGGAAACGCTCAAGAATGCGTATACGCGCTTTGAACAGGAGGGCATGATTGTCGTGGCCAAGAAGAGAGATGCCAAGGGAAAATCGGTGCCGTGTATACGGCTGGCGGAGGGCTGGGTGCCAAGCCGTGGTGGTGGTGGTGGTGGTGGTGTGAGTGAGAGTGGAAATGGAAATAACACTGGAATCATACCCGACGGTCCTCTCTGGCGCTTCGCCGAACGCATCAGCGCGAGTCGGCGCGAAGGCAAGAACCGGCGTGATGGCGCGACGGTGCAGACGCGTGTCTTGAAACTAGTCGATTTGGTTGGGAAACGGCTGTGGGAAGGTGCTGTGGCTGGGCAGGATGGCCATGAGGAAAAGGAGAGTGGTGCTGATGGTGCTGGTGCTGGTGCTGCAGAGGGAGCGGGAGCGGGAGCGGGAGGAGACGAGGCCAAGGTGAAGAGTATGCGGAAGAGGGGGAATATGGCTAGGCTTTGAGAGAGAGAGAGAGAGAGAGAGAGAGAGAGAGAATTGGAAATTTTGTAAAGAGTACTTTTTTCTTCTCTTCTTCTCTTGTTCAATGTATCATCATGACAAACAAGCTACTACTTGAGGAGAGTGCCTCGCTCATCATCGGTTTCCTCTTCGTCGCTGTCTGTTTCGAATTCGCTTTCTTCTTCGCTCTCCTCTTCGTCCGTCTCTTCCTCTTCTTCTTCTTCTTCTTCTTCTTCTTCTTCACTCTCCGTCTCAGTCTCGCCATCCTCTTCCTCCTCGGCTAGCCAGTCGTCCAGCGTCTTTTCCTTGAGCGGCACCTTTGGTACTCCGCCAACGCCCGTGTCTCCACCCACGCCGTTCAGGCCCCTTGGACTCATGGTGCTGTCACCCGCCATTCTGCCACTGCTGCCTGCGGCTGCATCCAGCCTTTCGGCTGCCGACATGTTCCTTGCCGTTTCATACGCCGATACGTAGTTTGACGAAGAAGTCGAAGCGGCCTCATCACGTAGCGCTGCGTCTGGTTCTTCGCCCTCTTTGACCCACCGAGGCAGGTTTTCGTAGCCCTTGAGGCCACCAACGCCCCCCTCATCGCCAATGACGAGGCTGGCGCTTCCCAGCACATATCCTTTTCGAGTCTCACTAGGACTGGGAATATGCGGCACCGGCTTGGGTGCCAGAAGTAGGAGAGAGGCAAGTTGCGTAGAAGTGGGCGTCGCGAGTAATGCCCTGTAGACGCGAGCACGGTCGCGGAGGTCGTATGAGGTATCATACCTTACCAACAACAAAACGTAGTTGTACAGTGCCTCGATGATATGCGGCTTTTCCTCCTCTTGGGGCTCCGTGTTTTGTGCAAGCGAATCAAGGTGCTCGTCTCTGAACCCGCCCTGTTCTTCAAAGGTATCCAACGGATTCGGCTTGGGCTCTTCCACCTTTGGTTCCGGGGGCGGGTTGGCTGCCAAGTGATGCACATAGACCTTGGCTGCTAGCAACACGATTTGAAGTTTGGCTGGCTCCGCTTCGTCCGCAAAGCCTTTGACCAAAATGCGTAACACATCCGCTGCAATGTTGTTCTCCGGATCAAGACCGGCGAATTCGCCGACCAGCCATATGATGCTTGCGCGAGCTTGAGGGCTCGTGGCTGCATCCAAATGCTTTGCCAACCGAACAACCGTCGTGCGATGGGCGTTTGGATCTCGCTGGATGAGATGTCGGATAACCTCGAGCGACTCGGCTACTAAATGGGCATCGGCAGAGCCAATGTGCTTCAGGAGTAGCTTGAGACACCTGGCAGACGTCTGGGGACTCGTTGCAGGACTTTGTGAGCAGCGTCCAATTGCGCGTACAGACTCTTTGACCAGGGCTGGATCCAGACTACCCGAGTGTGAGAAATGGCTGAGCTCGGCAAGTATCAAGCTCTGTAACCTCGATTGCGCGTGCGGAAAGATCAAAGTAAGCAGTTCGAGCTTCAACTGCCATATATGCGGTGCATCTGTCGATCGTACCAAGAAATGCGTGTAGTACTTCACAAACGGCTCGGGGTGCGCTAAGCAAACCTGCACAATGTTGTACAGGGCTATGTGCTGAATGTCGCCTGCAGATCGCAGCAGGGAGATAAGCGGCCCGATGGCCTGGGTCAGGTACTCGGGCGTACCGAGGTAGAGGTAAGTTCTCACTACCGCTATTACCACGGCAGCGTTTCGGGATTGAAGAAGCGACTGGCAGCCTTTTAGCAACAACTCCAGGTCTGGATCTAGCACGGCAATCTCCTCCATATCCTGCTCTTGCTCTTCCTCAGATTCGCTCTCAGAATCATCGTAAAAGCCCTTGGTAGACTGTGTGGGTTTGCTGTTCGTGTTGGCACCGGCCGCCTTTTTGACCTTCTTGGTCCGCCTGGGAAAGCACCTCCGGGCATAGACCATCATCAGCCGCAATGTAGCCAGCTGTCCCCACTCATCCATATCGACCAGTTTCCGTACCAAGGAGCGGTAGTGTGGGTGTATGAGGTCCAAGCGATCCGGGCACAGCTCTAGGAATGCAGAGACGGCAGCCCCCGTCACGAAATACTGCTTGTCGCCCAGCAATGCCGAGAGATATTCCAGCAGCTGCGGTTCAGTGTTGGGGTCCAGTCTATAGCACTTTGGTATCGCCAAGGCCGCTGCCCTCCTCACATACGGCGACATATCTCCCGAACCGCGCTTGATTCCCAGGCTCACAATCTGGCTAATGACGGGCACGCGGATGCTCGACATGACGCGCAGCGCCAGTGCGCGCAGCTGGGGATTCGTGTCGGTGAGCGACTTTTGTATGGTATTGATGGAAAGGAGAGCGGTATCGGGTTCGTGCTCGGCATGCTGAAGGAGGTATATGTAGACGAGCTTCTTGACCTGGAGCGAGGGCGAGGCAACGTTCTTGATTACGTGGGAGAAGAAGGGCAGCGTTTGCGAAGGCGGCTGTCGGTAGGACATCTAGAGCGTCTACAGTCAGTCACTACACGTCCCAAGGCGTGGCGTGTGTGGTGAAAGGGAGCGAGTTGATGGTGGGGCTAGGCATACAGTGATGACTCTCCGCAGCCCCTCCAAGACGTCACGCTCAGATCTGCTGTCGAGGAGCTTCTTAAGCTGGCCCGAGGGCAGCTCTCGCGTGGGGGCGCGGCGGACATTGCTGGCATCGCGGGCGGCTTCGAGCGTCAGGTCGCGAGCTGTAGAGAGAGACCAATGAGCAAAGTTGGACGGATGCATAGCGAGCAGACGACGCAATTACATGGCCAGGAGCCACGGGACGGGCGCGCATGGCAGAGTGAGCCGCCGGGCGTGAGATGGAAGGGCGAACGAAGGGAAAATCACGAAAGGCGCCATACCTGTCTCCAACAAGCTCGATATGCGACTGATGGACTCCATTACAGCGACATAAGCCCGCGGGGAAGTCGAGAGGAGGGTCCGGAGGGCGCACGAGTCGGCTCGTCACTGCCCACAACCAGGATGGCAACTAAGCAGAGTCAGGGAAAGGGGGCGCTGGGCTGCGTGGTGGTGGTGATCCGTGGCAGCGTGCATGCGCTGGGGGCAGTTTCTGGAGGCATTGCCATGGCCAGCGAAGGGAAGCAGTGGTGGGGGGAGGGGGGCGCTGACGGGGAGCGGGTACAGCCGCCGATTGGCACTTGCCGGCCGAGCGCGACCATGACTTGGCTTGACGAGCTGCCTTTCTACTAATGTAAAACTGTACGGCACGCGGCACCCGCACCCCCCCCCCAAGAACCGCAGCCCGCAGCCCGCAGCCCGCAGCACATAGCGACGACGCGCTCGACCGTCCGACCGACACATGGCAGCCCAACTCGGCTTGACAGTCCAGCATCTGCCATGTCGCCGACGCCGGCAGTGCTCCGCCCGCTAACGCTGCCGGCACTGCTGCACCATGTCCTGACGACACAGCCGACCAGCGCCCGCCCGACCCTGCTCATCGTCTGCTCCGGTGAAGAGGCTTTCGTCGAGCAGCTCGCCGCCCAACTGCAGCACGCCCGTGGCCATGGCGACGGCGACGGCGACGGCGACGGCGCAGACGAGCTCCAGCGCCTGCTGGCGCCCTCGCTTCACAACCTGTCCACGACTCGCCATGTCCGCCTTGCTTTTTGCCCATCGGTGCCGGCGCTGCTGGCCTACCTGACTGCCTATGGGCACACCGCGGCCGGCGCAGAGGAGCGCGTCGTCTTGGTGAATGCGCTGGCCTTGCACGCATCCACGCCGTCCTTCTCGGCCCAGGGCCTGTCACGATGCTTTGCCACGGCGGCCGACACGGCGCTCAGGACCGGCGTCCAGCTTCACATGGTCGAGTGCGAGCAGCGTCATCATGTCTATGCAGCGCGCGCCGACGAGGATGCCGAGCCGGAACAGGGGCTCGACGCGAGCCGACGCCCAGGCAACACGGGCGACGCGTGGGAGCAGGAAGTGTCCATTCTCAATGTTTCAGCACGCAGGTTTGGCTCGGGCAGCACGGAGCGAGCGTGGGCAGGCCGGACCGTCAAGGCGAAACGGATCGCAGGGAGGTGGTTTCACTTGGACGAGCTCGACGAGCGTCCAGCACACGCGAACCACGGAGATTGGACAAGTGAGAGGCGTTGAAAAATTTTGATTCCTTCATGCTACAAGATCGATATCGGGGCGGACGTGTGTGTCCGTCTAGATGGTCGACCGTCAGCCGTCACTTCGTTACTTCGTAGGAGATTGAGCACCCTGGATATCCACCGCTTCCAACTCAAAGACAAGACCATTCTTGGCCACGTGGCGACATGGCGCCTTTCCCACCACTGCAGACGTGGCATCACCAGTCCTTCTTGATGTCAAAGGACCACTTGAACTGCAGGTGGACCTGGTTGTCGTCGTCGACAAACTTGGAGAGGGCCGTGTAGTGGCCGCGGCCCAGCATGCCAGAGGGCGCGGTTTCGGGCTCGACTGGAGGCATAGTCAGTAGGGTAGCGCGGCAGCGTCGCTGGGGCGCAAAGACATACACTTCTTCTCGTAGAACGGCTTCTCCTCCGTGTTGGGGCCATATGAGCCCTGTCGAGACGGTTAGCGTGTGCCCGACGTGTGCCAGCATGGCGGCAAGAGTGGCGTACCATCATCTCCTGCAGCTTGTCACTGACGCCCATGCGGGTGACCTTTTGCAGGTACTTGAGGCCAGCCAGGATCTCGTGCTGCACCTTGAACTGGGCCTTCATGCGGAAACGAGCGCCCTCCTTGATGGTGAAGGGCTTCTTCTCGAGCTCCTCGAGGGCGCCGGGAGCGCGCAGGTCGATGATGATGTCCTCACGGCCCTCGACCTCGAGGCCCAGGGAGAGGATGATGCATTTGCGCGGGTCGTTGGGGTCCGAGATGTCCTTGCCCTGGCCCAGGCCCAGAGAGGCCTTCCACTTTTGCAGAGACTCGTCGTTCTGGTCTGGCGGGCGGCGTGGTCAGCAGCGGCGAGGCGGCGAGGAGAGCTGCACAGTGTCGTGGCACCTACCTAGCTTCTGGTACTCGTCAATCGTCTTCTTCTCGCCGACCTTGAAGCCCTCGGTCTGCTCCGGGTGGAGGTCGTCTGCGTGGTCGGCCATGGCTGCTGGGGGTGAGTGTATGTGGGATGGAAGGGTGGGTGATTGGGCGTAGGGGCGGCGAGAGAAGGGTGTGGAGAAGTTGAGGGTCAATTGGAGGAATGAGGGGCCCAAGTAGGCGCGGCCTCATGTTGAGCCTCGAGGTTAGCGGGGCACTTTCACCGCTCCAGCAGCTCAAAGCGGCCAAGGGGGCTCGTTCCTGGCGGGGGCCTGCCGCGTTGCTGGGTGGACCGTGGACCCCTTGGATATGCCGCATATCGTCCAGACTCGTGCTGCGACACTGTTGTTGCATGAGCATGCTGCTGCTGCTGCAAATACATATACACACACGCCCCCCGCCGCCAGTGACAGCTGGTTGAGGGCGCAGACGTCTCACCCTCGCGCTTGGGTGCAACCCCGCCTGTTCCCCAGCAAGACGAAAAAACTAAAAAGCACACTGTCCAGTCTGCCAATGCCATTGCCAGTGCCAGTGCCAGTGCCAGCGCCGTGACGTGTTTAGCGCCAGCAGCGACAGCCGCTGCAGTCTCTGGTCTGGCTATCGCCTCGGAGATATTGTCAGGATGCAATAACAGGACTAGCCTGTGTATATATGCAGGCGGTCGGCATTGCCTGCTCCAGAAGACTCCAGCGCGGGTGTGGTTTTTTTAATTTTTTTTTGCATGAATTCATTCCTCTTGCCCTGGGGTGCCCGTTGCGCATCCGATGCGTTGAGTGTAGGCCAGAGTCACCACCACCCAATAATTGTCAACCCTATGCAACAATGGCGATGCGATGCGTCTCTGTTTGGCAGCCACTGTTGACATTTTTTGTAGTTCGCCGTGCGCCGTGTTTGGGGCCGGCCAGCAACGCGTCACGACAAAGAAGCGCCAACGCGTGACCTGAGGCCTTGTTCCGAAAGCAGCGCGCGCCGGCTGCTGGGCGATGCTGCGTGAGGCGCGCGATGGCAGGACAATATCGGCAGCGCCAATCGGCAGGCGGAAATCATCTTTCATGCTGTACGAATTAGGTCGAGCAGTTGTGGGTGCGAGGGCGCGCAGGCATTGCCCGGGGGTGGCTGGGCGGGCATTTGGCAGCCGCTAGTGCACAGGGATGGCATAGCACCGCTCCCCCATCGTCGCTCCGGGGCGCCTCACTGCCTTTGTCGCATCAAACAATCCTTCATCACGTCGCTCGCGCGCGCGCCTCTCCACCATCGTCGCCCCCGTCCCCCCCGTCGCACAACCCCCCACGAGCCGCCCCTCGACGCTCTTCTGCGCCCCAGCACGCCTCGGCCCTCCCTGCACTCGTCCCGCCAATTGCGCGCGTATTACGTAGTCTTACTCCGACACTTTTCGCGACTCTCCTTGCGCTGCGCGCCCCCCGTCACCCGTATCCATTGTAATCCCATCTTAGCCGACAAGCCCACCACCATGGTTGTTGATCGCGTTCTGCCCGAGAGGAAGAACCCTCTGCTCGAGCCCACCGACTCGACAGCTGGTACGTACCCGTTGCGCATCTCGTCTATCCGCCAACGCGACTAATAAACGCGCAAAGTCGACATCCTCATCGAGAGACGCCGCCTGGGACAGACCAACCTGGGCGTCAAGGCCGGCCAGGTCGGCCTCACCAACGCGGCAAAGCCCGAAAACCTGGGCACCTTTGACTACGCGCACCTGAGGGTCCCCTTGCCAAAAGACCTCTCGGGCTCTGGCATCTTTTCGCGAAACCGCATGTCCGCCTTCCCCGAGTCATATTTCTTGATGGTACGCCATGCAAAACAATGAGCGCATTGCCGCAAGCGCACCCGACGACTAACGCGACAAACAGCGACGCAGCAGCGATGGCTACATTAGTGCTACCGGCATGTTCAAGGCTGCATTCCCATGGGCATCTCTGCAGGAAGAGGAACTCGAACGCAAGTACCAGAAGACGTTTCCATCCGCCGGCGCTGAAGAGGTAGCCGGCAGCGTTTGGATCGCGCCAGAGGAGGGTGAGTGTTTTGGCAGTCTCCACCTGGCATGAATGGTGCTGACAGGAATCCCCAGCTCTTGCGCTCTCGGAAGAATACTCGATGCGCCACTGGATAGAGGCGCTGCTCGACCCCGCGCCCATTGAGAAGGGCAACAAGGACAAGGCAAACGTGCACATTCAGATGCCCCCCAGGTTCGACGTTGCAAACGCACAACCCGCCACTCTCCCTACGCCTGGTCTTGTTCGCACAACGCGCGCACGTTCGGCCCGATCCGTCTCACCCAGCAAGGGCATGACACCAAGTCGCAAGTACGCCACCCCACGCAAACCACGAACGACACGAAGCACCGTGAAGCCAGACGTCAACAAGGCAGACGATGTCTTTAGACCCACCGAGGCCGTTACTCCGTCAAGTGCGCTGCAAAACATTATTGCTAATGGCGTATCGGAACCCGTCACACCATCAGTCGAGCGCGAGGTCAAAGAGAAGGAGCCAGAAGTCGAGGCTGCGCAAAACGGCGAGACAAAGCCAGAGCCTGAGGTCAAGGAGGGCACAGTCCGCATTGAAGTGCAGCAAACCGTCGAGACCAACGGCGACACGGAGAAGACGAGCACCAACGTCACAGTCGATGTCCCACACGACCATGCTGCGCTGCCCGAGCCCGAAGACCCCATGGCCATGATTGCCGAGGCCAAGCGTATGGTTGCCGAAGCACAACAATTCGACGCCAACTCAGCAACCACGGTTACGCGGTCATCGAAGCGTGGCATCGAAGACGTGCTCGACGCGGAGGATCTGGCCGAAGAGCGCCTCAATAAACTCGCAAAGGTCGCATACACAACCGAACAGAAGATGACAAAGGAAAAGGTCACACGGAGGGCACTGGTTGGTCTAGGAGTCATGGCTGCTATTGGGTAAGTCCACCACTACTTCGTTCACCAGCAAGAATACGCTGATAACTAACACATTTCTCACAGAACCGCATTCCAATACTTTGTATAAGTGTGCGGATCCATATATCTCTCTCTGTGTCTCTCTACATATATATCCCTCACACCTTTTTTTTTAATTCGATCTCACCTTATTTCTTGGATTGGTGGTTTTTTTTTGCGCTTTTTTTTTCTCTCTCTCTTGATGTCAAATGACAAACTCCTCCGCCCGGCTATGTATGTGTGTGTGTTTGGGGGGTTTTTTGGGTACACCCATGGGAGGGGGGGGGGATGCAAAGGGCAGGGCAATGCGCAGGGTAGGGTGTGCAATGGGAAGAAGCAATGGAAGAAACTCGTTTGGAACTTCACTCTCATACTCACTCTCACACTCTTATGCAATTACTGCTACTACTACTACTACTTGCCTCTGTCTACCTAGCCTCTATATCTATGTCTCTCTCGATGTCGATCTTGATCTCTCGATGTCGATCTAGCTCTCGCAGATACAAATACCTCCCCCCCCCTCTCTCTCCATCTGAATGTTCTAATGTAGTCTTTTTTTCTTTTTTTTAACGTCCTTTACTCCTTTTTCTTCTCTCTCTCTCTCTCTCTCTCTCTCTCGTTTTGTTATCCTTACTGCATGTATATGTGAGTGGGAAATTAGAGACATTGAGCAAGAAATGAAGAAATGAATATATATATAGAAAGAGATAAGATAGATAGATGAAAAATAAATAAATACATACATACATAAATACATACATACATACATACCACTCTTTTAGTCATTGCAATTTCTATAACTTAATTTTATCATCTTATCATCTCTCTTTCTTTTTCTCTTTCTCTCTTTCTCTCTTCTTTTTTCTTTTTTCTTTTTTTTTTAAAAAAATCCTTCTTTTATACATGTCATGTATATATATATGTATATATATATGTAGTGGTTTGCCTAAGGTACTGCTAGACACTGTTTGACAATGGCAATGGTGGTGATGATGATGATGATGATGGTGATAGTGGGAGATGATAAGGGATCAAGCATAACAATGACTGAAGAAAAAGGGTAGGAATAGGGATAGGGATAGGAATAGGAGGGATAGTTATCTATATTTCATGTATGTATATGTGTGTGTGAGAGCGAGAGAGAGAGAGAGAGAGAGAGGAAAGAAGCAACCAACCAAGGCAAGTAAGGCAAGTAAACGTGATACTGAATAATGAATTTTTTTTATTTCACGTCGAATACACATGTCGGTATTCTTTTTCTTTGCTCCATACTCCTTCATTCACTTCTTGCATACCATGACTTATTCAGAACCCCCACAACGCAACCCGCTCTATACATGCATGCATCCTACCTCGCACCTGGCTAGCAGCTATTTTCAGCCGCCCCCCCTCGCCAACTCGCCCACCTTCTGCACCGCCTCTTCGAAATCATCAAATGCGAGAATCGGCAAATTGGCCTCGTCTAGGATCCTACGTCCAGCCTCCTCGTTTGTGCCGCGTAAACGCACGACAACGGGTTTGTCGACACCGACGTCTTGGAAGGCGAGTATGATTCCGCGGGCAATCATGTCGCCGAGGGTGAGGCCGCCAAAGATGTTGACGAAGACGACGCTGACGCGGGGGTCGGCGAGGATGAGCTTGAAGCTCGTTGCAATGGTTGCGGCTGTGGCTTTGCCGCCCGTGTCGAGGAAATTGGCGGCTGATGTGTGCGGCGCGAGACGCAGGGCTAAAGTGTCGTTTGTGTTGAGGGCGAGGCCTGCGCCGTTGACGAGGGTTCCGACGAGGTTGTTTGGGGTCGATTGTGCGTCTTGGTCTTGTGTGCTGGGAGTGGGGGAGAGAGGGATATACACGATGCCTGCTTCTTCGGCTTCGCGCTGCATCGCGCTGATAGATTCAGCATCGCGCAGGGCGTGGAGGTCTGCCTGTCGTTTTCCAGATTTGAAGGCTGCGTCGTCGAAGAAGAGGTAGGGGTCGTAGAAGAGGAGGTCGTCGGTTGAGACAGAGAGGGCGAGCTTGACGTGGGCGTCTATGGCTTCCTTGGCTACGTAGAGTTTCCATAGGTTGTGGATGGCTTCGACGAGCTGGGCTTTGGATTTCGGGGGCAGCGCGGAAAGTTGCATGTGCGCAGTTGCGGCGGCGATGGCAGACTCGCTGGGTCCTGTGCGGTAGTCAAAGGGGAAACGGCGTACGCGGCGGTCAAGACTTGAGGGGGAGGCTGTTGGGGCGGCAATGATGGAGGGGGAGCGGGTGGAGCGGTCAGGTGAGATGCCCAGGTAGTGGGTTGAGGGTGAGCCTTCGGGCGGTACGGTGAGGTTGATGTTGTAGGATTTGAGAAGATTTGCGGATTGCTCTTTTGTGAGGTGGAGTGAGCGTGTCTGCTGGAATGAAGGCCCTGTTGTCGAATTGAACATGGGTCGTCGTGTGCGAACTGTATGGTATGAGCGACGTTGCTGCGCTGCCGATTGCTCCTGTGTATAGTTAGCATTTGTGCAGTCTTGCTTGGAGTAGCAACATACAATCTTTCTGACGTTACGGCCTGATTTTGCGAGAATCTCCTTCATGACTCCGCCGAATCTGGCAGGATGATCAACCATGGTCACACCGGCATTCTCCAATGCCTTGTATTTTGCCTCGGCGGTGCCTTCTCCAAGGCCAACCCAGGCTCCAGCATGGCCCATTACCTTTCCAGGCGGTGCTTGGAAACCTGCAATGACGGCAGCAATTGGTTTAGGATTCTTGACGCGCTTCCGGTAATCTTTGATCCAGTCGGCCGCCTCTTCTTCCGTGGTACCTCCGAGTTCACCAGCAATAATAATAGCCTCTGTGTCTTCGTCATGCTCAAAGACTTTGAGAGCATCGATAAAGTTTGTTCCTGCAATAACATCGCCGCCGACTGCAATGCACAGACTCTGCCCAAGACCCGCTCTTGTCAAGGATCCCACTGTTTCATAGGACAGCGTGCCGGACTTTCCCACCACGCCAATGTGACCCGGCGAGAATGTGGGCAGGGGCTGAAAGCCAATTCTGCATTTTCCAATGGCTGAGATTATTCCTGGAGCATTGGCACCCACAAGTCGCGATTTTGATTGAGATTGCAGCATGGAGTGAATCTGACATTGTGAGTTTGAGTTTGATAAGTTTGTGAATTTCTTGACTGACTCTCATGATATCATGCAGCGGTATGTGCTCAGCCACAGCGACGATGAGCGGGACCTCGGCCTCGATTGCCTCTTCGATTGCAGCCGTTGCCTGATGGGCCGCAACGTAGATTCCCGTGGCATCCGGCTTCAACTGCTCCATGGCCGCCCTTACCGAAGGCAGGACGGGCAGTCCCAGATGCTCTCCGGAGCCGTTGGGCTTGACGCCGCCAACGACGTTTGTCCCCCATTCTATTGACTCCTTTGCATTTGCAGTCGCCTGCTTTCCGGTGAAGCCTTGGAAAATGACACGGGTGTGGGCGCCGATCTTGAGGTTTTGGATGGTAGCATCATAATTGCTGCGCGTGGAAGTGGTGGAGAAACACGCTGATGGGATTCGACGGCCGGGGTTCCGCACCCTGGACAGGCTGCTGCGCAGGTTATTCGCCTGGTGGGCGAGCATGGCTGATGCGGTGAGGGTGCGCCTTCAGGAACACGTCATAGACTTGGCTGTGCGGCGGGAGCAGGAGGGCGAGCGAGAGCGAGTCGACGTGTGGCCGCAGGGTATGCGCGCGCAGCCCGAGTGTCGTATCTGGGAGAGTATTTTTTTTCTCGACAGGCGCAGCGGACGTCGTCTTGACATGATGGCATGTACTGGGAATAGCCGATGCGGATTGGGCGGCGGCGGCTACTTGGCTGCAAGTAAGTAGCCGAAGGGAGCTATGTACTTACCCCTCAGCCGCCGCCCGCGTCGGAGCGTGTCGGGAGGTTTTGGAGGCTGCACGTGTCGGCACAAATGCCATGGCCGCACCCGCGCGTGGGTGGGCGTTTGGAGCAGCAGTGCTATCCTGGTTCCACGACAGGCCCTGCATGGTGGTGAGTCTGACACCGAGGCTGTCGTGTCTGAGTTGTCTCGGGCTGTCTGAGTCGTCGGTGGCTGCTGGGGGGTGCCCTTGTCGTGTACCACGTCTGCAGCACCGCGCAGCGACGGCGGGCGGGCGGCTTGCACATGAAATATGCGTCTCTCTTCTCGCGCGTGCTGGAGCCTCGGTCGTGGTTGTGCGCCGGGCGGTGGTGAGCGTGGCGGGCGGGCGTTGGGTTCATGTGTGGTGAGAGTGCCTTGCATGCGCCTACCCCAGATCCGCGGGCACGGGTCGCGTGACGTTGGTGGTGATGACTCGCGTGCTCTCTTTTACATCACCCGCCCAGCTGAAACTGGACCTTGGACGTCCGCGCGACCTCGTCCACCGCCTCTCACTCGTCCACGCCATCCGCTAGCACGCGCACGGGGGTGCTCGCTGTCATGGCCGCCGCTGTCATGGCCACCCCGACGCCCATCATGGCACATCCACATCGTCATGGCCGCGCGAACGGACGCCGTGGGCCCTCTGCCTGGCCCCGACGCTGCTTCATGCCTGGCCGCCATCACCTGCCAAACCCCCCGGGTTCGCTGATATCATCCGCCATCTTCCTTTTGACCTCCTTCATATTTCACCCGGGGAAGCGCTAGCTATGAGCTGCTGATCAACCCACGCTCCTCTTCACCACCCGCCCTCTCCACACACGTCCAGGCACTCTCCTCGGGGCAGCCATCATGCTCCCTCGCCTCGTCCTCCTTGCGGGCTTCGTCCCCTACACCTACGCCCTCTCAATACCCCGGCTGCCCTCTCTCGCCACTTTTGCTGGTGCCGGCCACTCGCAGCAGCAGCAGCCGCTTCAGGATCCCTTCGATGCCTGGATACAGCATGAAGAGGAGGTGGCACTCGACAAGCTCCTCGCCAATGTCGCGCCTGGAGGCAGCAACGTCAAGGGAAAGGGCGTAGCCGATGGCACAGTCATTGCCAGTCCCAGCCAGAACGGTCCCGACTACTGGTACCAATGCAAGTATAGCCCGATATCACCTGACGGCCTGCTGGAGCTGACATGTCATAGGGGTCCGTGACGCTGCCATTACCATGGACGCTCTAGTCAACATCTACGCCGACGATCCTACGTCTTCACGTGCATCTTCTCTCTCCACTATCCTCGACGCATACACTTCCCTTCAGAGTAGTATCCAGCACACGTCCAACCCATCGGGCAAATTCGATGACCTTTCTGGCCTTGGTGAGCCCAAGTTCCGTGTCGACGGGAAGCCCTTCACCGGCTCGTGGGGAAGACCGCAACGTGATGGCCCCGCTCTGCGCGCACTGACGCTCATGCACTACCTACGCGAGTACAACGCATCACACCCCTCGCTGTGGACCTCGGCCGGCTCCGAAGACTTTTACGGTCCATTCTATACCGCCGAGATGCCTCCGCGTAGCATCATCAAAGCCGATCTCGAGTATGTGAGCCACTTCTGGAACCAGTCTGGATTTGACCTCTGGGAGGAAGTCGAGGGTCTGCACTTCTTCACCCTCATGGTCAGCGCGAGAAGTTTGAGAGAAGGCAGCCATCTCGCAAGGTCCTTTGGAGATGCTGGCGCGGCAGACTGGTACCAGGAGCAGGCTGAGTACGCCGAGAACTTGTTGACCAAGTTCTGGAACGCACAGAAAGGCCATCTTGTTGAAACGCTGTGGAGCAAGAGGACCGGCTTGGACTGCGGGCTACTTCTCGGTTCTCTGCACGCCCTTCCTAAAAAGGGATCAGAGGATGCTGCCGTCTACCCGCCGTGGTCTGATGAGATTCTTGTGTCTCTGCTCGCCTTGACACGCGACCAGCGCAACCGTTTCCCCATCAACAGCCGTCCTTCTGACCAGGACGATGAAGATGTAGACGAGACTTCTCTGCAAGGAACCGGCATTGGCCGTTATCCTGAAGATGTGTACGACGGCTATGGTAACTCGCGCCGCGGTGGCAACCCCTGGTTCCTATGCACCTCTTCCGCCGCTGAGGTCCTGTTCCAGACCGCTTCCCACGTTTCTGTCGCCGGAACACTGACCATTACTGAAACCGGCCTTCCTTTCTACGAAGCTCTCCTTGCCAGCTCATCTCTCGACGTGAACACGGGCACTTTTAGTCCCTCTGATGCACTCTTCCACTCCGTCATCGAACGCCTACAGAGCGTTGGTGACGAGTTCCTCCAAGTCGTCAAGACGCACGTCGATGCCGATGGCAGGATGAGCGAGCAATTCGACCGTGTGACTGGCTACATGAGGGGAGCCGAGGATCTGACTTGGAGTTACGGCGCATTCCTACAGGCTGTTAGAGCGCGAAAGACCACCAAGCAATTGTGAGGTGAGGCGTTATGGGCAACAAGGAACGGCGTTTGTTGAAACAAAGAAAGAAAGATTGATGACGACGACTTTATGACTGTGAAAACATTTTCCCTATGATAATTCTTAGCCTGGAGTTGGGACTGGGGGAGTTTTTCTTTTTCTTTTTCGAAAGCATCACGACATGCTAGCTATATACCCTCGCTTTGTACAAATTCTCACCTTTATTTATTTCTCGCCTTCCGGCGATGGACTCTTGGAACCTCACAATTTTTTTTCTCCAAATGCCCCTTTGTATCGTGACTTTCCTTCTCCCTCACTTCCCCCACTTCACTCGTTCACTGTGTATTTTGCTCATGAATTTGGTTTCTAGTATCTCTTTTTTGATATATATTGACTTGAGGATATTTTCGCACGTATCACAGCTGCAGTACTTTAAAGCCAAGTATATATGATACATGTGTATCTTTAATAGACTGTGTTTCTGGTTTGCTCATGGTTTACGGGATTTGTGTTAAAGGATAAGAATGGGAGTGCAAGTAATGAGTTTGCCTTCTACACAGCGACGAATAGATGTTGGTAACGACACGCGCGACTTGTATTGCCACCTGCTCTGGCAACTCCCCAAATAACAAAGCCCTAGCCTGAGCCCATCTAGTATTTGCATATGTACGTGATTGGGCAAGTCATACAAACTCCAGCATACATGGACGTAGCAAACCGTCTCATAATCAGTCATCGTCATCGCACACTTGGGACTGAGCTTTTTTTTTTCGTTGTGGCTGGAAAGGAAATACTTACAGAGTTTTGAGTAATAACGATGAAGCTATTTTTGCCTTGTAAGTTGCACGAATATATATTTTGATGTCGAGTTTTCTTGGATATTTGTAATGAGTAGAGATACTGATTTTTTTTGATTTGAGTATAGGACAATTACACACTTTGTCGACGCATCATTACGAAGTAGTGATACTTACACAAGTTTTTATTTGAGTGAAAAAACACCATGTTGAAATAATTACACACATACACACCCACACACCCACACAACTTTTCATCCGCGTTCCCCGTTAATCCCACTCATTTTCTTCTTCCACATTTCCCTCTCCAAAGGTCATTCTACTGATAGCCGTTATTCAACCCACCGGCACCACGCGGTCGGCAGTCTTGTCACAGTGCGGGACCAAAAGTAATAAGACAGCAGTATTAAAATTTTAGGCTGGATGCGGCAATATAAGGCCAAGTGGGACGTGCAGGTAAGCGGTGTGCGGTGAAATAAGAGGGCTATTATTATTCTTGGGTGCTTTGAGGGGGGGGGGAGGGTGATGCACTGCCTGGCTATTTGGCGGAGTCAAGGCCCCGTTCTGAGACGGTGGTGTCATTTATGCGGCGGTTCCTGCGCGGGAGAAGCATTCTGGAATAGTTTTCTTCGATACTGTGGGGTTTCATTTTTGAGACGGTGGGCTTATGGTATTTTGCGTTATGAAAGTGTCCTTTGTCTTCTGTTCATGTAAGTACGAGGACCTTGTGGTGTACAAAAAAAAGAAACCAGGGATGACGACTGGTTGCACGACATATACAGAACAAGGAAGCTAGTATACTACATTCCGAGCCATGTGGTCAGTCTGCATCGATGAAGAATTGGACATGGCATCGGCTCAAAGGTGGCACGGCAGGGAAGTGGTCAATCTAGATCGTGGCAACTGCAGTGGCAAGGAGACGCCAGCAAGCTACCGCATCCAAGGTAATGGCCCAAAATGCCCAGTACGCACGCTATTTCACTTGAAACCAAAACAAAACCTACGCCTCTCACAGCCGTACCCTTCATAAACAGTGGTCCAACCAAGCTCCGCTGGTTCACCATTCACCCGCCGGGACAAGGCTGGACAAGACATCTTGTACGATACCAAGAGGCTGGGCAGAAGTAGGGCGTGATGCAATATCAATCCGGGGTGCAGGCGGGCCACGAGCAACTAAAAAAACCGCCTTGGTAAAACAAAGCGCTTGCGCAATATCTAGGGTAAATGGTGATTCGTGGCCATGTTCCCCAGATTACCAAACATTGTTACAATTCTCCGCATGTCGGCAAACAGCATCTGGCATGTAGCAGTTAGTCACCATCCTGCAGGAAGGGAGGGGGGTGGGGGGGGGATGTCATGCGTCTACTTGACTCGCATAGCCGGAAAAGGGAGAAAAATAAAAGCATCGCCGGGACAAGTGGCAATGAGTTAGTATGCGTAAAAACTGTGGCGGCCTCGTGCGCTGGTGCACAAGAAAATAATGAGCATGATAATATACATAAACCTGGCAGTACAGTTCGGGCGTGCACGTGTCTGCAGGCGTACGGAAAGATAGGCTTTGCGGGTGTCCGGTTACTCGGTACTAGAGCCGAACGGGACTGTGAGAAGGAGATGAGGGCGGAAACGCCCGGGCCATTGGTCTGGCTGGGCTTGGCATCGAACACCACGGGTTTGCCAGTCGTCTCCACTTCACTTCCCCCTTGTTCCTCCGCTAGCCTACATACTACATACTGACAAACAGTGTGGATACTGCCAAAATGTGTGTGTGTGTGTGTGTGTGGGAAACACCTGTCGCCCAAGGCAAGCCAGCGAATTTCCCGTTTTCCTTTTGCGCTTGGACGGCCCCGCGCTAATCCCCGTGCTGTCTTGTCTGCAAATCCCCTCCCGGCCCGTACCTGAATATCACCGGTGAACGCCAGCGTAGAGAGACCGAGAAATACGACGTTCCGACTAGCAGCAATACGCATGTGGCAATGTATACATACATGCATACCTCTCCGCTGCTTCCAAGAATACAAAGCCCTCCGAAGCTTCACGTTGATTGCCGCCTCTCGGGTCCACGATTCAAGTCGTCCTGCCAAGTCATTGTTTAACCGTTGGTAAAATTTAAAAGTGGAAAACTTGGCATATGCATGGGAATGAGATGGTGGTGGCACGAGTGGAGGTGTCTTGTTAGCATCGTAGCCGTACACCTAGTGCGCCTAGATGCAGCCGCCGCCACACCAGACGGAGATATGGCAGCCTCTAAATTAATGGGACTGCACCGCCCTTGTCCCGCCCGCCATGTTTCAGCCTCCTCCATCCAATCACGGCTTATGACTTTCTCGAAATGGGCAAACCGTTTGCATGCTGGTCTGGTACTATTGGCCCATATGGGCTCCTCTTGGACGCATTCTGTGATGAAAGAGCCAAGACGTACAGATTACTCCTCCTTCCGCTACAGCCTTTTGATCTACATCCTAGCTTCTAGTGGATAGAATCCCGCCATCATGACGAGAATGCTTGTCTTGGCTCTGTCGAGCTCCATCCGGGCGTATCTCCCCTTGACGGCCATGCTGCTGTGGACATTTGCAACAGCGACAGCGAGTATAAAGCCATCCTGGACCAGCCTCGAAAACAGGAGCACAACCACCGCACATCACTTCCTTTCGCTTCAACGACTTTGAGTACATCATTCACAATGGTTTCTTTCACCTCCATCATCACTGCTGCTGTTGCGGCCACTGGCGCTCTCGCCGCCCCCGCTACCGACATCGCTGCCCGCGCTCCCAGCGACCTCGTTGCCCGCCAGAGCACTCCCAACGGCGAGGGAACCCACAACGGCTGCTGTAAGTTGTTTCTCAGAGCCATACAAACACACTAGCTGACCCATCTCTCTAGTCTACTCCTGGTGGTCTGATGGCGGTGCCCGGGCTACCTACACTAACGGAGCCGGAGGCAGCTACAGCGTAAGCTGGGGAACTGGCGGCAACCTCGTCGGTGGAAAGGGCTGGAACCCAGGAACTGCCCGGTAAGCCACCCTTTTGCTGCAGCATGTATAACGCATTGCAGCCCTGACTAACACACTCAAAGCACCATCACCTACTCGGGCCAGTACAACCCCAACGGCAACTCTTACCTCGCCATCTACGGCTGGACCCGCAACCCGCTCGTCGAGTACTACGTCGTCGAGAACTTTGGCACGTACGACCCGTCGTCGCAGGCGCAGAACAAGGGCACCGTCACCTCGGACGGCTCCTCGTACAAGATTGCCCAGTCCACCCGCACCAACCAGCCGTCCATCGACGGCACCAGGACCTTTCAGCAGTACTGGTCTGTTCGTCAGAACAAGCGCTCGTCCGGCTCCGTCAACATGAAGACGCACTTTGACGCCTGGGCCAGCAAGGGCATGAACCTCGGTTCTCACTACTACCAGATTGTCGCTACTGAGGGCTACTTCTCCTCTGGCAGCGCTTCCATCACTGTCAACTGCCCGTAAATAGGGTTAGCTTCACCCTTTATTCATGGCCATGGCTTGACTGCAGTCTTGGCTACATGATGGGCAATGCTGAATCGCGCAAAGCATGTGCGATTATGTGTATGTGTGTGTGGTGCTGGTTTATTCTTCTCTTCTGTAAATATCTTATCCTTCTGTGGGAGCCTCGTTGATCGTGGAGACAATGACAATGTTTTCTTGTCTTTGGCTATTGCAAAATCAAAAACTCTTTTTTTCGCTGTTGATACTATGGAATATGGATTCTCCCTGAAATGCTGCTTACTCGTGACGTTGTATGTTTTCCAGTTCCTGGGATCTTTGGGAAAAAAAAATAAAAGAAAATTCAACAGGCTTTGTTCGTAGGGATCCTGTGATAAAGGTGGTTGGAATAGAGATGTGTGGGTATGCGAGGAAGATTTTGGAGTGAGGATGAGTTGAACGAGTGGATACTTACTTGAATATCAATGGAAAAAGTCATGGTGTTGGAAGCAACCCCCTGCGTAGTCTACTTATGGGATAACAAATCAAACGTCCAACTGCTCTCCTTACAAACACCACATAAGATATCTATGTCATATTCTCCCCTTTGGCAAAGGTCCCGCTACGGATCAGACGGGGTCATTATACAACGGCATGGTTCCCGGCGTCAATCTCAACGCGTCCTCGAGAATCTCCAGCGCACGATCAAGTTGCTCCTCTGTAACGGTAATGGGAGGAGCGATTCGAAACACGCCGCCAAACGAGGCCATAGTCGCCAGCTGGGCCCACAGCCCCATTTCCTCCATTCTGCGTGCCACGGCTGCACCGACTTCCGGAGCCCCGGCTTTGGTCCTTCTGTCGCTGACAATCTCCACGCCGGCCATGAGGCCGCGGCCGCGTACGTCGCCGATGCAGCCGTAGCGAGACTGGAGGCGCCGCAGTCCTGCTTGCAGCTTGATGCCGAGACGCTTGGAGCGAGCGCAGAGATTGTCTCTAACGACGATTTCGAGGACTTTGTCGCCGACGGCAGCGGGGAGGGGGTCGTTGATGTGTGTGGTGTAGAACAAGAAGGCGTTGTCTTTTGCATGCTTGGCAATCTTATTCGAAGTCAAGACAGCGCTGAGCGGGATGCCATTTCCGAGCGTCTTGCTGAGCGTCAGGATGTCGGGAACGACGCCCTTGTCTTGGGCGTGGTGCGTGAAGGCAAACATGTCGCCTGCGCGGCCCAGTCCCGTCTGCGCCTCATCGATAATCAGCAACATGTGCCTTTTCTCACAGTGCTCTTTGAGCGCTTTCAGATAGCCCGCCGGAAGCTCTAGCATGCCGCCGCTCGAAAGAATGGGCTCGATAATCACGGCTGCGAGAGACCCGCAGGACTGCTTGTCCAGCAGGTCGAAGCCATAGTTGAGCTCCGTCTCCCAGTCATACGTCCCATCCGCCTTCCGGAATATCGAGCGGTAGGCATTGGGTGTGGGCAGAGCCAGGTTGCCAATCATGTTGGGGCCGTAGCCCGAGCGACCAGCATGATACTGGGCACCGAGAGACGCGCCCGTCATGCCATGCCAGGAAGCAGCCAGGCCGACGATTTCGAATTTCCCAGTGAAGAATTTTGCCAGGCGGATTGCAGCTTCGTTGCTCTCGCCGCCGGTGCTCAGGAAAAAGGCTTTGTCGAGGCCAGCTGGTGCGACGCCCGTTAGGCGTTTCGCCAGACTGATGACAGGAGGGCTGATCATGCCGCTGAAGACGTGGTCGAGATGCTGCGCATGACTGCTAATTACCTCGACGACTTCGGGGTGACCGTGCCCGATTAGTGTGCTCATTTGGCCTGAAGTGAACTATCGACTTTGATATTAGTATTTGCTTGCGGCTTTATGGAACGATTCGAAGTAACGTGCATCCATCATTCGGTGGCCAGAGGCAGTCTCCACATAGATGCCATCTGTAGACGTGATGATCTCGGGGTGAAAGGAAGTTCCGTAGGTAAGCAGGCAATCGTCTGCATCGCGTTGAAGCTGCTCAACATTGGCATTGTCGTATGGCCGAGACATTGTAAATTTACTAGTCAGGTAACAGACGAAGAACAGTATTCGAGACCGTCTTTGCTGTCATGGAAAGGAGACATGTGGCTAGATATGTTGTCGAGTAGAGCGGCATACGTGCAGGGTCCGTCTTATCTTTCCCGACGGAGAGGGTGGGGAGTGAACAGCAGCGGGTTGGCTGCGGGGATACTAACTACATACGTGCTTTCGCGTTATGTACGGATGGCGGTTTAGCCACGATAGTCGCTTGGGAAGATGACATTGCGTGAGTCTAGCACAGACACCACTACGAATTCTTCCTAGGGCGACGTATGTCGAGTAGAAAGCAAAGCCAATCGCGATAAGTAAGCCATTGCAATGACGGGCCAAGTTGCCTTGCTTACACACCTAACTTTCCCTCTCCCCATCCACCATCAACATACCATGCTGCTTTCGTAACGTGTGCTGCCTCGTCCCCGAGCAGAAATGCAATAGACCCAGCAATCTCCCATGTCTCGGGTAGTTCGCGGTTCAAGATGCACGGGATATTGTCCTTGTTGAGGTGGAATTCGCCAGCAGGAGAGTTGAACGGCTTGGTCATCATCTCTGTATTGAAACAGCCACTGCTGATTGTTAGGTTCCAGATATACATATTTCGACGTCTTTTACTTACGGGCACATGGCGTTGACTCTGACTCGTCTCGGTGCTCCTTCAAGGGCAGCAACCTTGGTCAATCCAATTAGACCGTGCTGGTACTCAGTCAGTCTTGTTCACATACAGTTAGTATATAAGAGTCTCACCTTTGCAGCAACATATGCTGAAGCGCCGTACATTGCGTACTGGCTTGCGATGCTTCCTACGTTAACGATTGAACCACCATCTGTGATCACCTTCATCTCTTCCTTGAGACAGTGAAAGGTACCGACGACATTGACATTGACTAGTCTTGCAAAGTATTCCGGGTCCAGATCTGTAAGTGGAAAGATGTCGCGTTGCTCCACCGCTGCATGAATATATCAGCCAGTGCAACATGGCAGATCAACAGAGCTTACCAGCGACGTTAGCGGCGCCGTCCAGCTTTCCAAATTTCGTTACTGTCTCTTCAATCCATATCCGAACACTATCCAGGTTGGAAATATCAACAATCCACGTGCAGTAACGTCCCTTTGCATTAGGGAGTTCACTGTCGATCTCTTTGGTAGCTTTGGATAGATTTTCCTTTGATGTCGCGCACATTGACACGGTAGCGCCTCGTATCAGCAAGTATTTGCATAGGGCCAAGCCTAGTCCTCGACTGGCTCCAGTAACAGCAATGACTTTGCCTGCGAAAGGGAGCAGATTGACCGCGTACGGAAGTGAGGACGTCATATCACCCATGATCACGGAATAGATGAGACGGCGTGAGTATCCGGAAAGGCGGAAGGAAATGCACGGTCATCCAGAACTTATATACATGACAGGCGATATAGAATACAAATACCTTTGGGCGATCCGGATTGCAGACGCTCACCTGATGATTTCCAATGCACTGCATCCTTTAGTGGGGCTGTACATATGCGTGCCGTGGCTGTATTAGGGAATCCCTGGATATGGCCCACCCACCCATCTCCTTTTGGCTGATTGGCTTCAAATACAACGGGCTAGCATTTATACACCGCATGTATGTGATCGCCCAGAGGCGGTAGAGTGATTTATTCAACAGGCGTGACCTGGATTGTTTTGGAATCGTAGGACGGCTAGGTCTTGGATACTATCAATTGCACAACGCATCATGACCGTTTTGGGCCGATCGCAGTACCGAAGGGCAGAATTTGTTTCATCATTTGTGCACCCAGATCACACAATCTCTTCGTTCACGACCTCCAGGCACTGGCTTGATAGGACCGCTCTGCTGGTACCGTCGTGCCATGCAAAGATGTGGCACAGTGTGTGTGTTGATCTTCGATAGACTCTTCTGCCCCTCATAAGATTTCAGCCATTTTCTTCTTGTTTTGCGCCTCATATTCCTTCCTTACTTACCCAGAGATGGATTTTTCATCCACCTACGTGGCGGAGCCACCGCCTGGTCAAATTAGATATCCAATTGATCCTCCGAACCTGCACATGGAACTCACGATTGTGGGAGTGTCAACCACTGCAGTAGCTTTGGTGGCGGTGACTCTACGTCTCTTTACGAGAGCACGAGTAACCGAGATGGGAGTTCATGTCAACGACCGTAAGTTGACCCTTTATTCGATTCGATTAATCCGATCAAAAGCACTAACAACTTGAATGATAGACATGGCAGTTATCGCTATGACCTTCAGCCTTGCATTGCTTGTTTGCAATTTCCCACGTGGGTCTCATTTCCGTTAACAAACTGGCAAGGCTAAGCATTGCGTAGACATGCGATCTGGCCTGGGCTACCATATCTGGGACGTAAAAATAGACAGCTTTGTCTCGCCATTCCAGAAGGTATGCCTCCATCCAAAACTTGGGCTTTTGGCCTCAATCTAATAGCAGAACACAGTGGACGCTCGTCGGCACGATCCTATACGCTACAAGCCTCGCCTTCTCGAAACTCTCAATTCTCCTCTTTTACAGGCGCTTGTCGCCGCATACGTGGTTTCGCAGATGTGTTTGGCTGCTTATTGCCATTGTCGTCCTTTATGCAACAGTTTACAACTTCATTAGCATCTTTGGGTGCACACCAATAGCTGCGACCTGAGATCTCAGGTTGATGCATGAGGCAAGGTGTATGAATCAACTGACCAAGTACATGGCGCTTTCAGTCCTGAATATCATCATCGACGTGGCCACTCTGGCACTCCCGATACCTATAATTGTCGGACTGCAGATGCCCATGAGGCAGAAGATCACCATATGTAGGATTTTCGGCACGGGTGCGTTGTAGGTTTTATCCATCACCAGTGGGAATGCTTCGCTGATCACCTAATCAGTGTATGCGCGGTTGCTATTCGACGGACAACACTTTTGCCATCGCTCATGGTCTCTACCGACTATACCTGGGATGCAGTGGAGCAGTTCGAGTGGTGCTTTGCAGAAGTCAATGCCAGCATTCTCTGTGCATGTGCTCCTGCACTAAAACCATTTTTCTCTCGCTATATTCCTGGACTACTGAGCAGCCACTTCCGCAGCCGGGATCACCATGGCTCGCCCAAGAATACTGGTCCATCGTTTCAAAGCTCACCATCACATGTCAGTGGCCAGAGTAAGAGTAATACCTATGAGATGGAAGTGCACGACAATGTATCTATAGACACTACGACGAACCAACAAAATACAGCGGACGATGAAATGAGACTTTGGACGCGTAACGCAAGTGGAGGAAATAGTATGACTGGAACGAGTACCCTGTGAACCCACCAGATCTATCGACGAAAGCGAGATGCGGCTGCTTTAGAGACTAGGAAGCTTTTTTCTCAAAAATATATTATTTGGGGGATCCTACGGGCTGTATTCTCAAGGCCAGTTTTCAGCACCGACTTCACATAGAAAGAGCGAACAATGAAAGAAAATATGTTAAAAAGTCTTTGGAAACATTTCAGAAGACTCACAGACTCCAAGATCACACGTTGGTAATGATCGACGTCGTGGTAGATCATTTTACGACGGGGGTATTTCCCCAAAAATCACCTCATGAACGCTAATGCACGAAAGCACGTGCGAACTACCGTGCTTTTTCTTTTACTATTTCGCGCTGCATAAGTGCTGCAGTTTCTGCATGCGTTAAGCTCTGCCCAGACTATGGTTCATGCACTGACGGCTTTACTCTTGCTGATCTGACATGTAGTCCTTGTTGTCGACATGTGTCCGTGAGTGTGTGTGAATTATAGTTTTACTTTTGAAAATTCTCATGGAGGATTCATAAAATCATTCTTGGGATTATACTTCTTGCTTGAGAGGCCTTTATTATGAGAGTCATCTATGGATTCAATCGCTATGTTACAACATAGATGGTACACTCCTTCACTCACTGTGGAATATAATGTGTTTTGCCATGTAATTACCGTGATATCATTTCTTACTAAGTGAGATTGATGCTAGATAGCAAGTTCATGATAGGGTGGTGGTTACTGGGACATTTAGCATCACTTCCGCGTAAGTATTCGCGCTATCCTTACAGAATTTATATCACTATCCTACTGCTATTACTTCACCAGCCAGCGACTACGAGAGGATCCCCGCTATCTGGTAGTTATAAAGTAAGATTGCTTTCAACCCCACAAATCTTCAGCACCTACGACTTTCTACTACACTCAACAGCACCTTTTGACCACTCAGCAACACTTCAAGACACCTCAATGTCGCGTAAGCCTTAACAATCGTCATGTTTGACTACACACTGACCGCATCCACAGTGATCAAATCATCAAAATGCGGTACGCAAAGCGATACAGGAAGGGCCAGTTGCTCAAGCTACTCCAAGCCGCATGTCCCAGTGCTCTAGCAAGCTTTCCCGACCCGAGCACCTTCGAGTTCCGAGTTATCAATAGAAAAACCTATCTCCGAATCGGACGAAAGACAGGATACAGTCGGCTTTGCCCTGCATGGGTCAAGATGTCAGGTTCATGCAAGCCGTGGCTAGATGTGCGCTCGATCGACAGTGGAATCTTGAGCCTTGGCTATTGTACTTTTCAAGGCGAGGGTATCTTTAGCGCCATTACTGGAGACGCTGGGGGGTACGCTTGGAGCAACGAGATGAAGGCACTGGTATCCTTTGTCTTTGTGTACGCTGGCCAAGCCGAGATGTTTGCCGACTTCGACTGGGGAAAAGGCTTGCCTATTTTTATTGAAGTTCTCGAGCTGATTGAGGTACGTGAGAAGGCCAAAGAACGCGGAGAAGATGAGAGCGAGAGCGCAAGTGTGACTAGTGACGAGAACACCCAATCCGTAGCAGATGAAGATACGTATGACAGCGAATCCGACGAAGAAATCGGTACTAGCTCCTCAGAGCGCGAGGAGGAAGATGCTGGAGAGCCTTCGGAGTCAGATACATCAGCTCAGAAGATTGCAGAAGCTGAAAAGAAGCGGTCTCTCAGCCCTACAGGCGACGACGAGGTGCTTACCTCGAAGAAACCTCGGTTTGATTAAGTCATATTCAGCATCCAGGCTACAAAAGAAGTAAGGAACTTTGCCAAAGACATAGATGAGAAAGATGCTAATATTTCTTCAAGACCCCTAGCGCGGTATTTACATCATCTGCTTCTTTTCTTACGTTCCTTGCTAGCTGATGATGCGAATTCAGTCAGACATTCACCAACGAGTCGATCTCCCATTTACATACACCTTGACTTATCTCACCAGTATCTGATTTTCAATTTGAGTTTTGATTTTTGATTTTCAGAGACAAAATCTCACTTATTGGTCATCAAAACATGGATTTTGAAAATGCAACATGGGAGCTTTGGGGAGACGAGGCACATGGGTCGGATATGGGCATGCGGTATGGCATACAACCGCGAAGCCTACGTCTGGGGACAAAGAAGCAGTATTCGATTCTATTCAGAAGCCTTTAGTATTGAAATGCCGTTTTACAAGATTGCAATCACATAACAACTTCTTTTTATTTATCCAACTCATTAAGGGTATCATTCAAACAACCTATCACAATACACGACTAAAACCGTCGGATGCAGCACGCCCACTACATACGTACCACAAAAAAAACATTGCTAAAGAGCGTGCCATATGATTGCAATGCCCGAGTTCCGCATTCCCTTATCAAAAAGAAGGAACTTCAATGCTGCAATCTAGCGTTGATCTAAGAGAAGGCCAAAAGCCAATTACAAAATCTCAACCCATCTAAGAAGACATGTCGCAGCTTGGATAGATGTTGTCAAAGTAGAGGCAAAAAATCAAGAGAAACCTCCTGACCTCAAATTATCCGATAATTTACATCCTCTCACTAGACAACTCGTTCATGTTGGGTGGCACGGGTGGCACGGCGGGAGACGGGCTGGGCGAATACTGTGGTACAGGACTTATAGATCCGCTTTCCGCGTAATACGAGTGCGTCTGGTGATGCTGAGCCGTGGTCACGGATGTTGTCGTCTGATCTGGGGACATGCTGTATGAGCCTTGCGACTGCTGCACATATGTTGAGTGAGCATTGGGGTCGTAGTGGCCGTATGGCTGCTGAGCAGGAGCAAGAGCAGGAGCAGGGGCAGGAGGAGGCACTTGCTGGACCTGCGGCTGAGGAACAGGCTTCTGCTCATGGTAGTACTGGACGCCTGCGGGGGGCTGCTGGGGGCTTTGTTGCTGCATTTGGGAAGGAGGCAGAGATGTTTGTTGTGTGGGTTGAGTGATATTGGCGTTGTTGGTTTGGTTGTGCTTCTTGCGTCGAAGCCAGAACCACACTCCGAATATGATGGCGCCGAGAACGACGACACCGCCTACGACACCGCCTGCTATGGCACCAACTGGTGTTGATTTACCCTTTGAGTCATTTTTGCCATTGGTTTGGTCCAAGCCGGGCCCCAAGCTGGAGATGGATGTCACGCGCTCAGATGCGATGACAGAAGCCGAGGTAAAGGATACGGTGACTGGGGCTATAGAGGACTTGGATGTGCCTGTGGCCGATGATACTGAGCTTCCGGTTCTTGTCGTGGATGCCGATACTTCAACATGGACTGTCAGAGAGACTGTTTTGTCATGTAGTAAAGAGCACATACCAGCTTCGGGTGTTTTCATGTAGATGATACCACCAACACTCGTCTTGGCATCGCACCAATAATTCGTCAGAGGATTTTTGTCGTTGATATCTGTCGCCAGCTCCCAATAACTACATGTGCTGGATGATCCACCGCTGTGCCACTGTCATCAGTCACTATGGCCAAGACGTATATCAATCCATGAGTTGACGCACCAAAACAAAGAAGTAGTCGCAAATACGACCCAATCACTCGAGCAGGTAAAGAAAGTGCATGGCTTCGACACGTCGCAGATCTGAAATAGGTTGTCGGATGTTGCGATGATATTGCCTTGATCATTTGCCGTTATTGTATCCCCTTGCAAAAGTCAGTGATGGACAGTAAAGACTGCGTAGGTTGAATCACAAAAAGTAGTGCCATCATATTCGTTTGTGGAGATGTATCCGATAGTAGTGACGGCCCTCCTAATTAACGGTGCTGTGGTGATTGTGGCAGGCGGCGCTGACATGATAGCAGCGACACTATCCTGGACAAGAAGGGCGACCAACAAGGGACCGAACATATTGCGCGCCATGGTTGCAAATTCTGATAAACAAAGTGTCAAAGAGCGAGGAAACTCTTTGGCTAAATGTAGATTTGTTCAAGCCCTGTACCATAACGTTGGGCTATGAGAAATGCTAATTGCTCTGCCGCAAGGCGCCCATGGACCCACTGAGGCTTGCACGTCAGTACAAATACGGGGTCAAAACATTGAAAGGCTGTTCAGCTGGAGATAGCGTGCCAAGAAGCTCGTACTTACTTTACGGTGTACAACAAAGCGGCATCAATTGTGTAGAGACAATAGTGTCTTTTCTTTCTGATCCTACAACATGTATGCCGGTTTCGCGCGTCTTTGAGATCCATACTTGGTATTTTTCATTGTTGCCATGTCAAATTCCGAAGTCGCTCGTTGTAGGGACAGCGGCTGCACAACAGTTAGATGCACATGGAACGTGGTGTAGCGATGTCCAGGGGTAAGCGAGCTGAGCCAGCAAAGCCAACAGACAGGATCAGCCTTGCATGTCCGTAGATTTGATAGGTCACGATGATTGCTGCCAAGCACATGAATCGCCATTTCAGGTGACCGCCAGGCACCTTTCGGTCCCTTTTTTGACAGACATGGCTCACCGGTTGGCAGACAACGTTTCCTGTATAACACCATTTGGCTGACCCCTCACTCTTTTATGGTTTAGCACCACGGTGTGCCTTGCACACACGGCTCGGTTGTTAAATTTAAAAAGTTAGTGCACCTTGGTCTGGTAGCGGGGTGTGGGCAGTGCAGTGGGGGTTGTGCACGTGGGCGCTTCGAAGCCTTCATTACGCTGTCGTTATCTTTTCTGGACTATCTCTTTCTTGTGCCGATTCTAATGGTATCAATGTCCATGTCCATCGTCACCGCCTCCTTGCTCCTCCGGGTCCAGCTTGATCAGGGTATCGATTCGCATAATGGCAACGCATGCTTCTACTGCCGACTTCAACTGCTTGACCTTGCTCATGCTGGGTTCCAGCACTCCCGCTTTCAAGCTGTCGTGTACCTTGCCGTTGGCCAGATCTAAGCCGTAGTTCTTGTAGTTCTTTGACTTGGCAAGCTGCTTGGCGTCTTGCGAAGATGGGTCTGATGGGTTCACTGTGCGTTGTGAAAGGGCGTGTCGTGATCTTAGGTTGGCAACAAGCTCAGTGGCATCCTTGGCTGCGTTGATAGCAAGAGTCTTGGGGATGGCTAGCAGGGATTGCGCAAAGGCAGCTATCGCAAGCTGTTCACGAGAACCCTGGGTACATGCTTAGTCTTGTGATGATATCGGAGATTTTAGATGCACTTACCACTGACGTCGCCCACTCTTCTAGGTAGATATGCAACGCAGTTTCAACGGCACCGCCACCCGGGACAATGCGTCCGCTCTCTAGTGTGCGCTTGACGGCAGACAGCGAGTCATGCACGGATCGCTCCATCTCGTCAAGGGCGTAGTCGTTGGCTCCTCGCAGGATGATGGATGCAGAGGAGAAAGTCTTGGTGCCCTTGACGAGGATGCACTCGTCATCCGAGATGCGCTCTTGTGACACCTCCTCTGCATAACCCAAGTTGGCAGCCTCGAACTTCTCGTCGCCGTTCAGGTCGGACAGTGTGCTGACCAGGGTAGCGCCGGTGGCCTTTGCTATCCTTCGGAGATCCTCCTTCTTACACCTTCGCACTGCCATGGCGCCCTTCTCGACGAAATGCTTCAGGCAAAGGTCGTCGATGCCCTTTGTGGTCAGGATGACGTTGGCACCAGCCTTCAAGATCATCTCGATACGCTCAGTAACGATGCCTGCCTCGCGCTCGCGAATCTTCTCTAGCTGTTCTGGGTCGTCAATGGTGATGTGTACGCCCAACTTCATGCGCTCCTTCTGCAGGTTGATGTCCAGGCAGGCAATCTTGGCGTCAGTGATGCGGGTCTTCATGGCTTGCGAGGCGACTGTGCAGTTGAGGGCATAGCCCTTGACGAGTATCGACTGGGTGGCGCTCTGACCATGTGCCTTGAGGATGTTGACTGCCTTGACTGGGTATTTGACCTCGTTCTTGTTGTTTGTCATCTTGACCGCGGTTATGGCGTCGACCACCATGTTGGCGAAGAAGTCCGAGTCGGAGCCGATGATCTTGCTGGACATGGATGTCTTTGCAATGTTGACGAGCGAGTCGCGACCGAGGGCGTCGACCTTTGTGCTGATGTTCTCGTTCATGTACTTGACCGCCTCCCTCAGTGCCAGCCTGTAGCCTGTGATGATGGTCGTGGGGTGGATCTTGTTCTTCATGAGCTCGTTGGCTCTCCGCAGCAGCTCCGCCGCTATTATGACCACCGACGTTGTGCCATCTCCGACTTCCTTGTCCTGCTGCTGTGCGAGGTCGACGAGGATTTTGCCTGCGGGGTGCTCGATGTCCAGCAGACTGAGGATCGTGGCACCGTCGTTGGTCACCGTGACATCGCCAATGTCGTCGACCATCATCTTGTCCAGACCCGAGGGTCCAAACGAGGACTTGACGACATTTGAAATGGCCTGGGTTGCGAGGACGTTCTGGTCGCGAATGTCCTGGCCGCTGATTTTCGTGCCTCCAAGGACTGTCTTGTCGTTAGCCGTCTGCTCGTGTGCCGCTGCCCGAGCTTCGCAAGCTTACACAGAGTCCCTCCGCTGCGTGACTGCTCGAAAATGCCTGCCATTTGGTCGTCGTGTAGCTGTTTGGCTGTGTTGTAGCTGCCAGTACGCGGTCCAGAAAATCTCCAAGCACGCCCGCCCGCGTCGGCGAATTGTCGCTCCGCTGCTGTGCCAGTCGCGCTAAAGTGGACCCTTGCGCCGATGACTCGGCCCCTCCACACATTGGGCTGGAGACTCACACGAGCCTACACCAAGGCAGTCTTTCTGACTTGAGTCTCTGCCTGTCACCGTCATTCACCTGCTCTCTGCCGCTTCTAACGCGTTGAAACCCAGCTCTTCGTCCCTCAATTGCATGTAAGCTACCCAAACTCGCGTCGCGATACCCCGCTTGCCCCACCAATACCTCCTATATCTTCTGTACCTCCCATATACATACCAGATCGCATCTGCGTATACCTGCCTCAGTCTTGGCCTTCAAAAGATCTAGAGCCCTCTTTTGGCCACTTCTTTTCCTGTAACAGTGCTAACATTGGTCGTCTACAACAGACCCTCAGCATGGCGGAAGCTACAGCAGCCGACGGGAAGATGAAGGATCTTTCCATTTCCGAGACGCAGAAGAGCAAGAAGGATGGCAACCCTCAAAAGGCTGCCAAGAAGCCCCAGCAGCAAAAGAAGAAGGTCAGTCGCACACATCTTGGGCGCGTTTACACTTCTTTCCCTGCTCACCGCATGTTAGATTGAGGGATCTGCGCTTATCGGTATCGATGTCGCGAAAGAGGTCGACCTTGGAGAGTGGTACCAGCAGGTCATTACCAAGGGCCAGATGATCTCGTACTACGATGTCGCCGGATGTTATATCCTCGAACCCTCGTCCTATGCCATCTGGGAAAACATCAAGTCCTGGTTCGATGCGCAAATCAAGACGCTCAAAGTCCGAAACGCCTACTTCCCCATCTTTATCAGTTCAGACAACTTGGAAAGGGAGAAGGAGCACGTCGAGGGTTTTGCTGCTGAGGTCGCCTGGGTCACAAAGGGCGGCAAGTCTGACCTGGAGAAGCCCGTGGCTGTGCGCCCGACATCCGAGACTGCCATGTACCCCTACTTTGCTCGCAAGATTCAGTCTCACCGCGACCTACCTCTGAAGCTCAACCAATGGAACAACGTCGTTCGGTGGGAGTTCAAGCGTACGCTCTCCAAACTATCTGTCTTGATGCGTTGTCTAACCTTGTCCAGACCCCATGCCATTCATTCGATCTCGAGAGTTCCTTTGGCAAGAAGGCCACACTGCGCATCTGACAAAGGAGGAGGCTGGCGCAGAAGTTCTCCAAATTCTGGACTGGTACTCCGATGTCTACCAAAACCTGCTCGCTGTTCCTGTTGTCAAGGGTACCAAGACGGTCAACGAGAAGTTCCCTGGAGCCGACTACACCACCACTATCGAAGGTTTCATCCCTGCTACAGGTCGTGGCATCCAAGCGGCCACTTCTCACTGTCTAGGCCAGCACTTCTCAAAGATGTTCAACATCACTGTCGAGGACCCACATGCCAAGGAGGCTGGAAAGTCAGAGCACGTTCACGTCTGGCAGAACTCGTGGGGTCTGACCACTCGCTCAATTGGTGTTATGATCCTAACTCACGGTGACAACCGAGGTCTGGTCATTCCTCCTCGAGTGGCTGAGATCCAAGTCGTCGTTATCCCTGTCGGCGTCACAGCCAAGTATGTTCTCTAATTCATCTGAGAAAAGCGTTACTAATTTTGGCAGGATGGCGCCCGAGGCTAAGGAGGATCTTTACAACAAGGTCAAGAAGATTGCAGATGATTTGAAAGCCGCAGGCGTTCGTGTTGAAACCGATTACCGTGAAGGCTACTCTCCCGGATGGAAGTTTAACGACTGGGAGCTTAAGGGTATCCCTCTACGAATCGAGTTCGGCCCTAAGGATGCTGAGAAGGGTGTTGTCACCACCTCCCGCCGTGACATCGACGACAAGGACGCTGCACGTGGTACCATCAACGTTGACAGCCTCACAGAAGAAGTGCCCAAGCTACTTGAGCAAATCCAAAAGGACATGTTCGAAAAGGCTGACAAGGTCTTCCGCGAGCGCCGTGTTCAGCTCACCAACTGGGACGATTTCGTTCCTACTCTCAACGGCAAGAACGTTGTTTTGGTTCCTCACTGTGAGGGTGAGAAGTGCGAGGATGAGGTTAAGGCCAAGAGCGCCAGGACAGCCTTGGGTGATGGTGTTGCCGAGGACAAGCAGGCCCCTGCCATGGGCGCAAAGAGTTTGTGTATTCCTTTTGACCAGCCTGAAGGGATTGAGCCTGGCAAGACCAAGTGTATCAACCCAAGCTGCTCGACTCCGGCCAAGCAGTGGATCTTGTTCGGACGAAGCTACTAGTGGAGCGCTATTGGTCGGGGTTTGTGGAGTCATTTCTTGTTTGAGCATTTGGTGGCATGGAGTTTGGTGGCACGGTGTTCGCCGCATGGGGAAGAGTTTGTCGTTACACTAACCATTCTCGACTTTATAATGCCCGGTACGGCCCTTAGCATGAAACAAAAAGCTTTGTGCATTGGTCAAAGACCTCTATTTACGCGCGCTCCGCCGACCAGGAACATGTGACCGACACAGCATCAGCAAACAGACAGGAACAAGCTAAGCAAGCCGAAATTTCGAGCATCTACTTACTATCTGTGAATGACAGTGCAAGAGCTTGCTGTCAATACGTCAATATCAACACGGCTTCTTCCTTTCATATAGTCGGCACTTTCGTTCTTGACGAGCAGTGTTACACACTTTCAACTTTGTCTTTCTCCACTGCAACAATTCTTACTACCATGTGCCACAATCTATACCAAATCTACGCCTGTAGCCACCGCAAATTAGTCTGCATCACACCATGTCCGCACGCCCATGCTACAGGATGCCAGCGCACTCAGGAAAGCAATTTACACATATCACAGCCGTCGCAGTCCGCTTCCGCACCGCCAACAAGACCTATTACACCCGCAGCCGCGCGAAGAAGCGACATAACCGACAGATCCCACCAGTCTCAGTCTCAGTCTGCAGTCTACCCTTCGCCCTTACGCGTAGTCGCGTCCTGGCCACCGATACACCAGCAAAGCGCATTCCGCATCGTAGCCACTCATCCACAGCCCGCAACACTACCATCTGCCTACACGCCGCCTAGATCTTCTTCATCTTCGACAACACCGACACCTACATCGTCGCGGGAGCCTTCTCCTACATCTTCCACGGTGCAGCCACTATCTTTCCACGGACGCATGGTATTCGTATCCTCAAAACGAAGAGAAAACTATAGGTAAGTCAGATATCTCGCACTCGTCCTCCCTTTCCACCACCCTTCTTTGCAAATATTCATGAACTCCACCGCGTGTGCCCGGATGAAATAATAACTGGATTATTGATTATTCATGTGCCTTTTTGTTGTAGCACGCAGAAACCAAACTTGTGCCCTTACTACTTCTCGCACTATCTGCCGCGCGGCAACGTACCCTGTCGGAGCTGCTATTTGAAGCCAGAGTGGAGTGGGTATCGTGAGGCGTGGATGAGCCAGTACCAGGATGACCATGTGGGAGTCAAGCAAGAGGACCTGGAAGAGTTGAGTGGGATTTCGGGGTTTAGGGAACGGTTTGGTGGGTAGATGTGGGTGTACACTGGGTATGGCTGAAGGAATGGCATGAGATCAGAGGGTATGAGTGGGATGGGAGGCGAGGCAATGTTGCAGCACTTCATACACGATAACGGGGAGGTAGCGGGGACCAAAGATCAAGATGATCCATTCTTCCTGAGCAATGCTATGCATGTGCCGTGCATCATTTCCAATATGTACCGTAAGTCATGGGTCAGTCGTTCACTCCGTGATGCATCACATCCAGCTCTTTGTCGCGTCTTTGCGACATCTAGCTTGTGTCCATCTCATCGCCTCCCTTGTTCTTCTTCTCCTTCTCAACCGTCTTCTTGACGCCGTCCAGGAACGCCTTGACTGCATCGCCTCCGCCGAGCGGCATGGCACCGCCCCGCATGTAACCGCCGTTCTCGACGTCGACGTTCAGGGCTTGGCTGACTGTCGGCAGAGCACCTGTCTTGAGCGCTTCGGTCAAGCTACCCAGCGCTGCCCGCAGTTGTGGCGCACGCAGAATCCGGCTTAGGACATCAATCTTCTCCTCTCGGCTCAGCGTCTGGATGGCCATCTGCGCAGTCTCCGAGTTGGGGTCGATTTGATCAACGTCCTCGACTTCGGCTTCTAGCAGAAAGGGTGTTGTGGGAAGCTGGGCGCACAGAGCGTCGATGATGTCATCAGATGCGTTTTGAACAGTGGGAACGGTGTGTGAAGGCCACAGGAGGTCGAGGAGGGTAGTGAACGGGGCAGATGCACCCTGGCGTTGCGAGCTGCCGCCCATGTTTCCACCTTTGAGCGAATCCATAAAGTTTGAGACAATAGCGGAGACATCGCCTGCTGCGGCTCTGTCGGAACGTTAGCGCTGTGCTCAGTATCGTGAAGCTTAGAAAAACAAAAGAGCGAGCGCCGTGGCGTGGCCGGTGAGAGGCTTAGCATGATGCTTATTTTCTATTGTTGTACATGAGCAGCCAGCGCCAATATACCATTCTTATTGGATGGGCTTATGCTTCTTTCCCAAACGCCGTACCGTAACAGGATATCTTTGGAGAAGTGTTTCTAAAAGAGACTGGCACAGTCTTCCACAGCAGTTTCGGTGCTTTCAAAGAGTCCACTGCGCCACGACGCCGCATACGATACAAATAGACGGAACCTACGCTCTGCCACCATCAGCACCACCTTCTCGGGACTCCTCGCCTTCTTCTCGGATGTCACCGCCAGTAGCATCAGCTCCTGCGCCTCCGGTGCTACCGTGGCGGTTTCGGCTAGATGAGTGGCCTACGTCTTCCATCGTCTCGTCCTCATCATTGCCGCCGTGCGAGTCGGAGAGACCTGCAAGTTCAGCCTGCACATCAATCTCCTCACCAGTCAGGAGAAGATCAACAATCTGGCCAATCTTCTGATCGCGCTCGCTGAACCAGGCAGCACCACGTGGGTGTTCCGACTTGGATTGTAACCAGAAGAGGTAGCGCTGTGAACTGGAAGAGAACTTGAGGACGTAAATGCGGCCGTCGGTGGGGGATCTGATGTTCTCGGAATCATCGCCGGGCTCTTTGCCGGTGTATGGGAGGAACGAGCCGTCGCCGGGGATCATGATGAGGTCAAGCTCGGACTGGTCCAGAGGCCTGTCACGGGGCCGCCAGCAAAAGTGCACGAATTCTAGAGGCGTCAGTGGGTGCGCGGGATGACGCAGCTGTAGACAAACCATCTTCTCCCTGGTAAAGGTAGACGTAACCGGGAGTCGGTATTGGCTTGACCGTCTGCTGGTTGCCATCTCGGCGCTGTTTACGCGATTAGAGTTGGGAAGGCGATCGGGAGACATGGATGCAGCTTACCGTGAGCTCGCACTGGCCCGCCTTGAAGGTAATTAACGGCTGAACTGACATGTTTGTGGGGATCTTTGTGGTGTTGTGACAATGATGTTCAAGCTGCCTGGGCCTCTTCGGTGGAGCTGGCGGCGACGCGGCGGCAAGCTCCGTGCCCACCGGAACAATGCTCGGCCCGGTCGCGCGTATCGATTGGACAGCTTGGCACACACTGGATTTCACGAAAATCGACTCCATCGCCAACACCACCGACCAGCACTAACGACCACAGCGAAACGAAATGGCGGCCAAACAAGAGGACGTGAAGCCCACCACCAAGACGTTCTCCAAGGGGGAGAGGTCGATACCGCACCACAGCCAAAAGGCCAGCAAGTACTACCCTGCTGAGGACGTCGCTGTCCCCAAGAAGGTACGTTTGCGATAGCGATGGGAGTTTGAAAGAGAAGGACTACATGGGAATTGGCAAGGACCCTCCGTGTGACGGCACGCAGCGGGCGTGCCATTGCGGAATTTTGGCGAGTAGAGCATCTTCTGGAGCTCCGCTAACTGCGACCAAAGGCCCGCAAGACAGTTCGCCCTGCGAAGGTTCGCGAGTCCCTCCAGCCCGGTACCGTCGTCATCCTCCTTGCTGGTCGCTTCCGTGGCAAGCGCGTTGTTGTCCTCAAGCACCTTGCCCAGGGTGTTCTCCTTGTTACTGGTCCCTTCAAAGTTAACGGTGTTCCCCTGCGCCGAGTAAACGCCCGATATGTCATTGCCACCTCCACCAAGGTCGACCTCGCGGGTGTAGACGAGTCGGTTATCGAGAAGGCCAGCCAAGACGGCTACTTCACCAAGGACAAGGCCCCCCACAAGCCCGGCGAGGACGCTTTCTTCAAGCAGGGCGAGAAGCCCGAGGTGCGTAACCACGACGACAGCGCTCCGCGCAAACAAGACTAACGGGTGCAACAGAAGAAGGAGACGTCCAAGGACCGCGTCGAGGACCAGAAGGCCGTCGACAAGGCTCTTCTGGCCACCATCAAGAAGGAGGCCCACCTCGTTGACTACCTCGGTGCCAGCTTCAGCCTCCGCAGCTCAGACAGGCCTCACGCGATGGTCTTCTAAGCGACGGATAACGATCGGGCATTCGGCGTTCAGTGCATGGGATGAAAGATGACTTCGGCAAACTGCAGCCGTACTAGCGAGGACCAAGAACCGCAGCGGCAGGGCAGCCAATTTTTTTCATGGAGGATACCGCCAAGGCATTTACCATAAGACTTTATAACGAGCAAGCGAATCTGAGACGGTCCAGAAGTGAACATTTGGTCTCCGCTTGCGTGATGTCATAGTTGGGCGTTTGAATTGGCGCGGTACATACTGGGCGGTAATCGAGTACTGATGCAAGGAATAGAGATACAGACATTACATTGTTCGACCGATCCCTGCACCGGCTGCCACGCGAACTACCTACATCCAATATGACGTAAGGGTATCAAACCAACAGCAAACCATGATCCCAGGACTGACTGCGCCAATCTGTACTGCCCCATTCTGTGCGCCCAGTATATGTTGATATGCCACTCACTTCCTCCCTTTTCCTTTTTTGGATCTTCCAAATTTGCCCGCAAACCCATTTGCCGCATCCCCTGCAGTTTCAAAAGCCTTTCCAGCCTTGGCCTCCACATTGTGCTTGTCCATCTCCGCTTTCAGATCCTCCACAACATCCTTGCCCAAGGTCGTGTCATGAAACCAGTCCATCACACCCAGGCAGCCATAATTTCCCTCTCCCTCGCTCATCATATGCGCATCAGCGCGACGTGCCATACCTCTCAACATGATGGTCGATGGGAGTACATTGTAGCCGGAGTAGACAAACGTCTCTTCTAGGCTAAAAAGTCCAACCATGATGAGGTAAGTTAATATGTGCATCCGCAGTGCGATCGCTGGGAGATACAGGGGCACAAAGCGATGCAGGAGGTGACAGATGGGATGGTCATAGTTTGCCGCAAAAGAGTATGGGATCCGGATACTGTGGTGCCAACTTTGGTGGAGGTCTGACAGGATGCCACCAGTTGGCGAATGCAGAAGGTGAGTGTGAATGTAGTATTGGAGGACCTGATTTGTGCGTCAGTGCAAATCTACTTGGTAATACGAAAGACAACAACTTACATTCCGCGAAACCAGGCCAATGATGCCATGCTTGACCATTATCCACGGGTTTGGCAAGTGATTGAGTCCCCACCTACTGCCCTTGATGAGTAATAGGCTCTTCATGCGCAACACATCCGTAACGAGAAACTCAATGCCCGCTTGCAACACAACCGTGAGCAACACATTGGCACAGCTCCACGCTACTACTCTCCGGACTACTTTCGCGCCTCCCTTTTGATTACTCGGGATCCCCCATTTCCCCTGGGACTTGAACTCGACAGCAAGGCTAGGCACGCCAATGTCGAATAAAAGAAAAGCCAGGCTAGGGATAATGTACAAGGACAGTCGCAAGACGAGCGGCGCGACGAGTTCCAGCTGCAGCGGAGAATACGATGCGGCAATTGTTGTCCATGCGACAGATAGGAATATAAGGTTCAAGCTGGTCGACCACGAGCTCAGCATTGGAATAGCTAGAAATGAGCCTAGCGGCAAGGCGATAGGCGCTAGGATAGAGGATAGTAGTGCGCTCATCCTGCACGCACAAAAGAAAACAAATGTATTGGAAAAACAAAAGTAGCAACTCAGTAGGGATATGCAGGATGCAATTGTAGTATCGTGCTAGGAGTGGGGAATCCTATGTAGTAGCGCGGGCGATGAGAGAGCATTTTGGTTGTTGATGTCTGCGGCTGTTGTTGAGCGATGACGTAGTGGCGCCGCTGAACTTGGTTTGCTTGCCGGCCGCGTGGGTGATAGTGACGGGTTGGGGTGGGAAACAAGCGAGCGAGCACGAGCGTGGCAACCCCCTGGCCTGCCATTTTGTGACGAGACGATTACTTCAGTGGACGTTGCGATTGGGATTTCAATGGAACAAGTACACCCATGGTGAGAACCACATCTTCGCTTGTTCGGTGGATAGTTTCGGGGGGGGGGTTTCTATTTGTGTGGCTCATTTTCACATCAAGTATCCTAATTTTCTCCAGCTAATTTCCGCAAATCCTCCTTCAACCTCTCGTACTTGATCATCCATCCTTGTGCCGCCCAATTCGCGAACAAAAGCTTATACTGCAGTCCTTTAATTTGTCTCTTAGTTTTCGCGGCGCGCCGCCGGTGTTGACCATGTTTGCGTCTGTGGGCGTGTTCAAAGACTTCAAGAAGTACTTGGGAGGTCTTGGACTGGAGCGTTAGTCGCTCGATCTCTGACAGTAGGTGATGTAGCTTTACTGACGAGACAAGCATATCTGGATGGTCTACTGTTGCGGTATTCTCTTCTCCATTGTCTCCATCAGCAAGGGAGGCCTTGGGCCATCCTTCGCATAGTTCTCGGAATACTGGTTGGAAATGGTAGCGAAGTGGGTTGTTGGATACCTGAAGGTACCCTGGTTGACCCATAGCCATGATGCTATACCTGATGAAGGCATCAAATACATCTGGATGGCCCAGCGCATTCTGCTGTGCCTCTCCATCCCATAGCTGGGAGTAGGGCTCTTCAAGCGTGAAACTGCCAACCGGGATCCATCCATCACCGTCGATGTATGTGATCTGGCCATGGCAACTCCATAGCAGCGCCCAGACAGCGGACTGTGAATCTACGGATGAATACCCTATTTTGACTCTCGGTCCCAAAGGGCTCGATTTGACAATCGCATATGTGTTTGGATCGGGTAGCGCTCGGAACGCGGTTGGAAAGTTAGCCTCGGCATAGGCTGCGAGCTCGGAGTAACTGGCGAATGGCATTCTGCACAGTTATGTGGGTATCTGCGATTGGGGCTTAGTGGCCTTTCTGGGGTTCAGATTACAAAATACCAATCTCCTGCTTTCTTATATTAGACTTCGATCGCGACTAGAAACAACGGGGCTTGCATGTGCGACACAGGACATGACATGGACACATTCAAGGCTCAAACCCAGATGATTCACAGCAGAAGTCCACACGAGTGCTACAAAGTACTTGAATTTCATTGTTCAAGTTTCATATACTGCGCACAAGGTCAATGACTGAAAATGGGTACGGTGTTGTCATTGGAGACAAGGTACGTCTTTGTTCCCAAGATTGTCTGTGACCACAATCAATGCCCGTATCACGAAAACAGCATTATCCCTACAGAATTCAAAGCCCTTGAGATATTATCAAGCAAGCTTTCCAGCAGCCCTAAATTCCGCTTTTTTTGAACATGGCGCGTCGACTACGAGTTGACTAGACGTCACCTATTCATCCCATAGTAGCGTTCCATTGACATTCAAGACACTGACTCAGTTCACCTTGTCCGACTCCACAGTACCGAGACTGGCGAAGATAGCCTCTCTAAGCCTCTCATATCTGCTCTTCCACATGACGGCTTCCTCCTTAGCCCTCCTCAACTCTGTGTTCAACTTACATTCAAGTTTTTCCTTCTCCAACTTTGATTCCTGTTCTCGAAGCTCCAACTCTCCAAGCGCTACCTCATCTTTGAGCGCTTGTACCTTGAAAGCTTCGTAACAAGCATGCATACGCTGCAGCTGATCTTCAAACTATTTCTCCTTATTAGTAAGCTTGTATGAGACATCAGGAGCTAAGAATATTTGCATACCGTGGTGATGTCGGATTTCTCTGCTACTTGTCAGTGTGAGTGCACGATGCATGATGGAAAACTTACCTTCTGCAATGCTTTCCCTCTCCTCGGTGCCTGTTGCTTGCCCATCTGCAATCTTGGCACACGCACTCCGAAGCTGCTGTGCATATAGCAGGAATTCAGAACGAGCCGGGTCGACAGGTACCGACTGGCCAAACGACTCGAAATAGTAGCGGAGTACAATGTGCAGATCTCGCACTGAAAAGTAGGGTACGCCATGCGGATACAAGTAACAGAATGGTGCATCGAAGACAACGTTGTGTGGTGAGATGACACTGTTGGTTGCGTCTTCCCTCCGCAGTTCAAATCCGCTCCCGGCCACCACGGCATAAACAGGCTCCGGCTTGAGATAGGGTTTGGAGAACTTGCTAATGGCGCGTGCTTCACCTACCCGCAACTTGAACTGGTCTCCAAACTTTTCCGTCTTGCAGTTTGTATGCGGCGGGAGCTTGGCGAAATCTTTGAGGAAATGCTTCACTGCGTATGCCTGTAGCACCTCGAGAGGGATATGAGTCGTATATGTGGTAGACATGGTGGAAAAGCGTAGACCTAGTTGCTGGTGGTGAAAGAGGGAAGTGGGAGAGGTGGAGGTTCCTGTAATTGAGGCTGAGCTTTTGTAAAGACCAAAGCGTTTGCACGTTTTCCCTTCTCGGCTTATACATTATCGTGAATCACTAATAAGACACACGATCTCGCTATCCTACTAACATTTGCATCTGTGCTCGTTGAATGTTCGTAATCAGCAAACTTAATCCAAGAGATATCTTGCAAGGCTGGCCTTGCTGTGTTGAGAGGTTGTAATGCAGATGCTATTTTGGCAGGTGAAGACAAGAGTTGAGTTGGTTACTAATGGGATTATGGAAGCTTGATTTCCATTTACATAACGAATTCGTATCATTCATGCTAATATTGACACTTGTAACGATAAGTAGAGTGGTGGATCTCACTTAAGACAAGATGTAGTACGTGTCAATGCTAGACCAAGATATCTGTCTTAGAGTCTTTCTAGACATTTACCTCAATTTATTTAAAATTTTCGTTGCAATATCTTGACTCATATAGCCAGAGATGAATGATAAGACTAGAAATTTAGAAAGGGAATTCCTTGGATATTCAGTATGGTCCTGGAGAAATACATGTCTAGTATAAGGTGATTAGGCAATGGGCGATAAACCCTCCATGCTTTAACCAGAGAGATCACATCGCACGCATTATATTCGATAACAAAAAAATAGATTCTCTTCGGTATTAAAAACAGCCATTGCTTACATACAGCATTCGGTGCTAAACTCACGGCAAGCGATATCGGCACGGTCATATACATAGGCCTCGGTAACCCCATACGCCCTTCACATGACATACGCCCTAGCAAGTACCGGACAGGAACTGGGGATGCATCACACCAACCTCTAATATAAAACCAACGACAGCGCTGTATCATAACGCATGTCGCAATATTGCGGAATAAGACGATATGTGGTGACGTCTGCGGGGCTCTCGGGGCAGGCGGAGAAGTCGGAGAGAACATCCCCACCAAAAATGGCAATCTACAACATGAGAACTCGGTTTCTGAGCAATGTTATTTTACATGTTGAAGATATCTGAAAGATTGCATCAAATAATAGCATCTATTCCAGACGAGTTGAAGATAGCAAACTGCCTCTAAACGTGCTGAAAATGCTTTCCCATGCAACCGTCGCATAGCCCCTCATGTCCGAGTAGTCCGAATCCCCAAACGAGAGCGTGCGTGGGGAGGAGCGGGGCAAAGCCATCTGTATTTATCATCACGACAATTTCCCCCCCCTCCCCAATATCTAGTAGGACATCCGTCAATTCCAATTTTAATACATGAACTTGGCTTTGCAAGCATTCCGCTCGACTCAATTGCTTTGCAGACCAACAATTGCATCAACCCGACTCTTAGCTATTAGTACGCACTTCGGCTCAAGGGCGCTACCACTCAGTATCCGAACCATGGCCTCGCTTCCAAAGACAATGAAGGCGGTGTATATCGAGAAAACGGGCGGAACAGAAGTCCTGCAGTACAAGGATGTACCTGTTCCTGAACCCAAGGAGGGCGAGGTGCTAGTCAAGAACGAGTTCATCGGCATCAACTACATCGACACGTGAGTTTGGCTCTCCTCCACCCCTTGCAATCAATCGCTCAAATACATTTCAACCAGATACTTCCGCTCAGGCGTCTACAAGGCACCAAGCTATCCCTACATTCTCGGCCGCGAAGGCGCGGGCACCATCGCAGCTCCAGGCCCCAATGTTCCCAGCGACCTGAAGCCCGGAGCGCGAGTAGCCTACATGGCTAGTTCTGCATATGCAGAGTACGTGGCTGTGCCTACCACGTACACGGTGCCTCTCCCAGACTCGATTTCCGCAAAAGTAGCTGCTGCATCGCTTCTCCAGGCGCTTACTGCCGTGACGCTGATTCGTGAGGCGTATCCCGTGCAAAAGGGCGACTGGATCCTTGTTACGGCCGCCGCTGGCGGCGTCGGCCTGTGGCTGTGCCAGTTGCTCAAGGCGGTTGGCGCACGCGTTATTGCGACGGCGAGTACGGAGGAGAAGAGAAACTTGGCCAAGGAAAACGGCGCAGAGGTGCTGCTAGAGTACCACGAGGACGACCGAGGCGTTTTTGTGAAAAAGGTGCTTGAGATTACGGGTGGCGAGGGCGTTCACGCGGTTTTCGATTCCGTTGGCAAGGCGACGTTTGATAGCTCGCTGGCTGTCGTTAGGCGGAAAGGAACCATGTGTTCGTTTGGTAACGCGTCCGGGCCTGTGGAAGGATTTGCTCTTGCGTAAGTTTCCCTTTCCCCTTTTTTCTCTGTTCAACATGCACGAATCTTTCTGGAGCAACATTGCTGATACACTGCTAGCCGTCTGTCGGCGAAGAACATCAAGCTCGTCCGGCCTACGCTGTTCAACTACCTCGCTACCCGCGAGGAAGCCTTGGCTGCTGCAAACGAGTTGTGGAACTTTATTGAAAAGGATGGACTAAATGTCAAGATTCACGATGTTTATGATTTAAGCGACGTGGTGAGGGCGACACAGGACATTGAGAGCAGGAAGACGACTGGAAAGCTGCTTCTGAAGCCTTAGATTGAATTACTAGCGAATCTGTAAGGTTGCAAGGAATTCAGAATGCAACCGCATACGCAAGTCGCTCCATCTGAACGTCGTAGCCCAATATGTGCGGCTATCTCTCAAGTCGCCGTGAATATTACCCATACTAATCAATCCCTTCTCAAATGCAAACCTTTACCTAGACTTTCCTTTCAATCATTCAACCTTCCTACTTCATTCATCCAGCCCATATCGCATCGCTTTCCCCCAAATTGAGACACACTCCTCGAGCCACTGTAGAGTCCCTATTGAAGATCGCATTAGCAGCTTTTTTGCTGTGTGAACGAAAATGCTCACATTGCTCCATAAGAACGTATCGCTCAGATAAATACATTGTCAAAGGACAGTGAGCCAGCGCGTACTCCTGCAGAGTCTTGATACAAACGCATGGTCAGAGCTGCAAAAGACCAATTCAAACCGGGGGGGTCGAGACTAACGCTCATGAGTGATGTCCTCAGCATCCTGCTTGGCCTCTTCTTCGGCGTCGTAGAAGACATCGCCTTCCTCATCTGCACTGACTTCCTTCTTGACAACCGTCTTGCGCTTAGGCTTGGGAATGATCTTGGTAGTGCTCTTGGACTTGACACGCTTGGGCTTCACATCGAAAAGCTCTTCATCGTCTTCCTCGTCGGGTTCTGGTTTGAACTTCTCATCTGCGTCAGCAGTCAAAGCAGGTGTATTGACGGTTGAGCGCTTGCGCTTGACGCTCGGGGATGCTGCATCATTCTCGGCCGCCTTAGTGCCCTTCTTGACAGCGGACTTGGGAGTGCTCTTGGGCTTGACAGGAGTGTTTTTGACTGGTGAGCTTGGAAGTGTGTTTGGAGCCGTGACGTTCTCTTCGAAAGCCTTCTTCATGCGAGAGTACCGCTTGGACGCTGCACCAGCTGTAGTATCGCATTTGCTGGCGATGGCTTCCCAGTTAGGGGCCTGCGTTGCTGTCAGTCGCGGTTTCGAGTTGTTGAGAAAATTTACGATGAGAGGGAAGGTTAAAACCTACATTTGCACGTGTACTATGCTTAACGCAGAGCCAAAGAAAGCCATAGGCCGAGGCACTGGGCGTCTCTCCCTGGTCTATGGCTTTCTTGAGACGCGACCAACGCTTGGTAACCGCGCCCTTGTTGAGGTTGAGAACATGGCCGATAGCATCCCAATCAATCTACCGCCGATTAGCCTAATGCTTGATGGGTAGGATGTTCAAGGGCGAAGTTGGTAATGCTGTTGTAGACAAACGGAGGGCCATGACTTACAGTGGGATTGTTATCGTACGTCAAAACCAGGTAGAGGAACTGGATGTTCTCGGCCTCGGTAGGCATCTCGATGAATGCAGACACACGTGGGTGCTGTTGTTGGAACGAGGGTTTTTCTGGCGTCGCAGGATATGTTGTAGAGTGTAGGAGTAGTAGAAGATGTTGACAAGAAGGGTCCCACGGCTGTCTTTAAATCCTCAGTGAAGGCGTGATATCATAGGCGAGTGACTGTGTGCGACACACAGCCATGGTTAGCGTCTTTTTTTCGCAGAACTATCAAGGTTTGTGGTGAAGGTGAGTCTGAGAAAGTCTTGGTGAGAGTGAACTCTAGCGCTAGAAGGGGTAGGAGCGTCGACGCGTAGACCGAGAGTGGGTCACTCGATACAAGGCCACACGCCAGAAACAGAAAGACTGAATGGCGTGAGGCTCCAATGCTGCTATATCTACCTTGGGTCTTGAGGGATATACAATAAACGCATGGCTTTTCGACTTCCAATGGGTATGGAACCTAAGTACACTACCTAGACATAACAAGACGTCGCTCTTTGTTCTTCAGAATATACTTAAAGATACATTAATTTAGTTCTATATATGGGTCTATATTGGTAGAAAATATGTACTAGAAATCGAGGTAGCCAAGTGACACGGGCAGCAAGCATCCATTGGAAGCCCTTGGCATGTTTCCTGGAACTGCCTAAGAAGATACTCCTAATCCAACTGCGGCTTGCATACCCTCGCCATCCTGCTCGTTGATTCCCCTACCAACCAACTCTGTGAAATCCAGCCCAACCTCCCTAAGCATCTCCGCATGCTCGTGCGCCAGCGTCATACATTCATTCCAAACATTTCCGCCTTCCTCCACACTGCTGAGCTGTCTTTTCAGCAATATGTTGAACTGATCAATATGCTCCTTTGCCCACTTGACGCACGCAGACATTAGTTGTTGCGGGAAACACTTCTGGAACATATCGACAGTGTTTTTGATAACAGTAAAGTAAATGTACGAGATCTGGAAGATGTAGTCGGGCAGATTGCCTTCGAAAACGCATTGACTGAGAGAAATGTCAGCAGAAGGTTACGAACGAAGAAGGACGCGACGAACCGTGAACGGGTCTTGATAAGGTTACCGCGAGCCTCAAGATAGTCTTCTCGCGCTCTGTCCTCGAAACCAAGTTGGACTACCCAGGTGACATGCTGTCTGACCGAAGAAAACCAGTTGTTATGCTCCACCATGTGCTTGACTAGAACGTTTGCCAGCTTGGCAGCGCGCTCGTTGACCTTGTACGTCACAATGGTCTTTGCCATCTCGTTGCCTCTGATATTTTTTGCCAATGACTTGAGCCGGTCGACTTTGACCACTGCTTCCTCGAAATGCTGAAGCGCAATCTCAATGTCCAAGTCGTCCAATTGACTTTCTACCCATCGAACATTGCGCTTTTGGCCGTCAACATCAATAAAGGTATTGGATTGCTCGTTATTGATGCCATCAGAAAGGTTATCCAGAAGCTCCATCTTGTTCATGAGCGTAGGGTCACGCGCGAGCATACGACTATACGAGTCCTGAGCTCGGTCTTTTTCTTGCACATCGGCCTCTTGGCTCTTGCGCAAATCATCCTTGGTCTTGCGGAAGGTCGCAACGAAAGCGGACTTGTCGCCACTGTCTTCTTTCTTGGTATCGTATGTAAATGTTTCCGCGCCAACACGGATGATGATGCGCTCCTCGGGTGTCCTCGTAACATGCGTATCCTGTAGCGGAAAACATCGCTGTGCAGTAAACTCCATGTTCACTCGGTTGCCATCACGCTGACCGGGCAAATCGTTGCGCGCTTTCTTTTCCGAAGCGATTAGAAGATGGTCATTCAGCAGGAGCAATCTGACTCTTCTTTTTGCTTTCAAGGTCGCAGAATCCAGCTGAAACCATTTCCCCGACCTCCACACAATAAATCGCCCGGGTATAGGAGGCAGGTACTTTTGCGAGCCCTCAACATCCCTGTATAGCTGCTGCAATTGGCCTGCTCGCAATTGGTTGAGGTCTCCAATTGAGCTTCTGTTGGCTCTGCGCGAGCTTGCGGCATCGCTGTTGGCGCCAGTGGCCGATGCTGTCTGCTCCAGCGTCGTGGTCAGGTCGGCCATTAACTGGCGCAGGGTGCGCATTTCGCCCTTGAGCTTCTCTGCCTCTTTACTGATTTTGATAAACTGCGTGCGGTTCTGGTACACATTGTGCTGGAGATCGAGAGAAGTGCGGTGCTTCGTCTTGCGGAGCTCGTCTTCGTAGCGGTTGATGTCGGCCTCGGAAGCGTCTGCGAGGATGGTGGACACGTCTGCATGTGTTTGATCAGTACTCGGTCGCAGTGTGTTCCAGCGCGCCAGCCTCACATTGCTCTACTTGCAGGTTTGGGTCCCTCAATGCGCGCGGATCGACCTGCAACACGCGGCCCCCGGAGCTCCCTGGCGGCCTCCCTTCTCTCGTCTGGCTGCGCTCCCTGTCGTCCCTGTACTGCGAGGGCATCTTGGGCATTTCCGGCCTGGGCCCTCGATTCCGGTAGTCGCCAGGGGGCCCCGTTGTCACCTTCTGCGAGTACCGCCTCTTGACCAGGTCGGCCGTCTTGTCAGGCCGCTGCGGCTTCACCTGCGGCGGCAGCGGAGGCCCATCTGGCCTGGTCCTGGAGCGGCTCGACTCATTCGAGGGGCGCGACGAGCCTGGCAGCGACGAGGGAGCTACCGTCACGGGCATAGGAGCGCTGATCTGTCGCGGCGCGCTGATGGTCGGGGGCGCATTCTTCTTGGCCTTGTCCCCCCGCTTCTTGCGGAGGGAGATGCCCTTTTGCTTCTCCGACATGGCGGCTGCAGCAACCACGGCCTCCGGGGCGCGGGACAGCAAACGGGCGGGCTGATGGGGATGATGGTGGTGGTGGTGGCTGTGGTAGTGTTAGTATCAGCGGTAGTAGCAGCAGGCAGAAGTGACAGGTAAGCGGCGGTGCGGCGCATGATGCATGCATGGGGGGGCGCCGCGGTTCGAGAGTGCGAGCTCGGACCCACCACCATGTAGAATCGTGCCTTCCCTGACTTCGAGGAAAAAGTTGACCACCACACACACCCGCACCACCGCCATCGCCGCTCCATTTCCCAGGTGTACCGTCGTGCCTTGTCCGCCCCGAAGCGCTCTTCAATTCCACACTCTCGGCCGCCACCATGTCCAACTCGTCGTTAAAACCTTCCACCATTGCGGCCATTAGCGCCGGCACGATAGTCACAGGCCTTCTCGCATATGCCGCCTACTTTGACTACAAGCGGCGGAACGACCCCGACTTCCGCAAGCAGCTCAAGAAGGAGTCGAAGCGAACAGAGCGACAGGCCAAGGAGGAAGCCGAGGCACAGGGCGCCGAGCAGAAGAGGGCCATCCGAGAGGCGGTCGAGCGCGCAAACGACGAGGGCTTCCCCAAGGACCCCGAGGAGGTCGAGGCATACTTTATGCAGGAGGTTGCCCAGGGCGAGGGAATGGTGCAGAAGGGTATGCCATGATCGTGTTCGCCGGTTGGGCACGGCTATCACAGAGTGCTAATTGCTGGCCAGGTGCCGACAACGTCGAGGCGGCGCTATGCTTCTACCGCGCACTGAAGGTCTACCCGAACCCGCGGGAATTGATCAACATCTACGACAAGACGGTCCCCAAGGTAAGCGCGCCCGCTGCCCGCGACACTCTGCTCAGAGCCTGCTAACACGACACAGCCCGTCCTGGACATCCTAGCCGAGATGATCGCCGTGGACACCTCGATCCCGGTCGGCGGCAGTAAGACACCGTCCGAGGCTGGCTCGGCAGGTGATCTCGAGTAAAAGTCGCTGCGACGATAGTTCTTTGATCAATTCAGCAATCTTTTACGGAACCCCTCTCTCTCTCTCACTCTCTCATCACGACCCCATGTAACACTCTTGTATATGTAATGGCGCCATGTGGTCTCTCTCTCTCTATATCTCTCTCACGGTCGGCGTTCCGGTTCAGCATGATGATGATGCACGTGGGCTGGTACAAGTGGTGGCAGGCGGGCTTTGAATGCATAGAATCCCACAGCGCCGGGCGTCGCTTCATTGACGTCATGCCATAGCTCGCACGGATACGCCCCTGGTATAGTACAGATAACACGTTTCCGACGTTAAACATGCATGCAGCCCATGTCCAAACGCCTTGCTGACAATGCCTTGCTCAGACTTGCAAGTGATCCCAAATAATTACAATACGCTGTGAGCGAATAAACCAAAGTCGATTGCTGAATGGGCATGACATCTCTAACACGAGCACGAGTTTTCCTGCGCGGGCTGGCTGGGGTTGATATTGACATCGATCACTGTGCCGTGGATTAGCATGGCGCGTGCCAAGAGGCGACCTCGGCAACCTACTTTGACTCTGCCCTTGCTGACCCTCGCCCTCCATGCCCGGTAACGCCTGCGCAATTCTCTTGAATAGTGCCTTGACGTTGTGTCCAACCTTTGCGCTAGTCTCAATGAACATCAGGTTGTTCTTCTTGGCCTCCTCCTCGCCCTGGGCTGTTGTCACCTCGCGCTTGTCGTTCAAGTCGGTCTTGTTTCCCACAAGCACAATGATGACATCGTTGCCTCGTTCAGCTCGCACGTCGTCGACCCACTTTCTCGTGTTCTCAAACGTCTTCTTGTTGGTGATATCGTAGACAACCACGGCCACGCTAGAGTCGCGGATGTACGAGGGAATCAGCGAGCGGAATCGTTCCTGGCCAGCAGTGTCCCACAGTTGTAGGCGGACCGTTCGGTCTTCGAGGTACATAGTCTGCCAGTCGACGTTAAATATCCCGCAACAACAGAGCGCTCGGAGGGTCCGTCTGGAGGCGCACCTTGCTCAGGAAGTCGATGCCAATGGTCGCTTGGTAGGTATTGTCAAACGAATCATACATGAACCGGGTAATCAAAGATGTCTTGCCGACTAGGAATTCAGTCAGTATATGTGGCCCGACGGCTGCACTTGTGTGGAGCATGCGTACCACTCTGTTCGCCCAAGAATACAAGCCTACAGCATTTTAGTATATGACCTGCATGGTCGCCGCGGAGGACAGCTCACTTGAACTTCTTGAGCGGATTCGAATAGCTTGTCTGGACCATGATGGAGGGAAACCGAGAGAGCCTGGGGGAGTGGAGAGAAGGAAAAGCAAGAGATCGCACGTATCGACAGTAATCGAGGTTGCGGCTGGTGTATCTTAGCGGGGGTGCGGTGACTGAATAGGAGTGCTGGTCGAACCTGGCCGCCTTGCACCCTGACCGACTACCGAGAGTTGCAGGGGTGCGGTGGGTCCTCTCAGATAGTCCGTGCGCGTGGTGCGTCGGAATTTTGGATCGAACTTTTTGCGACATTCAACATCCCCACGGCGCCCCAGCATAACGACGCTCAGATACAATGGCAGACACAGGGTCAGCGCCGGCGCAGTACAAGCAGTCCAGCCGCAAGGGCAAGAAGGCCTGGCGCAAAAATGTCGATGTCACACAGATCCAGTCCGGCCTCGACGAAGTGCGAGACCAGATAATCCACGGGTATGTGTTGCGCCTGCTGCAGCCTCTGTACTTTGCTGACAACCTACAGTGGCGTGGTCGCGGAAAAGACCTCCGATGAACTTTTCGCCGTTGACACCATTGGTTCTGCCGAAATCCAGAAATCTGTTGCGAAGCGACACAAGCCTCTCAAGGTCGACGAGATCCTCGCTCGCCGCTCTGCCGTTCCTGCTGTTTCGACTAGGAAGCGTCTATCGGATATCGCTGATGATGGCAAGAGAAAGAAGGCCAAGGTTTCCAGCAAAGAATACGACAGGCTAAGAGCCATTGCCTATGGCGGCGAGCAGGTCAAGAAGGATGTGGTGCAGACCAGCGATGCCATGTATGACCCATGGGCAGTGCAGGAAGCCAGGAAGGATCCCAAGTTTGAGTACCTGGAAGAGAAGAAGCCCAAGGTCGAGCCCAAGACTCTGAAGCGCGCACCTGTCTCTCAAGCAAAGTCCGGCAAGACCATTCCAGCAGTGCGCAAGCCAGCTGGCGGAAAATCATACAACCCTCTGCTTGAGGACTGGCAAAACGAACTCATGCGCGAGTCTGACAAGATTGTCGAGGCCGAAAAGAAGCGTCTCGAAGAGGCTCGCGAAGAGGCCGAGCGGATGGAGCGGGCTGCTGCTGAAATTGAATCAGACTCTGGTGAAGAGAGCGTCTGGGAGAGCGAGTGGGAGGGCTTCAGTGACAGTGAAAACAAGGAAGCCAAGAAGAAGAGGCCAGAGAGGAAAACACCATCCCAGAGAAACAAGATCAAGAAGAGAAAAGAGGGGGAAAGGAAGGCCAAACATGAGGCAAAGATGAAGGCGAAAGAGCAGCAACTCCAAGAGATCAAGAGGTTAGCGAAGAGTGTCGAGGAAAAGGAGAGAGCGAGGGCTACTGTACGCCAGGCTCTTGAGCAGAAGAACGCCGAGGAATTTGAGGATGACGGCGAGGAGGTGGAGCTTAGGAAGAAGCAGTTCGGAAAGGCTCCGTAAGTCTCCTCATCCATTTCAAAGCTGCGCTGTTTGCTGACATGATCCAGGCTGCCGGAAGCTCCACTCGAAGTTGTACTCCCAGATGAGCTGAGAGACTCGCTGCGTCTTCTCAAGCCGGAAGGAAACCTGCTCAAAGACCGCTTCAGGAACATGATGCTTCAAGGCAAGGTGGAGGCCAGGAGGCAAATTCCATACGCCAAGCAGAAGAAGTACACCGTGTCCGAGAAGTGGAGCTACAAGGACTGGCAGTTGCCAAAATAGACACAATCCCAAGGGCCGAAAGATATTGGCGTGTTTGCAGGCTTATGAATTTGATTACTATTTCATCGAAGGCGTCTTTTCCGATTGCATGTTTTGGATCATATCCTGATACTTATCTACGTCTTCAGCGGTGAGTAGAGACTGCAGAGCTCTAATTATCAACCAGAACAACATGCATGATGTAGAGATGCAAAAGGTCCATATATGACTAGGTGCATGCTCATACAGTGGCATCATCGTATTCATCAGCACAGATGTCGTACAGGCTTCCGGAATAGGAGAGCAGCGAAAACCTCAACAAGTTATGGGTTTTTTTTTTGCAAGCTTCACGTTGATCCTGGCTATCAGCTTATCAGACGGGAATAACAATAACAAGCACCGTTGAAGTAGTTCCCAAGACTAATAGCTCAAATGTTTCAAGGGATGCGCTGACGGGCATGTCGATCAGGGAACGCTACCCTGACATGTGGGGTAGTAGGATGCACGAGCCCCACCGCGTCATCCAAGAAGGCCCTACCAGGATCGCGCGGGCTTACGGGGAGGACTTTTGGCATCCTTGAGCCTACGCAATGGTTGGATGTCGGAAATTTCGGCTTACTGCTCGTTCGATGTGATCCCTTTTTGATTCCCATGCGGGACTCTTCTTCTCTCTGCGAACAAAGAAACAGCAAACATGTCTTCGTCGTCGTCGTCGTCCCGCCGCCCACCGCTCAAACCAGCTTCTTCTTCTAGCGCAAGTAGCAGTTCGTCCAAGAATGCACGCCTGCCTCGCTCCTCGCACTCCTCCGATGGCCCATCCATGATCGACGAACCGAACGCGTTCGAGCTGCGACCTGTCTCCTCGCGCGAAGAATTTGTTTCGAAAGAAGAGCTGGGAGACGAAGCTGGCGAGGCTGACGAAGCGTTGCTACATAATGTTCGACGCACATCGCTCGACTCGGTTCAAAGCTATGAATTATACACCCCAGATGAGGACCGGGCAGTCCGCAGGAAACTCGATCGCAAGCTAGTCATTGCCATGGCTTTTTTGTACATGTTGAGCTTCTTGGATCGGTCGAGTGAGTAGATCCTGCATCCAATGGGCTTCACAGGCCATGTCTGCGTCAGGGGCGTGTACAATGGGGATCAGGAGGCACACCAGATGGATGCTGACAGAAACTGCAGATATTGGCAATGCGCGCATAGCCGGCCTCGCAGATGACCTGAAAATTGACTCTGATCAATATGAGTGGCTGCTGTGGGCTTTTTACATGTCCTACATTCTATTCGAATGGATGATGCTCCTGTCCGTCTCAGCCACCCAAAGTCTGGAACATTGCTAATTGTAGTTAGCTATCGCATCGTACCGGCACACATCTACGTCTCCGTATGTATCATGTCCTGGGGAATTATAGCATCGCTCCAAGCGGTAGCAACTTCGTTCACTTTCCTCTTCGTGTTGAGGCTCTTACTGGGTATCGGTGAAGCCGCGTTCAGCCCAGGTATACCCTTCTACCTATCGTTCTTCTATCGTCGAGACGAGATTGCCTTTCGGACTGGGTTCATTGTCAGTGCAAGTCCACTCTCGGCATCGTTTTCCGGCGCTTTGGCGTATGCCATCACCAAAATCGGGGAACATAGTCCGCTCAGCCCATGGAGATTGTTGTTTCTAGTCGAAGGATTTCCGTCTGTCATAGCTGCTGTCTGGGCTTGGGACTTCATACCAGACGGCCCAGGTCTTGCAAAGTGGCTAAGCCCGAGACAGCGCGAGGTGGCCGTGATGCGACTAAGATCAGAGAAGGAAGCCGAGGTCCAAGACGATCAAGACGAGAAGTACCAGGGCCAGCGGAAAAGAGGAGGTATCAATTTCCGCGAAGTGCTCCAGACTCTGAAGGACCCAAAGGCCTATCTAACGGCGCTCATGTTCTTCTCTTGCAATGTTGCGTTCAGCTCAATGCCGGTTTTCTTGCCCACGGTCATTCAGGATATGGGTTGGGAATCAATCACCGCCCAAGGCCTATCAGCGCCTCCGTACCTGTTCGCATTTATTGTCGTGCTCGCAACTGCATGGTACTCGGATCGGCTGCAGACGCGCTCGACTTTCATCATACTGCACTCCCTACTTGCGACGGTTGGATACGGCACAATCGCAATTGCTGGCTATCTCGAATCTGAGAACACGATGATTCGTTACATAGCCATCTTCCCTGCTGCTGCTGGATTCTTTAGCGCGATCACATGCATTATAGCATGGACGCTCAACAACCAAGAAAGCGACAGTAAGAAGGGTGCTGGGATGGCCATTCTGAATGGGATTGGACAAATGGGGCCGCTGGTTGGCACAAGCATCTTTCCCGACGAAGATGCGCCATACTTTGTCAAGGGTATGAGCATCTGTGCTGTGTTCATGTTGTCTGTTGCGGTGTTCGCTGCGGTGTTAAGATGGGTGTTGGTGAAAGAGAACAGGAAACTGAAGGAGGGCGGTAGCGCCATATATGCAGGTGTGCCCCTGGAGGAGGGTGGAAGCACGAGGCGAGAGAGGAAAAAGCCTACTTATATGCTCTAGATATCGGCATTTAATCTTATTTAATTTAGAGAAGCTTAATAAGTCCGCTTGTACACATTCAGAGAGGGTATAGTGCACCGCCTAGTAGGCGTGTTGATAGGTGCATTGACGTGCGCCAAGCGTTCCGTGTCCGGGAACCCGTGGGGAACCTCCAGCATCACACCTCTTTCGCAGTACGATAGGGCTCACCGCCTAAACAAGCGCTTCCGCCTAACTTTCTTTCCGTCAGGTATAGCTCAAGAAGAAGCGTGAGCGCGGTTTTTATCTGACATGTATCATCTGCACAGCCTGCTACTCTGAGTTGCCAACGCATACGCCGTGACCACATGACACCCGTTTCCTTTCGCTATATCGCGTCCGAGCTTTAAACCCCAACTAATAGTTAATCATGGAAAAGTCCAAACCCACGCTGGACTCCCCAGAGCGGGCCAGTTCAGTGGCCTCCAGAGCAACGACATCGCACGAAAGCACCAACCAGGACAAGTTAGATGATTTTGAGAAGGCCCCAACTGTTGTTGAAAGCCCGCAGATGTCGCCGCTTGAACATGACAACAGCTTCAAGCCGGAAGCTGACCTGGAAAAGCTGCCCCATAGTGGGAAGCCCCGAAGAGAGTCTGAGTCTACGAAATTTGGCGGTGAAGAGGAGAACCCGAATGTAAATGTAGCATTCCATGGACCGTCGACGCCCTCAACTGTGCACAAGATCAAGGGCTCGACATACCAGAATGTGGGCGAAAGCGGCATCAAGAGGATGCACAAGTTTTCTCTCTACGAAACCAGTACCCGCTTCTACCTCATCGGTGCCGACATTACAGACAAGCAGTTTCGCGTGTTGAAGATCGATCGAACAGCTGCGCCGGGGCACTTGAACATCTTCGAAGATGATATAGTGTACAATCGGCGAGAGATGCACCAGCTCCTGGACACAATAGCTGACGGCAACAAGGCAACCGGAGGCATGAAGTTGAAATGCAGTACTTGGGGGCTGCTGGGCTTCATCCGCTTCACCGAGGCTTACTACATGCTCTTGATCTCTAAGAGATCGCAAGTGGCTATGCTAGGCGGTCACTACATCTATCAGATCGATGGGACAGAGATGATTCCTCTGACAACGGGTTCAACATCTAAATACCAGAAAGACAGGAATCCAGAAGAGGCGAGATTCCTGTCGATTCTCAACAACATGGACCTGACGCGGTCGTTCTACTTTGCGTACTCGTACAACATAACGAGAAGCCTGCAGCAGAATATCATCCAGCAGCGAAATGCAATGAACCAAGGCATTACAAATCCCGATCGCGACTACCAGGATATGTTTGTCTGGAACCACCATCTTCTCAACCCCGCGCGCGATGCGCTGAAGAATATGTACGACTGGTGTCATCCAATCATACACGGCTACGTTGACCAGTCTTCACTTGACGTGTTTGGTCGACGAGTGTATCTCACCATCATTGCTCGAAGATCTAGGTTCTTTGCTGGTGCTCGGTTTTTGAAGCGAGGAACGAACGACCTGGGCTATGTGGCAAACGATGTTGAGACTGAGCAGATTGTATCCGAGCAAACCACGACGTCCTTTCATGCGCCTGGGCCAAGATTATACGCTAACCCCAACTACACATCGTACGTGCAGCATCGGGGTAGCATACCGCTTTACTGGACACAAGACAACACTGGCGTCACACCCAAGCCTGACATCGATCTCAACCTTGTTGATCCCTTTTACAGCGCCGCAGCCTTACACTTTGACAACTTGTTCGAACGATACGGAGCTCCTGTCTATGTCCTGAATCTGATCAAGGCTCGAGAACGAACGCCACGAGAGTCTAAGCTGCTGCATGCATATAAGCACGCTGTTGATTACCTGAATCAATCTCTACCCAAGGACAAAAAGATACTGTATGAGGCATTTGACATGTCTAGAGCGGCAAAAACAAGAGGACAGGATGTCATAGCCACGCTCGAAAATCTTGCTGAGAAGGTGATGCGTAAAACGGGTTTCTTCCGGAATGGTGACATCGAGTTTGATGAGCCCCAAGTGCAGAACGGTGTCGCCCGAACAAACTGCATCGACTGTTTGGATCGAACCAACGCAGCACAGTTTGTCATCGGGAAGCGAGCGCTTGGTCGTCAGCTGCAAGCTCTGGGTGTCATTTCCGGGAACACTGTCGAGTACGATTCTGATTGTGTCGAGCTGTTTACGCAAATGTTCCACGGCCATGGCGACACCATTGCAATTCAGTATGGTGGATCACACCTTGTCAATACCATGGCCACATACCGAAAGATCAATCAGTGGCAAAGCAGCTCACGCGACATGGTTGAAAGCTTCAAGCGATACTATCACAACTCCTTCCTGGACTCGCAGCGTCAAGAAGCTTACAACCTATTCCTTGGATACTATACCTATTCACAGGGGCAGCCAATGCTGTGGGACCTATCAACTGACTACTACCTTCATCACCAGATGCCGCAAACGGCCCTTGAGCGAAATCGACGAGACTATATTTACTGGTATACTCTTGCGCATCTTCAACAGCGCACGCTGCCCCCTTCGATTATGCCAGCACGGCCATTGCAGGAGACTGCCTTTGACTTCATCAGCTTCCGTGATGACTATTGGCTTGAGTACTACCGACCATTGGCCATTTCGTCTTACCTCAAGATCTTTGCCTTCCGACTAGCCAAGCCACGGCCCGGACGCGACAGCAGGGACGGGACGTATCCAACGCGGAAAGAAAACATGTCCCCCTTTGTACCTCGCAAGAAGCAACAGGAGCTTGATGCACAAGGACGAGACGAAAAGAAGGGGCTGCGAAAGGGTGTCACCATCATTGACCCATCCAGCGAAACCGAATCAAGGCCCAGCCGCTTCCCAGCGCACCGCGGAAGAAACCTACATATCAATGTGCCCCAAGCCGACCAGCCTGCCCGACAATCCATCCTCCGGGATCCGCACTTTGAAACCCACATGTCAGGCTCCACGACATCAGCGTACCAGTCACTGAACAACTCGACGTCAACATCAACAGGGCTCTCATCGACGCTCAAGCCAGGCTTCAAGCCAGCCGACAAAGCCCTCGTGCACCAATGGACCCTCCGCCAATTCTACGAGAACAGCATGAACCCCTCGGTCGCACCAACCGAAGAAGACGAGTACTCGCGCTACATCGAGCACCCTCTGAACCTGCCGCTTGTCGTCAGCAGCGACATGCCCAGCGCCGACGACCCCATCGCCATGGGATACTACGACTACCTGTCCGTGACGGACGGCAGCATTTCCGCGCCCAAGGACTTTGACGAAGACGGCATCCAAATCACGCTGGCAGATCACCACTCGCGCCACGACACCGACGCCTCGTCCGTCCGCTCGTTTGCCTCGCACGTGCGGCCCATGACCTCGCAGTCCGTCAGCACGCCTTTTTCCCACGCCCCCTCGTACTCGTACCCGCAGTCGTACGGCCTGCATCCCCACATGCACAACGATGTGCCGCCGCCGTCGCCGCACCCCCATCACCACCACTACCCCCAGGCGTCTGGAACGAAATTCCAGACTCCCGAGGAGGACATTGAGGAGTTTGAGGAGTTCCTGCGTGTCAAGGAGAATCCGCTTGATGTCGAGGAGGAGGATACGGGGAAGAAGCGGTACAAGGCGTATCGGCAGTGGCTGAGGGGGAAGAGCTTTTTCAAGCAGAGCAAGGTAGATCCAGAGTGGCAGAATCAGTTGCCTATGAGATGAGAGCGTGTTTTGAGAACAGCATAGTCCACGGCTTCACGGGCCCAATCATCACGATACTCTCTTATGATAGCGGGAAGAGGCCCCAGGGTATCATGTACAGTTATCTGGTAGCTCTAAGTCTACATTACATCCAACAAGCTCAGATTTGTGCAAGTAATTGTCATGCCATTTCATCCGTCATGCCTGCCAGCACTCCAGCACCGACAATGCCACCGTCTTTAGCTTCCTTGAGCGTGACTTGCTTGGCCGAATTTGCGAAAGAGCCTTCTTCCACCAGGATATCGATCCACTGCTGACATGTTTGCAGCCATTTTGGATATTGCGATATCGTGCCGCCAGCATAGGCTATGACCAACTCCTCAATTTCCCGCTTGCCCTTGGTGTGGGCGCCATTGCCATTACTAGGAGATTTTGCGCCATCGAGCGAAATCTCACCCACACAGTTTAGCAACCCCACACATGCAGCAGCGACTAGGGCCGAGGATCGCTGCTGAACGGCCTCGGCGATATCCCGGATCATCTCTACCCTGTCTACCGTCCAGAATGGATCTTCAGCATCATTTGGTTCCGGATACCTGCTCTCGAGCTCCTGTTGCACGATGCGGCCCCCTTTTCTTGCGATGACTTCTGACAGAAACCGAGTTGGTAGGGTATTCCTAGCTAGCAGCGACGATGGGATCTGGACGCCTTCCTCTCTGGAGACGACATCGACGAATATCAGGCGCACAATCTCGCCAAGATATCGCCCAGAGGTCATGTATTCAAACGGCTGGAAGCCTGGTGCATCGCTATTAGCATCAAGTGTCATATCCCAGGGCGTCTTGATGTTGAGATCAACCAAGGGTTTGTCGGTGCCGCGTATTGTCCATTCAGTGTTGATAACCACAGTATCGACCGCGTCAGGATTGGCCAAAGCGCTCTTTTTGGCGGGATGTAGGCGCTCCAGCTTCATGGGGACTGTTGCATTGGTTCCAGTACCGACAATCAATCCCATTGCGACACGGCTATGGGGCGAGGCCTTGACTGCGTAGGCAAGAGACGCAAACGTCGCTACCGTATCGTTGGTGATGGCAGCAACTCGTATCCTCGGCAATGGCGCCTGATTGTGCTCAGAGACGCGGCAGTGCCGTGCGTACCCAGCAAGAAGCATCTTGCCCAGGTTCAAGTCTGAGGTAATGGCGAAGCCTTTGCCCATTGGCAGCAGAGTCGCTTCTGAGATACGAGTTTGGCTAGCAAGGATGTTAGCGTAGCAGGGGGGGGTGTGGTATGGAATTGACCGGACAGACTCACGCCATTGGAAAGCTAAAGGTAATACCAAGCAGGATCTCGTCTCCAAGAGGCGACGTGACACGTTTACTATTCCTCTCTTCTTTGAGAGCGCTCTGTACCACCTCGGCAATGCAGTCGCCAATCCAGGCAAAAAGGTCCTCGGCCTGGTCCATTTTCAGATGATCCCCAATTGGCCAGTTCTTGTCATGGCTCCTGTTGATCTGAGCAAAGACATTGTCCCCCACGGTGCTGCTCCGCTGACGCTCGGTATCCGCAGGGCCATCTGGCTCTCCGATTAGCTCAACGAAGCCAACTCTTAGATTGGTGCCACCGACATCGATGCTCAGGAATCTGCCCTTCTCTTTTCCGGTCGGCAAGGCCGTGACGGGGGTGGCGAGGAAGTGCTCTGTCGAGGTCCTGGCAAGATCGCTGTATGTAGCCGAGAAGCGGCGGGCCAGGTCGAGCAAAGTGGCAGGATTGATGAAGCCAGTAAAGGCCTCAATGGGCTCTGGTGCGTCAGGCAGATTAGTTGACGCCATTTTGAGTTTGTGCTAGGTGCAGGAACGCGAGACTGGCAATGCAGGGCTGCACGCATGGACCATGGAAATATAACAATGACGGGCCAAGTCGAGGAAGAGAAGAGGGCGGCCGCCTAGCGGGAGCCGAGCAAGAAAGCAGGAGGCTATGTCTAAACGTGGGGGTATTAGAATGGGAGCAAGTGAAGTGACCCGTTCATGGTGAGCGAGCGTAAGAAGCAAAAACAAACGGCAGCAGGGTAGGGCCGGGGGGCTTGGGTTCGCGTCCGCGTCCAGTCAAGGGAGGATGACAGGCGATGGATGTGCGGGAGTGAATGGCGGGATGCGAGTGAGCAGCGCAGCCCCTCCGAGTTTCGGGCTTAGTATGTCGCGGCCAAAACAGCCGCCGCCGCCGCCACGGCCAAATGTTTCGCCGCCGTCGTTGCCGCCGCCGTCGCCGCTTTCCACGTGCCCTCCGCGCCGACTCGCCACGTGACAGCCGCCCGTTGCCATGCATGCACTACACATGTCTGTGTCGACTACATACTACATACACATACATGCTACGCCTACGCCCATTATCCAGTCCATGCAGCCGTCTCGCCGTCGCGTTGCCCTGGCCACACAATCCATAATAGCCGGATACACGCCCGCCCGGGATCCGCCGCTCCACTCTAGTTGGCCGCGCTATTGAGAAGCCCCGAACGCCTATCAGCCCCGTCACTACCACCCAATCCGACTACCTACACCCATTACACTGCAACCCCCCAACATCATCCAAGCCTGTTACCTCTCCAGCTTCAGCCTAGCCAGCCCGGCCCAGCCCAGCCCAGCCCGTCCTCTAGATTGCATCCCTCGCCCCCCGCATCGACAAACACCCCAGGTCCCTACATAAAGCCCGCATCGGCCCCGATGCCGTCGCCTACAATGCAAGAGAAAGCGCCACTCCTCCCGGACACCCGCGAGGTTGCAGATGCAACCAGCGCTGACGACACCATGGCCCTGCGCAGGTCCCACAGCAAGAGCCGCTTCCATGCGGCCATGGTAGTCTTGCTCGTCAGCCTGTTCTGGCTCGCCAGTACGTGGACCTGCGCCGACCACCATGAAGAGGCCGATACAAAGGTGCCCATGGACGTGCACATCATGTCGAAATGCCCCGACGCGCGTGACTGTATGAACAAACTAGTGCTGCCCGTCATGGCAAATGTGTCAGACAAGATCGACTTTAGACTGAGCATGATTGGCACGTATGTCGCATCCCCCCCGCCCATGCAATCCATCAATGCCATGGCGATGCTGACAACCCAAGCAGGCTAACAGAAGACGACGGCGTCCTGTGCAAACACGGCCAAACCGAGTGCCTCGGCGACATCGTCATGCTGTGCGCAGCGTCCTCGTACCCCGACCCCAAACTCCATCTCGGATTCACAAACTGCCTCATCACCGACTATCCCGAGATACCTGCCCGCTCGCTGATTGAGGACTGCGCGCTAGAGCATGGCCTCGATTTCGACGTCCTGAACGACTGCATGAGCAAGGAAAACGGCGCATACGGCATGGGACTGCTCCGCGACAGCGCTCAGCATAGCAGTGATGTGGGCGTGACGACGAGCTGCACCATCAGGCTCGACGACAAAGTGCGATGTGTAGCGGATGATGGTCACTTCAAGGACTGCGAGGGCGGAGACAAGCCCGAAGACCTGATCCGCGACATCGAGAGGCTATACAAAGAGGCCCAGGGATGGACGTATTCCTAAGAACAATAACTGGTCCATGATGTATAACCCCCCCTTTTTTTCTTTTTTTCGTGTTACCACACACAAAGGCGTTGTTTGAAGGCTTTTCTGCAGGCGTCCAAGAAAACTTGATACCCAATCTACCAGGCGTATTGTGCATATCCAACAGACACATACGCATACCATCCCAACCACGCATGCAGAGTGAGAAACACGAACAACTCCTCGTTGACTTTTTTTTTTAAAAATGTTGAATTTCACCCAGCCTGCCATGCAAGACACAGACGTGAGGACCAAATGCAAAGTTTGAGGAAACAAAATATAAAAAAAACGCCTTGCTAAATACACACATACACACAATGGCCTTTCCCACGAACCCCCTTTCGTTCGGGGTCTATGCCAAACAAAAACCCCCCTATTGAAACTCGCCAAACTCGCCATCGTCAAAGCCTAGATCCTCAGCCGTAGGTTTCGACGGCGGCAAGCTCGCAGCGTCAAAGTTCTGCCTGCTCCGCCTCCGCTCCTCCTTGACGCTCTTTGCGCTGGGCGGCGGGGGCAAGAAGGCGCCTCCTGGGCCGGGCGGCGGCTTTATACTAAACAGGGCATCTTGATCGCTCTTGCGGCCCTCCTCTTCGGTCTTCTTGTCGTTCTCATGGCTGCGGGAGCGGCGGCCCTTGAGGCCGCCGAGGTTAATGGATATTGTTTCTCCAGCCTTGAGGCTGAAGTCGCGCTTTGCGGCGTCGGCGCCAACCATGGCGTTATTGGATGTGGCGTGAGCGCCGCCGTGCTTGGAGGAGGAGTAGGAGGAGCGCGCGCCCGATGCCGCGCCCGATGCACTGCCATGTTGCGAGTCAAAGCCCAGCACGCGGCGGGCGTCTTGCAGGGCAATGGAGAAATCAAAGGCCTCGCTGCGCTCCTCGAAGCCCATGCCCAGCACGGCCTTGCGGCCCTCGCCTACGACGGTGATGGCGAAGAAGCGGCTGCTGTCGAGCGCTTGCTCCACCGTCCGCTCGCTCGTGTACGGCGCGGCGGCAAACAAATCGCCCGTCTTGGCGTCTTCGAGGAGTATCGTCGTCGTGACTTTTTCGTCCTCGTCGTCGTTGTTGTTGTTGTTGTTGTTGTTGTTGTTGTTGCTGTTGCCTGATTTCTCGCTCGCACTCGGTATCGACGTCTCGACCACGCGTAACCGCGCAGTGAAGATCTGGAGCTGGTTGTTGTTGGCGGTCCATGTCGACGCTTGGTATCCTTTTGTCGTGGTCGCGGGCGGGATCTGGTAGATGTGCACTTTGGGCGCGAGGTACAGGATGCGCTGGATTGCCGTCGCGGGCAGAGGCGCGCCGGTTATAGGGTCGACGTTCATGGTAGCGAATAGCGGGTGTGGGTGGGGACCGGCAGAATCGGGGGAGGCGAGTTGGGAAAGAGGGTTATGTTGTTTAGTTTTTTTTTCTCGAAATATGTTTCAAAGTCTCTTTATGGTAAATGGGCGAGTAATCTGGCGTTTCTGGATAGTAGCGGATTGCGATAGCGATATCGATGGTGCCCAAGTTAAGACTCGTAATGGGACTTCTTTTTTTTCTGCGCCGCCGCCCCTTAAAAAAGGGACCCTGGAAATGGATGGGCTTGTCGCGGCGGGGACTAGGTATATCTTAGTGGGGTAGCGTAGCGTAGGGCAGGTAAGCTTTCTCTCCCAAAATCGCCGCCCAACTTGCTGCTGTTGCTGCTGCTGCTGCTGCTGCCGCTGCTGTTGCTACTACTATTACTGGGTGTACTATGCCCGCCAACTATGACGAGCAGGCGTTCTCCAAGGGAAAAGAGAAGGAAAGGCCGGCCAATAATCTGCGCAATCTCACTGGCAAGGTTCGAGGGCGGTGGCTGGAAATCTCACCAGGAATCTTAGAAAACGGGGGGAAGGGGGGGGGGCGTGTGTCTGAGGGATTGGTGCACATGATTCTCTTTTTTTCTGGCCCTGCTGCTCTTCTTTTCATCCTCCAGCGGTGATGCGTTGGCACTGCAGGGTCTCCGCGCCTTTTGCATGGAGAAACCCCGCCCATTCATATTCGTTGCCCACAGTATGCAGCCTGGGTATGGTGACCGCTTAGCGCTGCGGGACATTGTCGAATCGTCGCTTCGAAGCGCTCCATCAGATCGTTCTAGCTTCACTTTTCGCCCTTACACGATAAATTTACCATATTCGTGTCGTCAGGCAGCTTTGGGGAAAGTCCGCCGGTCCCATGGCTGTGGGTAGAGGCCTGTTACAGCGTCCGTTACTGGTGGATTCACACACCCGTCGCTTGGAGATGCTTGTCTGTTTTGGCATTGTGCTTCAGCAGCAATCCATTGTCTACTAAAAATTATCTACGTGAATGGTGCAAGAGCTTTTCTGGGACGGTATGCGTCTACGTCTAAATGTATGTGTAACAGAATGGTCCGCCCATGGTGCTCATGGCGTCACCAATGGTGATGTCCTGGGGATAAGCGTAGCCAAGCGTCATCTTGTCGGTGAGCTTGGACGCAGGCGCAGTGGGGTCCGAAATCACAGTAGTTCCGTAGATAGCGCTGGTGCGCTCTGAGGGGTTCATGTTTTGCCACGTCCACCAAACACGATCAATCTGGCCGTGGTGGAAGAAGAAATATGGGTCGCCTGTTGTGCGTTAGTCGGTGCCATCAATCTAATCATAGAACACGAAAACATACCAGGAGACGTGAAAAAGTCGGAGCCGGGGTCGCCGCCCACAGTGAAGTGGCCGGCTGTGTGCACACCCATAAAGTTGTTGTCGAAAGCCGGGTCGCCGCCCTGCATCTGAGACCAGAAAGTCTTCATGTCCGGGCTGTTAAGCAGCTTGACCACCATCTCATCGTTGGTCCATTGGCTGGATGTCCAAGATGAAATGTCTCGTTTCAGACAGCGGGGGTTGTGTCCAAGGCCCACGTTAGGGTCCATGAAGTCCGAAATGGGGTTAGGAGGCGTGCAGAGCGAGTCGGTGAAGACGGGCCCAAGGTTGACGGACCAGTCCTTGAAAGGGCCAGAGGTCACGCAACCTCCACCCTTGCCTTTGGGGATCTTGATTTTAGGCTCTGCATTGGTGGGGATGCCATAAAAGGTCTGGTTGGTGCATCCAAGAACACCGTTGCCGCCCAGCGACGTAGCAGAGCCGTCAAAAGTAGGGCTCTTCATGGGATCGTCGGCCCATCGTGCCCAATTGTAGTATGGCTGGAAGCCCTTGTAGCCACACTCATTTCGCAGCGTCTGCTCGTATGCCCAGGTGAAATAGCGGTGCCACGCAAGGAAGTTTCCAGTGTTGTGGATGGCGAATGTCTGCTTGATATGGGTAGCAACGAAATCATCATAGCGGTTCTGACACCCAGGGCAATCAGACTTGGGTGTCTTTGGAGGCAGCTTGGTCATGCATTGAACAGCCTTGACATAGCTGCTCTTCTCTGAGCCGGTGAAGGTGGCCCTGGATTTGTTAGCTTCCAGTATTAGGCACCTGGCTAAATAAGTACGTACCACTCCTTACGAACAACAATGTTCAAGGGGTTACACTTCTTGAACTGGTCGCCCTTTTGTGTAGCCTGGTAGATCTGCTGGTTGATGCCAGCAATCCCAGCATACACATCAGCCTGGAGGATCTTTCCTCCGAGAACGTTCGGCAAGACATTCTGTCTCTTGTCAAATGGCACGGCCGGAGAAGCGTCTTCAAATGCGGGAATGGCGCTGGCTAGTGTCGCAGGTGCAAGCCAGAGGAGTGCAGCTGTGCGCATGATTGTGTTTCAAACTGGTTAGAGCTGAAAAGTCGAAGGATGAAGACAAATAAACGACTGGTGCCACCGACACTTTTGAATACGGCTCCGGACGAAAGGCTGACACGAGCCAGGAATTAGCGACGAGAACAAAGCTTGACAATGCCCTGGCTAGAGATGCAAAGTTACATGAGCCCTTCAAATACTACCACGCCGCAATACCAACATTCCCTTCATCTAGTCTAATCAAGGGATAGAGGTACCGACAACACGCATTCGGACCTGATTTCGGACCCAGAAACTCGGTTTGTTGATTCCGCATATGCGTCGAGTCAGTGGCGACGGCCCTCGAGCACATGGCAGACTATGAGTTCATTCGCCAACCTTCCGTAAACGTTGGAAATAGTTCAGAAATCCGCCTAGTCCATCTTCTAACCTGTCACTATCACCGAAGTGGATTTCAAATTCCGAATTTGCCTCGCAGGATTCAAAGGGGGCGCTTCTAAACCCCGAGGCACGTGGATTCGCACGAGTCTCGCCCCATTCCCAGCTGAAAAATAGACCCCAGGGCACGTCTGACGCCCACGCCTGCAAATGAAGGTAGGATGCATTAGCAGATTCTGGAACCCTCGGTTACGGGTTTATGAAGAAATAAGGTCATGGATAGGCCAGGACTACTCGGGGCTCCTCAGAGGCGGCGGCACAGGACGAACTCCGAGCCGTGTGGCGGCTCAAGCTCCACACATCCATGCAATATGGCATTCATTCTCTTCTGAGTGATTTTGAGAATCGGAGCCTGGGGTCAGCGAGTATCGGTTTGATAGACTGCATGTACCCAGATCCTGCACGCCAGATATTGGTTGGCCTGTCACTGCCAGTCGATTGGACCATGGGATAAGCAGACTGGAGAGTAAGCTGGTTTATCCGGGCGCATCATGCGAGTTAGGTGGGTGTTATGAGCCAGCTGCTTCTTGCATATAGTCCGATAGACGCGGGGCGAAGACACTAATGCGTCTTGTGAGGAGCTTGACAGACGGCCCATATATCTTGACGCTGGGCCGGGCCTCTATGCATTGGGAAAGGCTCGACCGAGATGCTGTGTACGGCGAGGATTGGGGGCGATGAACGGGAGGGGGGAAGAGGGCATGGCGGCCCGCCTAGGCACGTCGTGTGGTGTGTGGTGTGTGGTGTGTGGATTTTGAACGTGTAGCGTGGCCGGACCAATTGCCGGAAGGCGGATAATTCGACGCGCCGATCCACTCCGCGGAAGCCGTCTCCACTTGCCTAGCTCGCCTTGCCCGTTAGCGCCCCGTGATTTTGCGACTACACTCCCTGGCCCCTCCGTTCATCTCACCAGCGGCGAGCCCACGGCGCGCCCAGCAGAATTCCGGACATTACTGGATACATGCCACCATCCAGGTGGAGTCGCTCTCCTGTGTGCTGCAGCGACAGTCGTGCCAGAACCCACGGCGTTGGCAACGCGCAACCCGCCCGAACTCGGCAAGGAAATGCTGGACGCACCTCTGTATGGATACCCAACTGCGTTGCCTGTGGCCAGCGGATAAAACAAACAGCCTGGCAACAAGGGACATGGAGACAGCCTTTCCCTGCTGCAACTGGCCGAGGCATGTCTTCGACGAGAGTGCTTCTCGCCGACCAACGTGCAAAGTCCGTCTCATCCCCGTGCGTAAGTCTTCAGTCTCGACTTCCGTCCTTCGAGAGGCCGCATGAAAATATGCGGAAAGGGGAAACCGTTGCGAGATTCTGCTCTTTGCTCAGTACGATCGTGTCTATCTTTCTGGCCGACGCTGCTTAAATGCAGGGTGACAGCACCTGCATCGCTTCTGGGTTCGCATGCGACCGCCGTCCTCCAATTCTGTCTTTCAGTGTTGGTACTGGTCATTCGACATCGGGACACTCCGGCATCGTCATTGCAACGATACCCTTGAGCAGCCAACGGCCAGGATCGATCGTAATGGCGATGCAAGGTACGATCGTAATGGCGATGCAAGGTACGGCAGTGTTCCAGACAGCAGCCTGTGCACACGCACACAAACAACACCGCGGCTTTGCGTCTCTCTCAAGCGGGGGGAGACGAGAATGGCTTGCATCTTGATTCTCCATGTGTAACAACTAAGCCACGAGCCAGTGGAGTCAGGACGAGACTTCCCAATCCTACCACCACTTGCAAACATGATTGGACACTAAGTCCGCCACTCCGGGTGTTCCCAAGTTACGCTACCCTGCCGAGCCGTTCTGTCGTCATTAAAATCATGTGCCGTGCATACACGAAGGAAGTAATATTGAACCGGACCAATACTGACCACGATGCGGTTGTTTACTTTACAGTAGTCGGCCATCTTTACACGCTGCATGTGCCTGCCTGCTACTTTCAAGAACCCTGGCATGAGACACCTTTAAGCAATGCCCTGAACTATAGAGTCCACAATTCCCCAGAATCCAGTCTTTCGGTTACCGCGCTACTCTACAAGCTACGAGTCTACGCTTTTCAACATGGCATACCGTCTTCTTGTTGCTAGACAAGAATCGGGGCCCCCACCGTCACCAGAGTACATGGCAGAGAATCAAGGACCGAATTTGATGGCAGTGGAGGGACCCCTATTCGCTTTGTCTACTACTGCAGTGCTTTTGCGGTTCTATGTCAGGGTTTTCATGTTGAAAACGTTTGGCTGGGATGGTATGTGGCCTTACTGCTCACCAAACCGAATATTACTGACGTACCGACAACAGATCTCATGATGTTGATTGCAGTGGTATGTCTATGTTTTCTACAAACCACTAATAGGGGTTTACGAGATGAATCCACCGCCAAGCTGACACTATGCAGGCCATAAGCACGACAACCTTGGGACTGTTCTTAACCGTCATCGACCTTGGCCTGGGGAGGCACGTCGAAGCCTTTCCCCCCGAGAACATTTTCCCCTTCTTCATGTATATGTACTTTTACTCGATCCTCATCATCTCCGCGTATAGCTTCATCAAACTGTCAATCTGTCTCTTCCTGCTGCGATTGGCAGATCGAACGAAATGGCGGCCGTTTCTGATTGGCATGCTGGGTAAGCGGACATTACATCAAGACCTTGCATGTGGTGCAACGCAGGCTGACCTCAGACCCAGTGTTTCTTGTTGTATTCACGATTGGCTCAACATTTGCAATCATCTTCCAGTGCATCCCCGTGCGAGCCGGGTGGGACTTCAACTTGCGTCCACCGACTGGGTTTGTACCACCACAAGCTTCGAGGCCGCTCTTTGCAATGACTGACACAGGTACAGAGACGCCAAGTGTTATGACCCAACAATCTTCAAGAACGTCGGAGTTTTCAACTCTTCGGTCAACATCGCAACGGACCTGATATTCGCCCTCATCCCCATTCCCATGGTCTGGAAGCTCCAAGTCACGCTACGAACACGCATTGGCCTCGCAGCTATTCTCAGCCTCGGTCTGTTCGCCTCTGGCGTGGCCATCTACAAGACACCGATGCAGGCCAATTTCTTCAAGGTCAAAGATTGGTCAGGCGATGGCTCGTGGTATTACATCTGGCAGCAGTAAGTCTGGCCATACATAATCATTTGAAGACTGGAGACTGATGCGTACACCAGGGTCGAAATGCACGTAGGCATCATCGCCGCTTGCCTCCCAACCATGAAACCTCTCCTGTCAAACGTCTTCGGACAAGTACGCTCCATGGCCACTAGGGGCCGAACAACAGGCTCCAACGGTATCAACAGCACCCCTTTTCGCTCCAACGGCTACGTGAAACAAAATGAATCCAGTACGGGCAACAGCTATGCAATGAAAAACATGAGCGAGGCCAGCCAGTCGACAGGACGCGACCCGTATGACGAAGACGCGGTCTTAGGCAAGGACATGTCGTATACCGTCGAAGCTGGACGGGGCAAAACCGACTTTCGCAGATCGATAATTGGGGGCCGACAAAGCGACGACAGCATCTTGAGCTACGAGGGAGGGTGTGGGCCCAGGAGGCCCATTCCGAGGGGAATGGCGATTGTCCGAACAACCGAGGTGGATATCCGTCGATGAGAGAGAGGGATGGTAACGATTTCTGCTAGTTTTCTTTGTTACTTTTCCTATGTTTTATGTCTGCTGTGCAGCGCGAGATATCCCCCCTTTGATTAGCGTGGTTTATTGCGTTTGCTTTGTGTGAGAAATTTAGGTATGTGTTCTCTCGGTTGTCTAAGAATAGGAAGAAAGTCATGAGCAACCGGAATTGTCATTTCTATTGTCTATCGTGTAGTCGTGTCTAATCGTCTTGGAGGTGTCATTGAGACTTTCCATGTATAGCATTCAGATGCAAAATGGCGGGGTGGCTCCCGCCCACGCACGCCGCAGCCACTACTGCGAGCCCTTGCGGAGTAATCCATGACGGAAAGGAGCCGTGGCCAAATGTAAGGGTTTGCTGCGCCGCAGCATAGATACCCTGTGACAGCGAGGACCCATCCTCGCTTGTCTAATCACCCAGTCCCATCTATTTCTTGAGGCCAGCCTCGCCACTCTTGAACGCCTCGTACCCTTCCTTGGCAGCCGCCTGGACAGTCGTTTTGCCCTCAACGATGCTCTTGCACTTGCTCAAGATGTTGTTCCAGTCCTCGAAGACGGTAAAGGGGACATCTTCGCGCGCGCAGTAGCTGATGAGGTCGTGGCCCTTCTTGGCGAAGAGCAGGTCTGTTTCGCGGGCAGCCGACAAGTCTGAGACGCCGTCGCCAGCGTAGAACATGGTTGGGCGCACGCCCTCGGGGAGCGACGAGTACTTGCGCAGTTCAATTGACTTGTCGTGGCCAAAGCCAGAGTCGGGGTGCTTGAACAGAATCTGCCATCCGCCCTCCTCGTTGATGCTCTTGCCCTCGCGCGGCCCGACATTGTTACCAAGGACCTGCATCTTGCTTGCGCTGGGGCCGACGAGCTTCTCCAGCAGCGCTCTGATGATGGGCTCCATGCCGGAACTCAGGACAACGACAGGAATGTTGTTCTCAAGGGACCACTCGAAGAAGGCCTTGAAGCCCGGGTCCAGCTTGATGTTGTCGACAAGGTACTGGATGCATTGGTCGTATGGCTTCGTAACGCTGTCCATCATGTCGCGGAACGAGTCGCGGAAGGTGATTTCGTTGTTGAGACAGGCCAGGTTGCCTGCGCGGCGCTTCTCGCGGCCATAGCCAATGTTGTCCGTCATGAAGTCATTCGAGTCTTGGAGCGTGATTGTGCCGTCAAAGTCGGTGAAGAAGATGAACTGGGCGACATGTCAGATACATGGCTTGACGGGTTTAAGAGAATGCTTATTACCTTAGGGTCGCTCTTCATGGCGGGCAGCTCAGCCAAATCAATGGAACCCATGGCGGACGTGTAGAGGAGGTGGATGTCTTGGAGAAGGTGCAGGAAACGACAGACGGGGGCTGTTCCTTTGAATGTCGAATGAATGAATCAATCCGTCACAGTCCCTAGAAAAGCTAGAGGGGGCACTAGGGAAACCCTGAACCGGCATGCCGTTGGCGTTAATAACGAGGGACGCCTATCGGGCCAGTGATCGTCATGTCGCACCCCACGCCTCTTGGCACGTCACAGTGCTTCGGAGGTCCGCAGCCCGGAGGTGCTTTTTCGTCATTCGTCGCCTGCCAGCTGCCCTCTGCATGTGAAGGGAAGAGGCAAGAATGAGGCCACTGCTTCAGCATGCTTCACGTTCGCTTATTGCTAGCAATCTAGCTCCTTCATTGCGTCTTTTCGCCCGCCGCACCCGGGGCACGTCGTCGCCATGTCGGACGTGCCAGCATCGCGAAGCTTCTGGGCCAGCGAGGTGGCATGGAAGCCTGCAATTGAGCCCCAATGCAGCTGAAATAGGGCCCCGACACACCTTTTCGAGCTCAGCGAGATGGAGAGAAGAAGAAAAACCACCAAAGCATCCCGATGCCATTGCAATGCCCCCGCCCGCAGCAGAGTCGCAGCCGATACCCCAACCGCCGCGTAGTATTTCCGCAACCCCGCCATCACCAGAAGACCAGGAACGCCTACAGAGAAGGCTGGATGCATTGCTGGAAGATCAAAAGGCCATCAAGAGAGCAGCAGAGAACTCGGTCGCGGCCCTGAAGCAACCGCCAGCTACTGTAGCTCCCAAACCTCCCCCACCTGAGCCGGAGCCGGAGCCGGAGCCACCGAAGAAGGACGAGCCAAAGGATGACATAGCCCGCGTGCCTGATGAACAACTTCCATCACATAGAGAGAGGCAGAGATGGAGCCTTTCGAAACGTTTCTCGGATGCCATGGACGAGCTGCTGCCGAAGCTTGCCGTCGTGACGCAAAAGGTCAACACATACACGGGAACAGACTATTCGGGCGTCGAAGCTCTGCGGAGAGAAATCAAAGATCAGGGTATGTCATTGCCATGATGTGATCTAAGAAACAGCGCTGACCTTGCCATAGAAAAGCTCGTAAAGTCCCGCCGAGCAGCCATTGATTCTGCCAAACAAGTCCTCGATACCGCGCTAGCCCACCAGGCCAGCTCCCAGAAAGAAGTCGTCGCCCTGCTTGAACGAAAACACTCGTGGTCAAATGGCGATCTGGAACGCTACATGGCTCTCATCCGATCCGAGCACCTCAATGACCAGGCTGTCCGCGAAGCCAAGGATGCCGTTGCAAATGCCGAGAATGCTTTGGAGGATGCGAGGGCTCAGCTGGAAAAGAGAGAGCGTGCACAGTACCACGAAGAACAAATCTGGAGCGATACCATCCGTAGGAATAGCACCTGGGTTACCTTTGGCCTGATGGGAGTCAACATCTTCTTGCTGCTGCTTAGCCTGGCAATCCTGGAACCTTGGAGGAGAAGGCGGATGGTCCGGGAAATCAAGAATGCGCTCGAGGCTCAGCAGAAGATTGCCACGGAAACCGCTGCTGCTTCGGCTACTGCCGTAGCGACTATTCCCGCAAGCCAAGGACTCGCAGCCATGGACAGGGAAATTGACAGGGCCCTTGAACAAATCGAGGTCCCTGCGACGAACGCTTCTCCCGCTGAAGTCGAAGAAATCGTCGAAGAGTCGCCCACACAAGGCACTCAGATGCCTGCACTCGCAGAGCCAGAATCAGTCCCCGAAGAAGTCGCCGAGGCCATCGCAGACCCTATTCCAGGCTCGACTATCCCCGAAGCCGCAAATCTCACACCAGAGGAAGCAGCACTGACGCCCGAGGAGCAAATCGTCGTGGCCCAAGAGTCCGTCCCATCTCACCACCGTCCTTACAGCAAGCTAGAGACGTGGCAGGAAAAGGCTCACTACATTGCCAATGATCTTCTCAGCGAGCGCATCATTTCCATGCGCAGAATCGACTACACGACTGCGGTGTTGCAAGGTGCTGCCGCCGGCGCTGTCATTACTGCTACGCTTATTGCCATGCTCCGACCCAATTGAGAAATTTCTGTCTCGTTTCCATTTTTCTGCGTTTTTTTTTGTGTGTGTGTGTGTGTGTGCCCACATACAGTTTTTTATGTAGAAGAGCGCATGTGTTTGCACCTTGTGTACAATAGACTCTTTACTGTGTATACCCAGGTTCTTGTGGATAAGATAATAGACAATCGATGTGTTATACCCATTCTTTGATTTTGGGCAAAGAGCTGGATGAATTGCTGTTTCATTGTGTCGCAGTGTGTGTAGTATAGTATCTAGCCACAAAGTGCTTGACTCTTTTTTTTTCCTCGGCGATATATAGTATATTGCTAGCCTCGCTTCGTAGTATTTAGACGATTTATACAACTGGCTTTGTCTTTTTCATGCTCATATTTTATCCGCGGAGCGAACATGTTGAGAGCTCGATTTCTGGTACTATCGGCTCTCCAACGCCAAATGCCGTGTGCTTTGCTTTGCTGTCTTGGTTCCTCGCGTGACATGCTGTGTTGACATGGTCCTCGAAGAGCCGTGAGATTTCCCAGGGCTCCCGTTTCTGCATGGCATGTTGGGTTCTTCCGCCCAAAAAGACCTTGTGAGGAATTATCCGTGCCATTGCTGACTCCCGGCACGCCTCGCTGATTTCCACACCATCACCTTCAGGTCGACTGGAGAACCCTCTGGCTGGGTGGATATGCCCGAATCTCGTGACGGGAGTGCGCCTGTCGAGCGGAGGCAAGAACTCCACGTCTTTGGTCGTAGTTATGCTGTTCTCCAGCCGAACAAGCAAAGCGGCAGATCTGCACCCACCCGGTATTACAGTCCAAGCATTCATATGCTGGAGTTTCTGCGTCCACACCTACTCACTCATATCCTCGCTCTCACTCCCATCATCCACAACAGCCAGCACCTGGGCCTCCGTCTTGCGCTCCTTCTCGACAGCCCTTTCCACGCTCTGCAGCATTGGTGTTTCTCCCTCGCCATCCCACGCCCGCGCTCTCCGAACGATATCCTGAGACTGGCGAATAACTTCTTCCTCAGCCTTCTTGATCGTGCCGCTGACACGCACGACGCGGATAACAACGGGGATGTTATCGAGGGGTCGCGGCAGGCGCGTCGTGTATGTGAGGGCGGCCCAGACCATTTCGTAGTGGTCGCGTGGACACCGGATGATGGCTGTGCTGGTTGAGGGGGAGTAATAATTTACTATTATCCAAAAAAGAAAAGAGAAATTAGTATCCAGCATAGCACGGAATGAATTGAAGATACACAAACACACATACCTTTTAGTCCCGACGACACCATTCCCGAGCCATAATCGCCAAACAGCTCTTCCACGCCATCGCGTATCATGCGCACAATGAAGCCCGGCTTGAGCGCATCGGGCGTGGGCGAGTGCATCTGGACAAGGTCGGGAAGCGGGGTTTTGCTCTTTGCGCTGGGCTCCGGGTACAGCAGGTTGACGACGAGGTAGCGATTTTTGACGCGGACCATGGTTTATTCAGTGCGGTGGGGTAGTGGTGGTGGGAGATAGAGAGAGAGAGAGAGGGTGGGCGTGCGCAAAGAACAATTCGAGAATACGACTAATAAGTACTTACTACGAAGTAAGCGGGTCGCGAAGGCGGTATTGGTATGGTACATATGTCTGTTCTGGGAGGTGTGACGAAAGGCGAACTTGGCGATTTCCGTGTTTCCTACCGTGCAAGACACAGTTGCTAGAAAAAAAAGAAAGTATTAAGAAAAATGAGAGAGACTGCAGCCTCGGAAACAAAGAACGAGATGCATCTCTCTCTCTCTTGCTTCATGCATTAGCGCAAGCACGCCGCAATCGCGCGCGCAACTTCCTTGGCTATGACGCACCAGGTTAGACGCAGCCAGCCCCAGCCCCAGCCCCAGGTTTAGCGGCCGCAGCAAATCGCCATGAGTTGCCCTATTACCGCACCTTGCTACATACATACTTGCAAAGCATCTGTAACCTTCTCCCCCCCAAGCCGACGACCAACCAACCAACCAACCGACCGATCCAACCCAGCATCCATAGCAACGCTTTACACACACACCCCCTCGCCCCCCTCCCTCTCCCCGGATATCTCTGCTACACACCACCCCCGCGATATCGTTGCCACCGCATTAGGGAGCTGAGACAGCAACCAACACGCAGCGGTAATACAGTAACCCAGCACACACATCCAACATGGCGTCCTCATCGTCGTCCTCGCCCCTACTCTAGTACGACATGACCCCCAAAATCACCATTACTCACCCCCCGCAACTAACCCATCTCGCGCAGCGCCTGCATCGCCCACAAGACAACGGTGCTCGCCGAGCACACAGCCTCAGCCTCATCCAACGCCTCGTCGCTCGTCTCGCTCGTGCTCCCGCGCATCACGCACGACAAATCGGCGCACAAAACCATCGACCAATCCAAATTCTTCATCCACTGCCTGGTGAAATCCAGCGCCGACTTCGCCGGCACGCACGCTTCCGCGGGGGGACTCACGTTCCTGGTGATAGCGGAGCACGAGCTGGGCCAGCGCATTCCGTTTGGCTTTCTAACGAACCTGGAGAAGAAGTTTTTCGCAGAGTTCGAGCCTGCGGCGACGGATTTCGCGGGCTTGCCGCCGTATGGATGTGCGAGTTTCAATGGCGCGCTGAAGCGCCTGATGGTGGAGCAGGGAGGTACGCAGGCCGGCCAGCAGGATGCGCTGCGGACGGCTCAGCGCGAGATTGAGGGTGTGCGTGAGATCATGACGGAGAATATCGAGAGGGTGCTTGAGCGCGGCGAGCACATGAGTGTGCTGGTGGATAAGACGGGCAGGTTGGGCGAGAATGCGCGCGATTTTCGCGTCAGGAGTCGCACCCTCAAGCGCAGGATGTGGTGGAAGAATGTCAAGCTCATGGTGCTGCTGACATTTGTCGTCATCTTCTTGCTGTACTTGTTCGTCGGCTTTGGCTGCGGATTGCCCGGTATGTCTGCCCAACGACTGGCTCGTGAAATGGACGTCCAACTGACAATCAATAGGATGGAGCCGATGTCTCGGCCATAACTAAAATGTCCCCACGACATGGTAAACGAACCATGGACTCTTCTAAAACACCAAATCACCCACTCATGTCTGCAACGGAAAATAAAGTCTTCGTTTGCGGAAGGGAAAGCAGGCGTTTACGCCCACGTCGACACGCTTCCAGGCGTGTATGCAGTATTCTTCATTAAAGTCGTTAAGGGTTGGCAAGGCGTCTGGTGTCCTTTTTCTTTTTTGCTTCTTCGTCTCCCTTGCCATCATTCCATCCCATATCGAAATCCAGCCATTCTACCAATCTACCCTTTCCCGGTTGATAACAAAAAAATAAAATAACGCCGCTCCAATGCAGATCCCTTCCGTGATGACGAGAAAAAGAAAATAGCCTTTTGACCCTTTGCCAAATATGCGCCTAGCCGTTGCCAACCAAGCTAGCTGCGCCCCACCCGAAACCCCAATCGATTCCAACAGACGATAAGAAACAAAAAAAACAAAAAAAAGTACAAATTAACTGAAATCAAACTGAAATAACTTCCCCCCTTACCCGTTGTCTAATTTATACATCATACATATACCCTTATACCGTGTTACAAAACTCCGTGGAAATGCTTTTGACTATCTATCAACAGTGTGTCTGTGTATGGTCCTGCATGTAGATTCCACAGGGAGATAGCTGTTAAAGGAAAGAAACTTTTCTTGTTCTGTTGGGATTCATGAAACCGTGAAAAAAGCAAAAAAAACGCCTGCCATGAAGTCGTACGCATTACAGTGCATCTACGGTGCCATGACCATAGCCAGCAGTGCCATGCGCGTGTACAGGCCGTATCGCATCTACAACACAATTAGCATGGGCTGTCTTATTCTTGGGTGTGGACTTACCTGTCTGAAGTATGCCGCCCTGGGGTCAAAGTCCACCTCTTCGTTAATCTCGTTGTTCCTTGGTAGCGGGTGCATGACAATCATGTTTTCCTTTGCTCCCTTCAACAACTTGTTGTCAATGACAAACGCATCCTTGACTGCCTCGTAGCTCGCCATGTCAGGGAAGCGCTCCTTTTGCACACGAGTGCAGTAGATGACATCGGAAGAAGCGACAATGTCGTCAGTCAGGTCACTCGAGACCTTGTTCAGCTGACCCCGGGCCTTGAGAGCATTGGTTACGCCCGACGGCATGTTGAGAGACTCGGGGGAGACGAGGTTAATCGTAACGTCGTAGTGAGAAAGAAGCTCGCACAGCGAGTGCACAGTGCGGCCATATTTCAGGTCGCCAACAAAAGTGATGTTGAGACCGTTGACGGTTCCAAGCTCTTCACGGATGGTGAAGATGTCAAGGAGGGCCTGAGTCGGGTGCTCGCGGCTACCATTACCAGCGTTGATGATTGGGACATCAGAGAACTTGGTGGCAATGTCGATGGACTCCTCAGATGGGTGTCGAAGCACAATGGCATCGCCGTAGCAGCCCAAAGTGCGAATGGTGTCGGCAATAGACTCGCCCTTCTGGGTAGAAGAAACTGACTCGTTGATGACGACAACCTCACCGCCAAGGCGCTTCATTGCAGCATCGAAAGAAGCAGACGTCCTAGTCGAAGGCTCACAGAACATGGTGCAAAGCACACGGCCCTTGAGGATATCGAGGCAGCCCTGTCGCTGAGTGCCCAGACGCATCTCCTGCGCAATAGTGAACAGAAGATGGAGGTCGGCTCGAGAGAATTGCTTGACAGAGGTGATGTGCTCCCGCTTGAACGGCGACCTCGCAAGGAGCTGCGTCAGAGACAGAGAGCCGTTGAGGGTTGAAAGGGCGCCAGAGGATTGATCGTGGGGGCCGGGAGCAACAGTAAAGTCCTGGAAGTCCACCTTGCTAACCTCCATATCGTAGTGGCGGGAGAGTGCCTCGATCAGCAACTTGGCGTTCTTGACGTTGGTGACCAAGGGCGTCTGGTAGTCCACGGCCATACGACGCGTCTGGTAACCCCTACTCATGTAGTTGGCAGGTCGGCGGAAGCGGTTGCTTGATGGCAGGTTGATGTACAGATCGATCAGGTTGTTCGACAAGTGCTGGGTGAGCGAGTACTCTTGCTTCTGCTCATCGTGTTCGCCGCTGGAAAGGACTTCCAAGAACTTGACGGGAATGCCGTGCTCTTGAATGTAATCGGCAGTTCCGGCGGTAGCGAAGAGGTTGTAGCCCATCTTGTGCAGGCGCTCAATTGATGGCAGCATCTCCACCTTGTCCTTGAACGAACCAATAGACAGCAAGATGTTCTTCTTTGGAAGCTTGAAGCCAGTGGCAATGAGACCCTTGATGTAGGCTTCATACTTGGTACGACCAAAGCAAGCGACCTCACCAGTGGAGGCCATCTCTACACCGAGAACGGGGTCGGCACCGGAGAGACGGGAGAAGGAGAACTGGGGAACCTTGACACCAACGTACTCTGCGGGAACGTTGGTGGGTGGGTACTCGGTGACAGGCAGACCGGCCATGGCCTTGGTAGCCATCTCAATCAGGTCCACACCCATGACCTTGGAGACGAAGGGGAAGGATCGCGAGGCGCGCACATTGCACTCGATGACCTTGATCTCGTTGTCCTTGGCAATGAACTGGATGTTGTACGGTCCGGTAATGTTGAGGGCTGCTCCGATCTTGCGAGTAGCATCCTCGATTTGCCTGACGGTCTCGGGGTCCAGATCTTGAGGAGGCAGAATCAACGTGGCATCGCCGGAGTGGACACCAGCGTTCTCAACGTGCTCGGAAATGAAGTGGCCAATCATGGTACCGTTGTTGGCGACGGCGTCCATTTCGATTTCCTTTGCGTTCTCAATGTACTTGGTGATGACAACGGGGTGTTCCTTGGACACATCGGCTGCTTGGTTCAGGTAGTTGGCCAAATCGTGCTTGGAGTAGACAGTGTTCATGGCGGCTCCGGACAAGACGTACGAAGGACGGACCAAGACAGGGTAGGACACGCGTTCGCAGAACTCGGTCGCCTCCTCAATGCTTGTCAGCTCCTTCCAGGCGGGCTGGTCGACAGAGATACGGTCAAGCATACGAGAGAACTTGTATCTGTTCTCTGCCGTGTCAATCATCTCTGGCGAGGTGCCGAGAATCTTGACGTTCATGCGGTGCAGAGGCAGGGCAATGTTGTTCGAGGTCTGGCCACCCATACTGACGACGACACCGCTCGAGTTCTCGATGGTGTAGATGTCGAGCACGGTTTCCAGCGAGATACACTCAAAGTAGAGGCGGTCGGCCTCGTCGTAATCAGTGGACACCGTCTCAGGGTTGTAGTTCAACATGACAGTCTTAAAGCCCTGTTGCCTGAGTGTGCGAATGGCGCGGACAGAGCACCAGTCGAACTCGACAGACGACCCGATACGGTACACACCAGAACCAAGCACCATGATACCCTTGTCGTTGAAGCCAATGTCATGCTCAGTGCCGTTGTATGTGAGGTAGAGGTAGTTTGTCACAGCAGGAAACTCGGCCGCGACAGTATCGATCTGCTTGACAACGGGGAAGATGCCAGCATCGACACGTACGCGACGAACAGCAAGCTCGTTGGAAGCCCAGAATTTGGCAAGCTGGCGATCAGAGAATCCAAGCTGCTTGGCCTTCTTGACCAAGGGCTTCGTGATGCTGACCGTGTCGTAGTCTGCCATCAACTTCTCAAAGTCACTAAGAGACTTGAGGCGGCTGAGGAACCACTTGTCGATCTGCGTCATTTCCCAGATCTTGTCGACGCTGTAGCCAGCCTTCATGGCGTTGGCAATAGCAAAGAGTCGCTGGTCAGAGGGCGTTTGCAGCTCCTGGTCAATCTCCATCAAAGCCGGGGTCTCGTTGAAACCAAGGTTGCTGGGATCAATCTCGCGAATCGCCTTTTGCAGGGCTTCCTCGAACGTCCGGCCAATGCTCATGACCTCTCCGACACTCTTCATAGATGAGCCGAGAAGGGTTGACACGCGGGTGAACTTCTTCAAATCCCAGCGGGGGATCTTGACTACGACGTAGTCGAGGGAAGGCTCGAAACAAGCACAAGTGGAGCGTGTGACGGAGTTGGAGATTTCGTTGAGGGGAATGTTCAAACCCAGCTTGGCGGCAACGAACGCAAGAGGGTATCCAGTAGCCTTGGAAGCAAGGGCAGATGAACGCGACAGACGAGCGTTGACCTCGATAATGCAGTATTCCTTGGAGAAGGGGTTGAGCGCATACTGAATGTTGCATTCGCCAACAACACCAAGATGACGGATGACATTGACGGCGGTCGTCCGCAGCATGTTGTAGTCGGCATCTGAAAGAGTCTGCGAAGGCGCGACGACAATAGAGTCTCCAGTGTGGATACCAAGAGGGTCAAAGTTCTCCATGTTGCAGACTGTGATGCAGTTGTCTCGGCAATCACGGACGACTTCGTACTCAATCTCCTTCCATCCCTTCATACTGCGCTCAATGAGCACCTGGGGACTGGCGGCGAAAGCCTTGTTGCAGAGGTCAAGCAGCTGTGCCTCGTTGTTTGCGAAACCAGATCCCAGTCCACCCAGAGCATAGGCTGCCCGGACAATAACTGGGAAGCCAATGTCCTTGACGGCACGCATGGCCTCTTCTACGTTGTTGGCAGATGCCGACTTGGCACACTTTTCTCCAATCTTCTCCATGCTTCGGGCAAAGAGCTCTCGGTCCTCGGTAGTGATGATGGTGTCAATGGGGGTGCCCAGAACCTTGACGCCAAGGCCTTCAAACTCATCCTTGAGTTGGATACCGACTTGGAGTGCCGTCTGGCCACCAAAGGTCACGTAGATACCGTCAGGTCGCTCTTTCTGAATGACCTTGCGGACAAAGTCTGCGTTGACTGGCAAGAAGTAGACCTTGTCGGCGAGGCCCTTTGAGGTTTGAATCGTGGCAATGTTGGGGTTGATCAAGATGGTGTAGATGCCCTCTTCCTTGAGCGCCTTGATGGCCTGGCTACCAGAGTAGTCAAACTCTCCAGCCTGTCCAATGCTCAAGCCTCCACTTCCAAGGACAAGCACCTTCTTGACGTCGACGCGCGGGGTAAGCTTTCTGTTCTCTTCGAAAGTGCCGCCAGGGAACTCGACTGGCTGCGACATGACTTGAGATGACGCCATGGCCTTTTGGATAGTGCTGATGAAGACATCGAACAGGTATTCGGTGTCGCGGGGGCCGGGTGTGTGTTCGGGGTGGAACTGCACACTGAAGTAGGGCCTCTCCTGGTGCCGGATACCTTCGTTGCTGCCATCGTTGGCATTGACGAAGAGCTCCTCCCAGCCACTGGGGAGAGTCTTGGAGTCAACCGCATATCCGTGGTTCTGCGATGTGATGTGGCACTTTCCTGTGAGCAAGCTTGTGCAAGGAATGTTGGCACCACGGTTACCAAACTTCATCTTGATGGTGCTGGCGCCGGCTGCTCGAGCGAGCAGCTGGTGGCCAAGACAGATACCGAAGATGGGTGTTCGGGCCTCGTCCATGGCGGCCTTGATGTGCTTCACGGTCGACTCCATCATGGCTGGGTCACCAGGACCGTTGGAGATGAAGAGACCATCGTAGTCCTTGCCGGCAAGCTTGGGGAAGTCGTAGTCCCAGGGCACCTGGAGGACCTCGACTCCCCTCCGCACCAGGCATCTCAATTGGTTGTATTTGAGACCAACGTCGACAGTGACGACGCGAACTGGGCGGCCAGAGGGGTGCTTGAGTGCAGTAGCGGGGTCGGGCGAGTAAAGCTTGGGCTCTTTGATGGAGACTGCAAAAGGTCAGCATGGTCGTGTGACTCGAGTAGATGTGCGGCTCACGTACCTTCAGCTACCAGGTTCTTCTTGTTGGGGTCCAGCCACTCAATCTTGTCGAAGCTGTCCCTCCAGTCTGCCTCGCCGTCGGTGAGAGGGGCAGCGGGGGCTGGTGCGGTCCTCTGCAGAAGACGGCCCAGCATGCTTCCCTCCTCGCGAATACGCTTGGTGAGGACTCGCGTGTCGACGCCTGTGATGGCGGGCACGCCCTGCTCCTTGAGCCATGTGCCCAGCGAAGACGTGGCCAGGTGGTGCGAGTACTCCTCTCCGGCGTATGTGGCGACGACCAATCCGGCAATGTGAATCTCCTTGGACTCAAAGTGGGCCGGGACGCCTTCCAGAAGGCTGTCCATGTCTTCCCTCGAGGGCACGCCATAGTTGCCGACCAGGGGGAATGTGATGACGAGGATTTGGCCTCTGTACGAGGGGTCGGTTATGGACTCGGGGTAACCGACCATGCCAGTCTGGAAGACCAGCTCACCCGAGATGCTCTTGTCAGCACCGAAGCTTTGTCCAAAGCAGACATAGCCATCTTGGAGCTCGAGAGCCAGGTTGTGGCTTTGGTCGGGCTGAGGGGCCATAATGGAGGTACAAGAGACAGCTCTAGGGCTATGGAACCCTGGTGGTGCGAGGCTGCCAGGCAATGGTTGGGGAAAGACGAAAACTTGTAGCCCCGACGCAACGAAAAAAAAAAAGTTTCGGAGGCTCAGTGCAGTAGGGAAAACCGTGAATGGGCTAGCTGCCGGGGTATGGCGGGGTTGATTGGTGAGCCCCACCTAAGCGAATGACGAGTATGTAAGCTGTACATGTAGGGAGTAGTAGCTAGGCTGGGACCGATGCAGAGGGCGTGGGAGGGTGTGGGTGCACTGCATATTGTCGCGCGCCCTCGACGTCTGTTGGGAATGTGGGTGTGGGTGTGTTGAGGAGGCGATAGGCAGTGTGTACAGAGGCTATTTGGAGGTATCGCTATAGGAGGCATGTGTATGTAGTGTTTGTGTATGCATGCACACGGCGACAGAGATTGCACCCTCGGCGGGACCCAGGACGCGCCAGCAAAAATGGGCGTGGATGCGGTCCACCGAGACTCAGCTTGGAAGCAGGATCTGCGAGAGGCGTGGTCAGGATGGAGAGGGTGCAGCCATCGTGCCGGGGGACAGCCATCGCAGCCATCGCAGCCATCGCAGCCATGGGCAGGGCGGTGAGCCGGGCGGGCGAGGGGGAGAGGGCGAGGGAGTGGCAGTGGGAGTGGGAGAGCGATGATGCGAGCAAGTGTGGGCGTGGGCGGGCGCTCGCCAAAGCCGCCAATGGCGGGGCGCGGAGTGGAGCGGTGATGCGCGCGCAGGACCCAGCCGTTCCAATGCACGACGACATCACCGGCTGCCCTGCTCTCGGTGCTTTTTCGCGACCAGAGGCATTTTTTGGGCGACCTGTGTGACGGGCGCGGCGAGAGAGGGCGCGGCGAGCGGCGAGAGGCAGAGGGCGAGGGTGAGACAGACATGGGAGGCCGTCTGATAGCCGCATGCAGCGCGATGCCGATAGCGGGCACTGTGACAAATGCAATGTGGTAGTGGCGGATCTACACAGCACCATGCAGGGCTCGTCGACGCCGCAACGACGACATCATCATCTAAATGTGTATACATGTAGATGGATGTCGCAGTAGTATGTGTGTATGTAGCATGCATGTGTCTGTCGAGCAGCGCGCAAAAGCAAAATAGCCGTTCGCTCGGCTGTGCATTGCATGTGAAGGAAGACGACAGGCCTGCACCCCAGACCAAGGCTGCGCGCGCCACCACATGAGCGATATACTACATTAGTACTATCACTATCACCATCCATTCCCATCCACCCACACCCTCTTGTGTCCATCTCCACGCCATTGCCCATGATGCCCCTGCAAAGCAAAAAAAAAAGAGCGCGCGCGCGCGCCCGCGCTGCATGTCCAACTCGCGCCCGCCCATTGGCTGCGCGCCCCCAAGGCTGGACGAGAGCGTCATGGCCGTCGCGCGCCTCTCGCCCATCCTCAGCACGCCGATTGCCTATACCTCCAAGACGGCAACGTGCCGCATGACGGCCTAGAGCTGGGCGGTGAAGCATCCATGTGCGCCTCCTCTAGCCACGCCGGTTCATGATTCCCATTCCTCTTTTGTGCCTCATTTCCCACCCCGTGGTGAAACCTGCCTGCTCCACCCGCCTCCTGCCCTCCCTCCGCCAGCCAGCGCCAGCGCCAGAGCCAGAGCCAGAGCCCACGCCCCGGTCCAGCACACGACGACCGCGAGAGAGACAACTGCTGCTCTGGACACGCCCGCCCCTTTTCCATGTTCTCTTCATTCCTGCGCTCCTCGTCACGCAGGCCATCCGAGACCGCCCCCCTGCTGCAGGCCATTGAGAGATATCGCCGCCGCCACCATGCCGACAACGACGACGCCCCCGACCACCGCCACCCGCGCCCCGTAGCCCACTACGACCCCGACGGCGACGACGGCGACGACGATGAGGACGACGACGGCGACGACGAGGACCAGCGCGACGGGCCCCTGCTGCCTGTCTTCTCGCCGGAAATCCTGGGTATGCGCGCCGCACCCACATGCTGCTTCTCTTTGCTCCACGATGCTAACTGCGCCCAAGACCGCATCCCAATCTACAACACCACCCACGCGATCCGCATCATCCTCGTCCAGCGCTGCGAAACGACGCTTTCGTGGGACCAGCTGCGCTCCCCCCAGGTCTCGCAATTCCTCGTCAAGCCCATCCAGCAGCAGCTGCGCTCCGACCAGTTCTCGCGCGGCCTCCTGTACTGCCTGCTCGCCAATTGCCTACAGTTCAAAAAGGAGGGCGAGGAGAATCCCGGAAATGTCGGTGTCAGCAAGACGCGCGCGCTCATCTGCGAGCTGCTGGCCGTGCGCCTGCTCAAGGAGTTTTCCACGCGCGAGTTGATTGACGCCCTCTCCTACGACTTCGACCCGCTGCAGGGGCTGGCCTTGCCCGGACGCGGTAACACGACTCCAGGTGGCGCGAGCTGGTCGCGGCAGGGCCATCGCTCGGCGCGCATCTCGACGCTCGAGATTGCCATCCGCGCCCAGGCCAAAAAGTTCCTCGCGCACCCCCTCGTCGTGCGCCAGCTCGAGGCCATCTGGGCCGGCACCATCGTCTTCCACGCAACAGCCGACAGTCTGCACCGCAAGCCAGATTCTCCCCAGGCGCGCAGTTCCAACGTCTCGGGCAACGCCTCGCCAAGGACAAGATCAGGTCCGCCTCGTCGCAAATCACCGCCCATGCCTGCCCCTCCCTTGCCTCCCCCCTCTCCGCTGCTTCGACGCACGGTGACGCTCTACGACCCCCACGAGGCATCGCTCTTCAAGCTCTCGCGTCTGCGTGTTCCCCGCTACCGCAACCTCTTCTCGACGCTCTCCTTTGCCATCATGCTGGCCCTGTTTCTCGCTGTGCTCTCGGAAAAGTCCGATGACATCACAGCGCTCGAGGTCCTCTTCTGGTTTTGGAGTGCTGGCTACATGCTCGATGAGGTTGTGGGCTTCTCCGAGCAGGGCTTCGGTCTGTACATTATGAGCGTCTGGAATGCCTTTGATCTAGGCATTCTCCTCATGTTCATGGCATACTACATCCTGCGCCTGTACGGCATCCTCATGCCCGACGTCAGCAGTACCAGGGTCGCGGCCATGGCATACGACGTGCTCGGGTCTACGGCAGTCCTCTTGTTTCCCCGCCTCTTCTCGGCCCTGGATCACTACCGCTACTTTTCGCAGCTGCTCATCGCCTTCAAAATGATGGCTGTCGACTTGGTCGCCATCCTCCTGCTCATTGTCATCAGCTGCAGCGGTTTCTTTGTCGCATTCAGCCTGGCCTTTAAGAGAGATTTCGGTGCTTCAGATGCCGCATACGCCATCTTCCAGCTCGTCATGGGATTCAGTCCTGCCGCATGGGATCTCTGGGGAGAGATGAATTTCCTGGGCAAAACGTTGCTTGCCCTGTTTCTCTTCATTTGTCATTTCCTCATCGTGACCATCCTCGTCACCGTCTTGACCAACTCCTTTATGGCCGTAGTCAAGAACGCCGACGAGGAGCATCAGTTCCTATTCGCCGTCAACACCATCTCCATGGTCAAGTCGGATGCCCTCTTCTCGTACATCCCACCCACCAATGTCATTGGGTGGCTGTTAATCCCGCTAAAGTACACAATGCCGTTCAAAAAGTTTCTCCGCATGAACAGGTTTGTAATCAAACTGACCCATCTTCCTGTCCTCTTTGTCATCTTTTTCTACGAGCGTGTTCTGCTTTCGCAGTTTGCATATGGCCCCACGGACCTCGTCGAGCAACGCGGCCGGGCAGCCTCAAAAGCGCCAGTGCCTGCGTTTAGTATTCGCGGCCCTGTCGATCTCTTCAGCCCTCGCTTACGCGAGCCCTCTGTGACGACGTTCCAAAAGGATCAGGCGCTCGAAGAGGTATTCCGTCGGCCCTATCGTGACCCTAGCTTCCGGCCTACCCCTCGCTACCCAACTGCTAGAAGGAATTCGGGTGACGTGGTGTCGGATTGGATGAAAAAAATGGGCAACGACGACGAAAATACCCCACCCCAGGATGACTCGCGGTCTGTCCTGGACCGACTCGAGGGCCGTCATCGGCCATATCTGCGCCGAACCAAAACCATTGGCCAGACGAGACGAAGGCACCCACTCGCTGCCACTAGGACCGTTGCTTCGGATCCTGATGATGCTGTAAACCCATTTGCTCACCCTATCGCAGAGGAGGAGGAGGAGGATGAGCCTGAAATGTCTGGCATGGAGGAAGCGCCCCAGCAGACTGATGCCGATGGAGACGATGAAGACGACCAAGCGAGTTCTGACCACGAACAAACTCCCCGTATGGAGCCAGCTCAGAAAGAGAGTAGGCGGCCCAAGACTGTTTACGAGACTTCTGAAGACGAATTCTTCCGTACGCCAATGACTGGTGTTTCGCGGACGCAGCCACGCGCCTCGGGCACTACAGCTTCGCCATCCGATTCCAGCTATCTGGGGAAAAAGCCAACGTCACCTGGCAAGAAGCGAGCAAAACCAACTCACAACCGCAATACGTCTACAGGCACGATTTTGTTTAGTCCCATCAAAGATACTATGAAGACGTCGCGTGCGCCATCTCCCGAAAAACGGCCAAAGACGGGCAACCGCAGTGGCACCGCCACGGGGACAGTTACCCCGGGCCGCTTGGAGGGCTCAACTGGGACAGGTGCACGTACACCAAAGCGCGTGCCGCCTCCTACTGCGTCCTCGTCCCGGCCCCGTGCCATTATACCATCGCGCAGGAACTCGGCTCACATGCTCTTGAAAGGTGAATTGACTCGCGAGCGCTCTTTCACCGCAATCGCCTTGGACCTGGCATCCGACATTGGAGACAATGCGCTGAATCCCAACTTTGGCAACATTAGCGGGCTGCCTGCATCCTTCACCACGCAGTACGAGATGGCCGCGCGGATGAAGGCGCGCGAAATGCAAAAGGAAAGCGACCAAGACTCCGACTCGAACCGTATGAGTAGGATCATGCTCGCGCGAATGACGACGCTTGAAGAGGGTTTCCGCGACATGCTGCAGGAAGTCAAGGGCTTGAAGCAGGGAGAAAGCCAAGGCAGCCGCGGAACCCATTCTCCTCCCACCGAGCCTGCTCCTACCAAGAAAAAGACAAAAACCAAGAAGAAGCTCAGCAAGCGGGATGAAGACTCGGATGCGAGATTGGGTTCCAGTGCCTGAGGACCGACTGCATGAAGTATGACGTGATGTCGTCGCATACATGCATTGCATTATTTCCGGTGTTTGTTTGTTTGTTTTTTTACCTGGGGCATTTCCATTGCGGCTCATGATGTAAATTGGGTTGGCAATCTGCTTTTCAGAAGGGGATGTCTTTGAGTTACTCCCCCCCGCGCGTTTGGTATATTTTTCTTTTCTTTTTTCTCTCTCTCTCTTCTGATTCCCGGGATGCGTACTTTTGGTCTTGGCCACTCTGCTAGCCATTCGCCGGCTACTCTGTCGCCATGCACTCGCAGCATTCCTGGTCGCCCCTCCCCCGTCTCGCCTTTTTTTGTATCATCACACTTTGCTTTCTCTCTTTCTTTTCTTTTCTTTTTTTCCCCTTGTCGTGCAAATCACACTGGGAAAAAAAACGCTCGTGCTCGTTTTTATACCTTTGGTAATTTTTTAGTTTAATGCCCTTCAAAAAAAATATGAAAATTGTGGAATTTAAATGACCTTATAGATTCACCTTGTGTCCTATGTGCATGTCTCTTATGTGTGTGTGTATGTGTATGTGCGTGTGAGTGTGATGTCATAATATACATATATACTGATAATCCCACAACCACGTACACACACTCAATCCTCCTCTTCAATTCCTTTTATCACGTCACATGACACGAATACGTATATATGCATGTGCAAGAGACCTATTTATAGGTAGTATTCACATTCCTGGCTGGATATACTGCTTGTACATCGCTAGCGATCAAAATATGAATAATAGTCATACTTGCAGATGCACAGTTGGTCATGGTGATGGGAGAGTGGTGGTCATGGTAGTGCTAGTGGTAGTGACAAGGCAAGCTAGATGTACCAAGAAAATCCACAAAGCCATGAAAAAAAAATAGAATGAAGACGAAGACGAAGACAAAAAGAAAAGGGGTCAAAAAGAAAATGGGGAATAATGATGTTGAACCATGCTGCAAAGGATAGACATGTAGGGGTTTTGAATTTTACTTTCTTGTTCTGGAACGACTACGCGTGCGCTGTTGACGTGCGTGTGCATGTTGCGCATATTATGTGGTGTGTGTGTGTGTGTGTGTGTGTGGTCTAGAACTAGTCATGTGCATGTATGTGCATGTATGTGGGTATGAGGCATTATTGGATATTTGTGGGGAAGGCCTTACTTATGTACTTACGCATACGCCATAGCTGTGCCGGGGATTTATGTATTAGGTAAGGTACCTAGGACTTTGTACCTAGACACACAGAGAGGGAGAGAGAGATGCAGAGAGAGGGAGAGGGATGGGTGGATGGATGAATGTAAGAAAAAAAAGGAACTGGAATGTATGGATATGGTGTATATATTGTGTGTATGTGGTTGTTCTTGGTGCTGGCTTGGGATATGGGAATGGTGGGTTGTATGGGGCAATGACAAGAATAGAAATGAAAGATGATTTATGATATGCTCAAGACAGGTGAGGCGAAAAAAAAGAAAATTTGGTTACTTGACTATTGGACTTAGTGTAGCTTATCTTTGCATTGCATTGCTCTCGATATCTCGATCCCATCAGCCTCGTCCGCAGCTCCGCCCCGCATTCCTACGTATGTATCATCTTCCCCACGCGAACAAAATAACATGACACAAACATATATAGCAACTGACTCAATAGCATAGCCCACGTCCACACATGGTGTAGCCTGCCTGTTACGTTGCATGTATGAAGGGGAATGCCCGCCACCCCCCCCCCTCCAAATAAGTAAGCAGGTATAGGGTAGTTGGGGGACAAGCTAAGGTGCTCACGACTAACTACAAGGTACCAAATACTAGGTCAGCAGCATTGAAGCGACTAAAAAAAATAGTTCAAATCAGCGTGTTTTGGAGGACGCGAGAGAGAGCTGGGCGCTGTCTTGGGTTGCGTGTGATTGTGATGCATGTGTTTTGGAGCTGGACTTGAGTCAAGGGGGAAAGTATTTGATGGGGTTGTTGTGTGTGCGTGTGTGTATGTGGGGGAGGACGAGATTCGGCGGAAAGAAGGGGGGGGGGATGTGAGGGGGTTTACCGTGCGTAGTGTATGTGAAGACGACATGGTTTCAATGTACCCAGTACCTACCCTCTTTTTTTCGCTAGGAAGATAGATGCTGGATGGCTGTGCTAGCCAGGGACATGCACGTACTAACGGAGCAGTTTGATTGAATTCTATTCTATATTTATCGCTGGTTATCGTCATCGTCATGGCGAACGCGTTGCTGTTACAACCAAGTACAGCTAATATTCATGTACATATGCTAGCTAGTCCTGTTCTTCTAGATCACAGTAAAAGACGTAGGTATGTACGTACGTAGAATAAAAATGGAAGCGGCGAGGACGTCAGAGAGAGCCACAGTGGAGACTCTGCTAAGGCATGGAAGAAGAAGAAGAAAAAGTACATATGGCCACCTGCGATCTGGACCCGAGGGGAACTCGAACTAAGTGAAAATAAGGTGGGGGGGGGGAGGGCAAGTTGGTCGCCCGCGCCGCGTATTGCCTCAGAAGAAGCGGAGGGGCCAGGGCGGTGCGCTTACTATGGGGTGACGCGCGCCCTTTTTTCCCCACACACTGAGGCAATCGGCGCCAGGGGGGGGGCGCCGGCCTCGACCACCACCACCATCGGATCCAAGGGAAAACAGGGCACGGCGCGCCTTCATGGGGACCCCGTCTTTTTCTCATGCGGAAATGGATTGGCACACCAATTGGGGAGGGTACGTACACGTACGTGTAACGTCTTCTTTTTCTTTTTCTTCTTCTTCTTCTCGCCTTGCTACTCGGTTCTGTCTCGTTTCTTCCTACCTGCATCGCTGCATACATAGCTCGTCGTCGTCGTCTCTCAAACAAAGACAGACGCATTGATCCCACCTCGTCCTCTACTACCGACCACCATTCTCCTCCCCATCGTCCTTATCTCCTCGGAAGCAGCTCCCTGACTCGCCTTTTGTCTCTGCTTCTCCCCCATCTCAGTCTCTGGGCCCGCAGACCAGAAACCTTAAACCTGAATCACTTCGCCCATCGCCTGTTTTAACCTTTTGGTAGCGTTGCAGCAAGGGCCCGGCTAGAACAAACCATTGCAATCGCATCGCCGGAGCTCCCCGCATTCCACAAGTCGAGGCTCTTAGCTACTTTCCTGGGCACAAAGACCGCACGGAACGGGGGCTTGCTTCCTGTTTTCCTTTTTGGCTACCCCGCAAAGACAGGCCCTGAGAGCAGCAGACTCGCCCGCCAGAGAAACTTGGACAAAGCTGCTTTTCTATACACATCAAGATATTTTACGCATACACGATTAATCGACGGGACGATAAGAGAGATAGAAAGAAAGAAAGAAAGAGAAATCATGGCGCCTATCCACAAGACACCCAGCGAAGAAGGCATGTGCGATCCCTCCTCAATTGGACACAAACCAAACTAACAAAAGCCGTGATATTCAGAAATCGCAAGTACCCTCGGCAACCTGCAACTGTCGCCCTCACACCCGGAGAAGCCGCTGCAGAAACCAAAGAGCAAGCCCGTAGCCGACAGCTGGGACGACGAGGCCCTGAGCGGGTCCGACACGGAAACCGAAGACGCAGCAGCAGTCGATACCGCCGCGGTCAAAAAGTCGAAAAAGAGCGACAAAGGCTCGCCGCAGGATTCGCTCTCGCCACTGTCTACCACGTCGTCGCGCGACGTGCCGCCAAATCCTCCGCCGCCGACGCCGGCGTCGCCCACGCAGTTCGAGTACCCGGATAACGTCATGTATAGTCTGGGTAGCGAGGGCCCCAAGAGCCGCGGCCCGGCCAACTTGGACAAGCGGCCTGAGAAGACGACGGCCGTGGCCGGGCGCATGATTGCTGGGGCGTTGGGCGTCAGGGCGCCCAAGAGGACCGACGAGGAGCGCGAGTATGATCGGGCCATGCGGGAGAAGGAGAGGAGGAGACGGGCCGAAGAGAAGGAGAGGGAGAAGAAGGAAGAGGATGCGAGAGAGGCGAGGAAGAAGGCTGTGTGGGATGATTAAGTCTAGTAGTCGTAGTAGTCTGAAGCCTCGCCTTGGTACTGTATATATAAATTCCGAAAGTGTACAAATTAGCTTTTTTGTTTGCGGACAGCATCTTCCATGTCCAATGGAATATGCTCGGGACAGGATTGCACATCTGTCTCCATGGATCCACGCAAGTCAGTAGTACACTGCTATCAAAGTCTCTTTCTCCAAAATCCAATGCATCAAGAAAGTAAATCGTATTGGTGAATTCAAGTCATCTTCGCGCAAGCGCATCCCCCCTCCCCTGGCTACTGAATTGAAGAGACACAAAGAAGCGCCGCACAAGACGGGCTTGGTAAGTACCCTGACGCCAGAATTCCGTGATATAACATAATGTCAAAGCAGCAAAGAGAAGCAGAACCAAAAAAAAAGTGGAAGAACAAAAAAAAACATCAAGCACATCTCTTTTTTATTTTCACGCCACGCCTTCGCTCAAAAAGCAATCGTATCTTCGTGGGTCTGGGGGGCCAAATTGAGGGGGAGATGAGGGGGAGAGGAGAAGAGTGGGGGGGGGGGGGGAGAGAGGAAGAGTAGTATAGACAAGTGCGTGAGGTGCCTGAGGAGGAGCCGCCGGTTGTCGGGACCGGGAAGCGGATGATGGGTAGGAAGCCCAGAAACAGGGTTTGGCGCCGTTTTTTTTTGTTGGCTGCCTCGTCAGCAGCCGCCAATCTGCTCCTGGTGGACCTCGAGCGTGTCGCCGTCTTGCATGTCGAGCTGTATGCGCGCGTCGTGTTAGTGGGTGAGTGCCATGTAAAAGATGCCGTTACCCCGCGAGGAGGGAGAGAAAAAAAGAGGCGGCGGGTGGGGGTGTCATTGGGAAAGGAACTACGTACCGTATCCGGGTTGTCTTGGGCCGTCACACGCTGGCCGTCGAAGAGAAACCGGACGCTGGAAATGTTCTTTCCCTGGCGGTCGCAAAAGGCGTTCATGAGCTTGCCGAGGGCCGTGGTGCGCTTGATCTTGAAAAACACCTCGTTGTTGTTGTCCGTGACCTTGATGTTCAGGTGTTCGCTCTGGCCGCCGTCCTCGGGCTTGTGCTGCACGTTGTTGGGAGAGCCGTTTTCAGACATTTTGGGCGGCTCGGGGGGGGGGGGGCGGCGCTTCGAGAGCGAGCTGGAGAGAGGCGGCGAGGGATGCGCGGGAGAGAGAGAGAGTAGAGTAGGTAGCGGGCTGTTTCGGCGAGGGGGAGGGGAGCCAGTCAGTCGCGTGAGAGCGGGCGAGGTGAGGGAAGCAGCGATTTGGCCGTGGAAGGGGGGGGGGGGGGGTTGGTGAGGCTGTTTTATATGGTGCGGAGATAGTCGTACCTTAATACCGGCACGCGCTGGATGGGAAGGTCACGTCGGGGGCGGGCGGTGGCAACGCGTGGGAAAAAGATGCGGTGCAGCAACGGGGCGCAAGACGGTGACGGAACTGGAACCGAGTGAGGTGCGAGAGAATTAGTGGGGGCTTCTCGCTCTCTCGACAAGCACAAGCAGGGGCCATTTGCAGCCAGCCAGCCAGCCTCACCTTGACCATCCCATCCGTCTACATACACCGAGTATTTTCTATTACCTACTTCCTAGCGTCGCCACTCGCTAGCCAGCTTGGAACCGCCATTCGTCAGCACCTTCACACCCCCAGCGTTGCGGTGCTTTGCGCGCGTAGCCTGTCATGGTATGCTTATGATGTCACGCTGGGGAGTTGGCTGTGAGAGTGGCATTGACAAAGCCTCAGGGAGAAATGGAGAAGGACTTGCAGACAGATCCTCCGTGCCACCCTCGGGCATGTGCCATCCAGAGTATGTTCTGCATCAGGTCTGATGTGTGTGATGCTAAGTGGCAGACTGCATACAGAGGAACAACTACAACGAAGAAAAGTGTACGAAAGAGGTCAGCGCGCCAACACCAACCGAGGGCTGCATTGGAGAGAAGCTGATATACTACACTCCAGATTGACGCCTTGTACGAGTGCTGCAACGCCTTTTACGAGCGCCAGGGGGACAAGGCAAGCACCGTGAGCTGTCCAAAGTACTCGTTGCTCAAGTAGGTCCAGTCCGCATCTTTGTATGTGCCGAGCTAACAGCCTGCCGACTCAAGATGCAGCAGCGCGCAAAGGGCATCTCATAGACTCGTCTCAACCGCCCTTGGACCGGCCATGTACTTTGGCTGTCTGAATAGCGAGCCTTGCCATATCCCGCAGCTGCGATAGAAGCAGCCCAAGAAGCCTTCTCATATCCCCATCGCATGCATGCACCTGCGAATTCCACCTGCTGCAGGCATGTAACACTCCCTTTCTCGTCCGCACCATCAACCCCCCGAGGAAGTCCAGGCGGTTTTACCAGGAAGTGTGTTTCTCTAACATGGCATGAGCGCGTCGTAGAACACGGGCAGATTTCCGACGAGACTCTATAGTAGCACATGTAGTTGTAAAAACATTGTAAGGAGGAAGCAGCAGCGCGGGCCGCCCGACGAGATTTTGTTCGCACCCTGCCGCTAGCGCGCGCCTGGCTTGGCAACGCGCTAACCGGGCAGGCACGTCCGGGCGCGACTTCTGTTTTGTGGTCGATGGGCCTGGGGCGTGCAACCACGGGCATCGCAAGCCCTCTCCACGCCATTGACGTGTGCCCGCCGACGCCCGCCCAGAGTCGCCCCATCTCCACCTCTTCTTGACCATCACCGAATCCCGCTCGTTTGCGTGCACCATGGCCTCACGACCCTTCTCGCGCCTGTCGCAGCACACGGCCCAGGTAAGAAGCCATCAAAAGAGCTCCGGCCGTCTTCAGACACAAGACACGCAAAGAGCTGCCCTGGCCGCTGACACGACTCCCAGACATCACACAGCAATGCGCTTTCTTTCGGCGCACCACGGCCCGCACACGGCAGCACCTCCAACGATCCCCTCCAGCCGCTACGCGCAATGGCCGACCGGGTGGGGAAAGAAGTTGAAAAGTTCGCAGAGCGAGTCGACCACTGGCACACGCACGGAAACGAGTCGAAAAAGGCCAAATACCAAACCACGATCAAATTGGTGGGCAAGTTCCAAGATGTTGCCGAGTCGCAGGTCAAGGAGCTGAAGCGAACGACCGAGGCGGAGAACAAGGGCAGTCTGAGCAAAACAGTTCGGCGCCAGATACAGAGCATGGCAGATGCGTCGGACAATGCACAGAGTCTCTTCAACCAATCGTCCCAGTCCATCGTTTCATCTATCGAGAACAACACCACCCCTGTCTCCGCCAACGTCAAGGAGCTCCGAGAGTGGCAGGCAGAACTCGCGACCTGGAAGCTGCTCAGGCTTGTCATCGAACACTACCACCCCGATCCCGACACCGATGTGGCTGCAGAGAAGACGGCGCGCTTGCAAAATGTTGGAGGAACCGCGCGGTATTGCAAGAACAGCGAGATCTGGGATCGCTTCATACTAGAGGATGACCAGGCGAAAGAGAAGGCGCTTGTTCTGCGCTGGCTGGAGCAGACGGCACGAGACAGCGAAAGCGACGTCAAGGCCATCATTGCAGGGCTGGAAGAGCACTCGGGCAAGGGCGCGCATACCTGGACAAGCGGCTGGCTCGAGACCAAAGCAAAGATTAAGCAGGCGAAGCGCATGGAGGGCGCCGAACAGCCTCTGAAGCCCACCAGTGTGAACATCCAGACCTCGGACAAGACGGCGAACCTCGTTACCCAACTCGACCCAGACGCTCCCTCGCGGCAAAAGCGCGCGCTTGAAAAGAATGACGAATACTACGAACGCTCTCTTTGGATGGTTGCATACGAAATGATGCGACGCGGACTGCCCTGGACGACGATTGTCGACTGGTGCTACGAGAGAAACGAATCATGGCGCGGAGTCAGCATTGGAGCAGCCTACGAGAGCCACCCGGAAGGTGGCCCAAATGTCGCTGGGCCCACTGTTGGCTATTTGTTCCGCCGCATGTGTTTCTACGCCGCAAGGGGCGCACGGATACCTCATGAAGGTGCCGTCTACGGTCTACTGAGCGGTGACTTGAAGCAGGTCCAGGCAGTCTGCCGATCTTGGGACGACCATCTCTATGCGCATTATAATGCTCTTCTTCTTTCGCGATTCGACTCGTACCTCCAAAAGAACTACCCCACCAAGGTGACGGAAAGCCTGACCCAAAAGTTCCTTTTCCAGGATGCTGTGGCCAACATTGGAGACTGGGAGGCGTCGCCTGAAAAGGTTGTTGGCATACTAAAGCAGCAGAAGAGCACTGCTAGTCAGGCTGCCTCGCCCCTGAAGCTCATTCAAGGCGCGCTCATTGGCAGAGATGTAGATGACCTGATGCTAAAGGTTGGTGTGGCCTTGGCAGATATTTTCGAACACGACGAGCGGCCTCACAGTCTCATCATACACCCAGACTCATCAGAGGAAGACCGATCGCCTAAGCCTGCAGGGGAACACCGAACTTTTGAAGCCGAGCGGTATTATCAGACACTTGTCCAGGATCCACACGCGTTCCGTATCTTGGTGCACATCTTCATCATTCTTCGTAACGGCCTACATACGCTCTTTGAGGATACACAGCAAGACAAGCAGTTCCTGGTCATGGATAACGTAATCGCCGCTTACATTGAGTTCTTGCGTCTCACTCAGCGTTTTGATGCGATCCCGCTCTATGCCGCGCAATTGATTGAAGAACGGGCAGCCTACACCCTTGCACGTGTTCTTCCTGATATCAAGAACAACATGGAGCAACGACACTGCGTCGCACTGATGGAAGCATACCGAATTGACGTGATTCAGGTCGTATCTCAGAGCTTCACATTTGCTGCGCGGGACAGCGGCTTCACCCATTTCAGCAGCGCGGGCTACACCGTCATCACGAACCCTATCAAGCGGTTCAAGATCTTGGAGCCCATTAGCGCCCCTCAGGAGCAGGTTCTATGGCCCGGTGTGCGCATCAAGCGGACATTCGATGGGGAGAAGATTAGCCATCAAGATGAGATCATTGCCGATGCTTTGCAATGGTACAACTACATTGGCAAGGATTACGAAAACACTTTCCAACATCTGAACAATGCGCTGACCATTTTCCTTCGTAAGTATTGTCACACTACACCTGCATCACCTCGACTAACACTGCATAGTCAATGGCCGCCTAGCTGCCGCCGAAAAGGTCATCAACGATCTCAGCGTCGAGTCTCTGTCGTTGTCGCGAACAGAAGCTCTGATGGGCTACCCGTTCGACTTCATGACACCAGGAACAGAAGAACAGGACGAACGTCAACTTCACGAGCACCGCGACAGTCTCTCCACGACCGCTCGAGCTGCTGCCATTCCATTGTCACAATTACCCGAGGCGGATCAGCACAGGGAAATGGTGATGCGTCTGCGCAAAGTCAGCGCACCATACTATGATCTCCAGCAAATTGTTCGCTTGCTCGTTCTCTTCCGCGAATGGCGCGAGGAGGAACAAACACTCATCCAGTCAGTCATCTCCTAGATGAATGTCATATCACACTAGCTAACAGACCATGCAGAATCCGCGCAGAACGTCAGAAAGAGCCCAGCGCCGCAAAGGCCAAGCCAGATACACAACACACCAAAGCGCTCCTGGACTCGATCACGACCATATTTGATGCCCTGCTGCCTTCAATTTCACTTTCCTCGGCCGCCGATCCAGAGTACCTGACGGAGCAAACCTGGGACCTCTTCAAGGCCTACATTCCCGACATGATTCTTGCCTACCTCTCGGTGCTGCAATCTGCATCGTGGTTCCTGAACAAGGATCCGGCCATCAAGGCCATGGAAGTTGCCGTTGCCATTGCCGACAAGAGCAACGAGTGGGTGCAACGCTGTCTGCTGGAAACGGGCCGCATGAGCGAGGTGCTCGAGTGCCTGGCCGGCGTATCCAAGTGCATGTTGAAGCTGACCGAGGGCGGCAAGGAGAAGGGCAACAAGAAGCGAGGTGGCAAGGGCGAGACACTGAGAATATGGGACTTGGGTGCTAGGTAGCCTTATTGAGAAAGGGGGTTGGTTGTGTTCGGCCCATGTGTATGATATAGCATTGGACTTTGCTTTTAGCCGTAGTATATGCAGCATAGCGTGTCGAGAGTAGACTATACGATTTTGTTGCTCATGCATCGTTTGTATTCAACATTACCTTGTTTCGTACGGAAGTGTGGTTCGCCAGTCCCTGTGTAGGCATTGCATATTAAACACATAATATTGCAGCCAACTACATAGCTAATTTGTATGATACAAGAGTAAAAAAATCATGGTGTCCAGCTCCATAAACATGAAGTATTTTGATTTTCGTCCTTTTTCATCTCAGAACAGATTATTACATACCTCAATGGAACGCCCTCAACGTCTGCTCAACAGCGATTCCAAGGCCCCCGAACCCGAGCACAGTCCATAGCCACTTGTTGCTGAGCTCGTCGACACTGGGCCAAAAGGCGTTTTTGTCAGCGCGGAACTTTTCCAGTTCGCGGAGCTTGTCGGGCGACGACGCAGAGTAGCGGCGGTGTTGGTGCTTCTCCTTTTGGGCGTCGCCGCCGAAGAAGCGGAGGAAGGCGTAGTTTGCGGCGGGCCCGAGGAGCTCAATGGGGGCGAGCATGTCGGAGCCGTATAGCATGACGATGAAGGACATGTGGACGAGGGCATCGCCAAGGTAGCTGGTAAGATGTGCGTTAGCAAGGGGGCAGGATGGGCTAAGGGGGGAGTCTGGAAGCGGGACTTACTTGGGGTTGCGAACGATGCTCCAGACGCCCTCACGCAGGATTCCTTTATTTCCTTCGGCCTTGAACTTGTCGAGCTGGTAGTCTGCAAGACTCTCGAGTGCTAGGCCCGACGAAAACAGGCCGACGGCCAGCATCTGGATAAACGGATGGTAGCCCGTCATGACGGCGCCTTCGTGGCGGAAAGGCGCAGTGAAGGGGAGACTAATGAGCATCTGGAAGAAGGCCTCGGGGATAAACACCTTGAACAGTGCGCTGTTCCAGAAGCCCTCTTCCTCCTTGACCTCGACATACCGCGGATCGTCTTCGCCTCGCTGCAGAGACCGTCGAGCAATGCGGTAGAAGAGGCGACCGCCCCATAGCGTAACGCCGCTCAGCACGACGCGTTCATGCCACGAGAGGCGGCGGAAAGCTTGTGACACAGTGTAGCCAGCAGCGATGCGCCGGCCGACAGCAGACCACCACGCATTTACTACCTGGCCGCTCGGCCACAGCCAGTCCTTTGCTTCAACACGGTTCGTGTACCGCGCAGCGCTATACGCCACGACGGCCAAGCTGGCATGGAGTGAAAACGACGGCACCAGCGTATCTTTGAGGATGCCGACATCGAACAGCGAGGGATTATGCACGTGGACCTGCGAGTGTGTTGTATCCACGCCACGTGACACTATCGAAGTGTTTGTCTGGGCCGAGCTGGGCTGCAGATAGAAATCATGTGGTCGTTGTTCGCCGACTTGCACGCGCACGTCGGGAGGGCGGCTCGGGTCGCTCGACGCCTTGGTGAACCAGCCGGACGCCATGATGGGGATTATGTAGAGTCGTGAAAAGGGAGACGGCGCATAAACGGGGGGCTGTTTATGTATCTAGTCGCTGGAGAGAGGGGGAGGAGGTTTCCCCGCATTCACAACGGGAGACGGGCGCGTGCGAGGTTTCTCCTTATTCGTCCGGGTGCGGCTGCAAGAGCCGTTCGTGGGCATTTCATTCTCTGCATCTCCACCGTGATCCAATCATGTTGTGGGCGTTACGCAGCCTTCCTTGGGGCGTGTCCGTGGTTGGTGTTGGCAGACATGGCGTGAAGAAGTGTCGGTGATGTCACGACTGGCCCAAGTGGAGAGGTGGGGTAGTTTGCCCGCCCACCATGACGCCAAGTGCAACTGCATGTTCCCCTCGTGCCGAGCCATGGCTTCAAGGATACGCCTGTTGCCATTTCTATAGGGAGAGGTTGCTTTTGGCGTCATTTTGTTACTTGGCTTTGGGAGTGTGCACAGTCTTTGCCATGGCAACTGACAACAAACCACGGGCCTTTAACCCACCTTCGGTGCCAGAGCCACCGCCAACCTACTCTCAAGTCTGCGTCACGCCTATACTCCCTTCATCGGTGCTCATAACCCTAGCCGGTCAAACAGGTCTTCAGAAAAATGGCACGGTTCCTACTGGTATCAAGGAGCAAGCAAGAGCGGCCTATGAAACCATCCACAAGTGTTTAGAAGCTGCCGGTGCAACACCGCGCGACATTGTACGCACCCATCTAATTTCCTGTAACGTTACTATGAAAGTGCTACGCGAACGTCTTGCTGACTGTGCTTCTGCTCTAGATACACGTCCGCCATTACATTGTCAAGGAGACGGGTGATCAGGAGCAGGACGCAAAAGACGTCGTGGATAGGGGTTGGGGCGAACTATGGATCGATTTTATGAATCGAAATGCTGATGGCCATCTTCCTCCGGATACAGTTGTCGGAGTTGCTAGTCTGGCGAAGAAAGCGCTGTTGTATGAGTGTGAAGTGACGGCCGTGCTCAACCGATAAGAGTATTTTCCTTCTGGGAAATGGGATTTTGATGAGATTTGCAGAAATCTATTTGGTCTGATTTATGTCACGACCAAACAGTCTTGTAGAAGAGGTCGGATTAGGCTCTACTTTCCATGTGAGCTTACCGGTACAAGTTTCCCATAGACTTGGTGTATCTACTACCACACTAAACATATGACAGTCGAAGGATAGTGAGGTGTCTCCATGAGCAATTCAAGAGTACATACTAATCGAAACCCTTCTTCATATACTATCAATTCCTAAAGCAGCCTAAGCAGCAGGATGCGGGGTCCAAGCCAGTTACTTAAGAAAGCTAAACCTATACTTCCCTCAATCTGGAATCTGCTTGGGTGAGTATAATACCGTATCACCGATTGACTTGCACAGATAAGCTCAAGCCGCAAAAAAAGAAGAAATTGTTTTATTTTAAACATGGTACAAAAAGCCAGATAAATAAAAGACCCGCGGAGCTCACCATGTTGAAATGAAGTCTGCCCACGCTAGTACCATTCAGGCAACATGATGTATACATGGTTCCTGACTCGCGTTTATCAACCGAGTAGGCGGCTAGCAACCAGTGCAGAACAACATCCAAACGAGGGGCTACATGTCGGCTAAACTTACCAGTTAGAAGCTAGAATGATCCTTTATCGCTACTGGCCAAATGCATCATAGAGGCACAGCACATGGACGTCTTGTGCTGGGGCAAGCCATCTATCTCTCTATCTATATATATCAAACCTCACATCAACTTCATCAAAAGCCTATTACTCCATACACACACAGCCTTCTCCATCACAATGGCCCTACGATCCCTGCTATCTGCCGCGCCCTTCCTCGCGCTCGCACACACCCGGGAAATCACGTTTCCGCCAGTCACGGGATACTCGTCCCAGCACGTTATGCCTCAAGACTGGTTGGATGCCGACATCACGCATTCTAGGTTCGAGGGGCTCATGACGTTCGCCCATTTCCCTTATGTGCATTGCTTGGCGCCAAAAGGCCAGCATGTCGAGCCGTTTGATATTGCTATTCTCGGTGCACCCTTCGATACGGTAAGATATGTACCGTTTCAACACAGGAATATATCTATTGGTATATGGAAGTGTGGTTCTGATACTAGAGGCTAATCGAGAAGGGTAGGGTGTGACGGCTCGTCCAGGAGCGCGCTTTGGTCCCGGCGGTATACGAGCTGGGTCGCGGAGAATGTCTCCGGATGCGGGGTGGAGCATTTATACTGGTAAGTGCAAATGATGTGAAGAAGACTACATGCTATGCTCGTTTCCAGAAATCTGGACTTCGAATACGGTAGCTTTGTTAGGTGAGGGCCACCGAGATTGCTGATCACATAATGGAGCTCCGCGAGTGATTGTAGAAAATTATGATTGAACCACCTTTGTGGGCTGAGGCTGCTAATTCCTGCATCTTCTCCGTCCCTACTAATACAGACCAATCTCATAATCATAGCAGCTGTTTTATGCGGATAAAGAGCAGTGATTGACCTGATGTAGGAGAGAACCTGCTACTTGACTGGGCCAAAATAGTCGATTGCGGCGACGCTCCTTTGACATTCCTGGTAAGGCCATTCGCACACTGTAAAGGCGACGCTAGCTGAGCGTTACGACAGGACAACACTGTAGCCCTAAAGCAGCTTGACCAAGCCCACCAGGTCAGTCACATACCCACAATTTGATTCGAACCGTAGCTAACTATTACTGCAAGATTGTTTCTTCAAGAGAAACCAACTCCACACAGCATAAAACACCCAAGATCATCACTTTGGGCGGCGATCATACGACCACGCTGTCTGCACTGCGCTCAGCATATCACCACTGGGGCCAAGTAAGCGTGATACATTTCGACAGCCACATAGGTGCGCTCGCCCAGTCTTCATACCTTGCCATTGCTAACTTCTCGCCAGATACCTGGGATCCCGATGTGTTGGGTGAGCTCAAGTCCTCACATATACGGCTACCTGCTAACGTGTGCAACAGGCGGAGGTATTTCTCACTACGCGTAAGTCTGGCTCCGAACTGGTGCGTTGTATGCACTACTGAGGCTCCCGGAATGACAGCGGCGTAAACCATGGGACCTTCTTGCATATTGCGCATGAAGAAGGCTTGATCCGCAATACCTCAATGCACGCTGGTATTCGAGCGCCCGTTGCACGACCAAAAGGAGATGTGCGTAATGACATTCGGTGTGGGTTCCAGATGATCAAGGCTAGAGATATCGATCGCATCGGCGTATCGGGTGTCATTGAAAAGTTGAAGGAGCGTGTAGGTGACAGTAAAGTGTACATCAGCGTGGATATAGATGTACTTGATCCGGCTTTTGCACCCGGTAGGTTCTGCTCAAGCGTTGTTACAGCATCATGGTTACCAGACTAGGCTTTGAACGGTGTGACTGACATGGAAAGTAGCCACGGGAACCGCCGAGGTTGGTGGCTGGAGCACACGAGAGTTGCTGTCTATCCTGGATGGTCTTGAAGGATTGGATGTTATTGGCGCTGATGTTGGTACGTTCTGGCCGGATTTCTCCTCAGTGAACCACATTGTTGGCTGATGATTTCTTGCAGTTGAAGTTGCCCCTATTTATGACAATCCCGGCGAGACCACGGTGCTGGCAGCTGCACAGGTTGTTGAATCTTTGATTGGATTGATAGTAAAGGCGGGAGCTTAGGATATCGCACATGGATGTGTATATAGTTATGTGCAAGAGTTTCAACGGTATAATATGAAGATTCAGAGCAGGTGTTGATCGCTCCGTGCTGGTGAGTAGATCTAGCATCATGCCTGGAGTCGCGTAATGTCTGTATATATGCAGATTATCGTAAAAGAGCCAGTGAATCAAAGCGATTGCTGATGAACCAAGCGTACTTGTACAAGCTGATTGTTTCAAAGTGCTTTTCTTCATTCCGATATCTACGTCTAGTAACTGATCTCCTTGAGCGTCCTTCATGACTGAAAATACCTCGAGGGCCAGATGTCCGCCTGCTGATGTTTTGAGATAGACAGCTTCTAGAGATTAGCACCATCAGCTGGCAGTCGTCCTACGATGTTGTATCGCTTGCTGAAAAATGTGTGCCAGTCGTGCAAAACCTGCTTCTCTTTGTCCGACAATCCGGAGTAGTCGGATATGCAATCCTCTGGCTTCAGAGAGGACAGGCCAAGGGCACGATTGGGCTCCTTACCCGCAAATACTGGTACGTTAAATCAGCTGTGCCATCAACTGTGGATGGGTTTGAGATAACAAACCATGATAGCCCTTTCCAGGTGCATACGTCTCTTTACCGCTCACGTCAAAAACATCGCCCTAAATCACGTCAGCTTGTCGCACGTACATTTGCACTTTATCCAAATGGGGTTTCATTAACTACCTTGATCGCAACCAGTGTTGGGTAGCCTTCATTTGTGCCTATGACAGTGTTAGTAGCCGATCGTTCAGACATCAGACTGCAGTCAGTCATGAAAGAGGCTCACCGTCACACTTGGCCAGGTAATCACGTTCTATGATGTCATCTTTCGGTGGGTTGAGCGTAACGGGCTCTTTAGGAGCAAACTTCTCCTTCTTTGGTTCAGCGGCGTCAGACATGTTGGATGCTCAAAGTTCGGTATGTGTAGAGGAGTGCCGAGTAAGTGTCCGTGACGGAGAAACATGCGGGCCTCGGCCGGTGAGGAGGGGCTTGACGCTAAACTGTACCAGGTCTAGTCGCATTGCGCACTTCCACTTGAGAAGTGACATCTTCATCATATTCTTCATTTGGATGTTCATATCCCCTTGCTTATACTAACATATCCATAACTCATTACTTCATTCTCTGATTGAAGACTGTTCTTTCTGTCTCTTTGACTGCGAATATAGCCACTCCAGTCACATACCAAAGATTTGATTACAATACTTGCTTTGCAAGGATTATTGTCATATTACCCAATATTTGATTCTATTTACATACACGTGCCAATAGTATACAGAAAAATTAGAATTAGAATTCGACCACCCAGATTTCAAGTATAAGTCAAGATGCCTGTATCATCCCAGGCTGTTGCTGAAACGCAATACTTACAACATACAGCCGGATAGAAATGATATTCAGGTTCTTTACAACTCCGCTATTAGTCATTAGATAGAAATTATACCACCGTGATTCTCGCACTCAAGTCAGCATCATTGCCCTCGGGTCTCATTTTCTGTCAACACCGTATATCGATTGGGCGTCACAAGCCACTGTCAGATAAGCTTGTCTTGTACAGTTGGTGCAGTTTGCTTCGGATTGATTCCATTCGCGTTTGAGGTTCCAAGCGCCGAAGCATTGGTGGCCAGGGTCGTTTCGTGCGAAATGGCAATGTTGTACGAGTCGGTATTCTGTGTGGCTGCAGCGGAAGTTGATCTTTTCGTAGAAGCACATTGCGTGACCTTGATAAATCTTTGGCAAAAAAACCGGGACCTTCAGCAACGGTTAGCTCACATCAGTTGTTGAATGTCGAAGTACTGACGTAGAGGGCTGGGTGTGGCTGTATAGAGAACGCAGTGGTTATGGGGGCACGTGTTTTGATGTCTTCGTGACGGAAGTTGGGTGTACAGATCTGAAATAATGCGGAGAATGCGGGGAAACTTATGGTTGCACCTCAAGGCGATGTCACAAGCTTTTATACATTGGTCAAAATCACTGCAGTCGTCGGGTACGGTTTCCGACTTACTCTTCTTTCGCCGTGTCAACTAAGAAACAGATGCATATTCTGAATAGAGAGAAGACGCAGCAGTGGATCCAAGCAACAAGCCACCCTGGTTAATCCACTGACGTGCGTCTTGAAGTTGGCAAGCTGCTTGTTCCGTAACTTCTAGACCATAATCTACTAGTACCGTTCATGGCTTTGTCCCACTAACAAGCGAGGGTATTCTGGGTCTTGTGTACTCTGCGAAATTTCCCCATTGATATTCAGCTGAAGATAACATCATGATATGAGAGGTGGGTGGCTATAGTAAAGTATTGGTCTTTGCGCTGTTCAACCCGACGATATTGTGCGAAGCACTTCCTTCTGAATGTATGATTTCATAAGCATGGTCCGTGGTCTATGACCTGGAAATGACCAGCATATGCAAAACGATCGTTCCACAACTTCGGGACTTGCCATATCTCGCCGGCAGGTAGGCAACCGCAGAAACGCCTTGGCTCGGCGGTCTGACACTGTTGTAAGAAATATGCCATGGCAAGTTCTAGAACTTGATTTTGACCCTTCGGCATCAGACCTTCAACATCTTCAAGCTTGCGGCGCACATCTCGCATTGTCTCCAAATATTTCCAAACATAAAAACATGTTTCCTGATTCCATGACAAAGGCAAACAACCCAGCTGCAGCCACGACTTTGCCTCTGAAGGCTGGACAACTTGCAAACTCATACACAACCAGTTTTGTATGCCAGTTCATTTGATTCACCGGTATACAAGCGAAATTTTGGGTATGTGTAGCCGCAAGCCAACTGCCGAGTGATTTGGTCCTACGCAACACTGTGACGAGAACTCGTTCCTCGGGGAGCTTTGCAGACTAAAAATACAAAATCAACACCACTGCATTAGCTTCTGCCATAAACCTTTCACATTACAACCCCTGAGACTTTGGGTTGCATGGCAACGGTTTCTAGGTTGAATTTCTGCACACCTTCATGTTTGCGCAGATAGGTCGACCACACACTATGAATTCTGCATGGAGGTGGCTGGCAAGGTACCTAAATTAAGGCAACTCGTTGATATCAAGAATTTTGGCCATAGTCTGGTTAAAAGAGCGACAATAAGATGCATAGAAATTCGAGTTGTCAGTTCTTCATATTTCATCATCCCATGACCACGTCTCCAGAATTTTCTGGCCATCAAGGTGTTTTTTTTTCTCTTTCGAATTTCGCACACGCAGCATATTCTAGATATCCAAGCATGTACGGTTGAAAATTAACTGTCACACGCACTGCTCAGCTGCCAAGAGTGGTGCAGGCTGAACATACACGCTTGAGATCTGCACTGCACGTCAAGTGTACTCTATTGATCCTATCAACATCGCTAGATTTTGACACCTACCTCCATCTCGTCCACAATCTAAATCTTAATAGGCGCTGATTGGAACATCAAAACATTCTATCAAGTATCTCAGTAAAAAATCCTCACATTGGTCACTATCAGCTCCATAACTGTTAACATGGTTTACAATGAAGCTACATCACCTCAAAGAACCACACGATATGGCCAACGAACGACGATGAAGCTACTTGTATGGAAGCAGAATTCTTAGCCGAGGGTGGCACAGCAGCAGCGGGGAAATGGAGCAGCATCCGTCATCGAGAGCATCCAAGCCCTCGCGCCAGCAATAGTTACACACCATCTAATCGAGCCCAGCGTAACCGCCCCTTGCCACCCAAACCTTTGCACAGCAGAATGAAGGGTCGTTGTTACTTGCATCTGCTGTGCAACACTATGTGTAGAATGAGTATGCTGCGACATGGCTTCTCACTAGGCAATATCATGCAAAGAGGGTATGGTGGCGGGCTGACGTGGGGAACTAGCATAGCACACACACACTACATGCAACATGGCTTACTGTCGAAGCTCTCGCTACTTTCTACAAGCACGATAGAATTCGCCTGGTGCCCAATGTATCCATAGAACTTGCTTTTGACCATCCCAACTTACCGGGCTAGTGAGATATACCGAGTTTATCTCTACCAAAAACCTCTCTATCGAAAACCAGACGGTGAAGAAGAAAGCCATCTTATTGAACACTCGCCATCATATTCAGGCACGTAACTCTACAACCCCTCATCTCAGTCCACCTCCCCCCCCCGCCCCCCGACACGAGTCAGCCCGCTCGATGACCAGAGAACTGAGCCAGGTAAACGGGATCCCGATATACGCGATCGATTTTTTTTCTGCACCCCATGTTATCGCATCGAGTCCTGCCCCATCTTCTCGATCCAATCTCTCCCACTTGGGAAGGGATGGAGGCGCAGGTATCACATACGGCGGGCCTGTGTGCTCCCTAGCCAATGTATACAGCACCCCACACACGTCCTGGCTTGGTTTAGGTGAATGTGTGTGTGTCACGTACGTTGGAGGGAGCTGATGACCGCCCCCCTTCACAACGCCTTCTTCACAGGTGTGACAGGAATCGGGAGGATCCGCTTGGGCACGAGCATTATGCATGGCGTTGTTTTATTTATTTTTCGGGAGATTGCAATACACACGGGGATTGGAAAGAGGGGGGAGGCGGGTATGTGTATACGTGTGTGTTGCGTCGGGTAGCTGCACCATGCAATTACCGGTCGTTTTCTCGACTCCATGGTGATTTGGGGGCTGGGGCCGATGGAGACGCGGAATCAGAGGGTGTTGGCTTGGTACAGCTGTGTGTTTTGTAGGGGGAGAGAGATGGAGCACTTGGACTGTTGGCCTGGCTTTCTTACCAAGATAAGTATAGGCACTGAGTACGAGAAGAAGTCTGTCTAGCGCTGTGATTACTACAGAGTTATGCGATTCACAAGACCTTTCGGCACGCATCATCTTCACCTCACCCCCACGTACTTGATCGTAGACGTGACGTTCCCACGCCACCGCGCGGAGGCATGTCGACGGATGCGGACCGAGCCATTGCATCCGTCAACCGGGGCGCATCGATATTGGGGAATTGGTACTGGGAACAGGCATCCCAGCGAGATGGAAAGGATGGAAGGGACAATGCATGAGATACACCGTTCACGGCCCGCAGGGTGGGAGGGTTTGGTCCCGGTGCGAGTGGCTTAACCAAAATGGTATGTCGGGACTACGTTGGGCGCTATCACTCCAAGGCCGCGGACGCAGAGTGAAGACGTATACGACGCATCTTCAGATTAATCATTCTCACTTTTTTCCATTAACATGAACGCCACCGCTAATGCTAACATATGTTGACACGATCATGCTTTTCCAGACCTCTTGGCCTTTCGCGCCTGTCTCTTCTTCGCGATGATCCTGGTTCTCTGTGCGAGCTTCTCATCTTTGCTCTTGCTTGCAGCGGGACCAGTTCCCGCATCCGCACCCGAACCTTGCTTCGCTTTCCCGCTGACCTTGCCCTTGCTCTTCTTGTCTACGGCGCTCGATTCTCGCTTGCGCTTCTTGCCCTTGGCCGCGCCCGGCTGGGCCTCTTCGTCTTCAGCCTCGCCGGTTTTCGGCTTAGATGGCTCGCGTGTCTTTCCCTCACGCTCTGAGCGTCTGTTGACGACATTCGCGTTCTCAATGGCGAATTCTACAATGAGTCGTTTCCGCTTGTCTTCCAGCGCTTCTTGCGCCTTCTTCTTGCTTTTTGGTGTGGGGTCTGCCTTGATCTTGTAATCCACAGCGTGTCCATTGAGCCATCGTAGACCCATTAGGGCGTTTCGGTGCGTGTAGTACTCGATGAAACCGTATCCTCTACTACGTCCAGCACCGGTTTCTTCAGAGACCTTGCTGCCCGCGGGTGTCTCGAAGACAACCTTGGCTTGCTTAACGATACCCTTGCCCTTCTTCTTGCGCATCTTGTCGGCTACCAGCATCTCTTGACCCCCACGTATGACCTCTTCTTTGCTAAGTTTTTGTCGCTTACCGGCCTTGACATCGGCAGCGAAGCCAACAACAGCATTACGAGCGAGCTGCTTAAGGTCTTTTGAAGTGATACTGCGGGGTATATTCCGGATCGAGAGACGGGTGAGGGATAGATGAAGCGAGGGGTTTTCTTGGATTTGCTTACGACGCAGTGTAGCACTCTCCTCACGCATCTTAATTTCAGATGGCGAAAGCTTTTGATACAATGGCGAGTTGGAACTAATAGTTCCTTCTGAGAGGAGGTAAAGGCGTCGCTTGTCCTTGTCGCGGTTGTAGCGAGAGGCTGCGCCTTCGGCAGTGAGACGGCTTGCTTCGTTCTTGTCCACCGCACGGGAGATTTGCAAGATGCGACCGTCGATGGTGTATTTGCCTGTTGGGTCGGCGTTTTCATCTTCGAGTACGGAATGTGTGACGGTAATGGTGGAGCCGTCTTGCTTGTTCAGGTCCTTCTTTTGCAACTTGACACGGGGGACACCCTTTAAGCAGTTGATCATGTCCTCTTCCGTGAAGAATGCGACGAAAGCAGTGCCCTTTGGACGTTCAGTTTCGCGATCCATGACAACGCGTGCATATCTTATGCCTCCAAACTGCTCAAAGTGCTCTTTCAGACCTTCATCGTCCACTGTGAATGGCACATTGCGTACGAAGACTGTGTATTCCTCGCGTTTTGGTCGATTGTCCTGCTGCTCCAGCTCAAAACCACCTTCCTCATCATTTTCTGAAATGTCTTCGTCGTCCTCGTCGTCATCTTCGCTGTCCACTTCTGAGTCTTCGTCTTCGCTGTCGCCGGAGTCGTCGTCGTCGTCTTCATCCTCGTCAGAACTGACTACGGAGCTCTCAGCGTCCTCCATCTCTTCGTCCTCGTCTGCTTTGGCGTCGTCTCCTTGCTCGGTCTTTTGCAGGTTCAGCCAAGTGTCCTTGTCGACAGCCCAATCAACAGCAATGGGCCTGCCATTGATCTCCTTGCCATTCAGCTCCTGTATCGCCTTCTCCGCATTCTTCTTTCCTCGTAGCGCAACGAAACCAAACCCCCTCAGCTCACCACTGGGCTTTTTGGGCAGAGTGGCAAAGTTGACCTTGCCATAACTCCTGAATAGCTTCTCCAAATCTTCTTGTGTCTTTACGCTCCACGGCAGGTTTCGTACGATGAGTTTTGGAGTCTGCGCTTCCTTGGCCTGCTGCTCGCGCTCTGCCTTGGCGGCATTGGGACGCTTCTCGTCGCCGTCACGATGCCTGGCTTCAGCAAAGTCTACCTTGATCTTCTTGCCCTTGATCTCTGTGTTGTTCAATTCCTCCTTTGCTCTTTGCGCATCCTCGACATCGGCGAATGTAACGAAACCATAGCCTTTTGACTCGCGCGTCTCTTTGTCCAGGACTACAAGCGCATTCTTGATTGGGTACGACTCTGAAAAGTATTCGGTCAGGTCTTCGCTGGTGACGGTGGGCGCAAGTGCGCGAACGAAAAGTTGTCTGCGCGCGACTTCCTTGGCCGCCGCAGCAGAAGCACCGGAGGGTTGCTCGACGTCAGCGGTGGCGGTGACGGCCTCTGCGCCGTCGAGTGAAAGGCGCTGGCGTTTTCTACGGGGAGCCATGGCAAAAGAATATCAAATTGAGGCGTTCTTTGGTGATATGTTCTCTCTGCATGTCTTCGAAAAAAAAAGTTCCAGTATCACGGCGCACAGACCCGGGGCTGCCATCTTGGCGAGCCCAGGTGATAATGCGGCGCTAAACCCTTTGCGCTCGACTCGCGAACGCCGCATCTGAGACACCATTTCCCTTTTCTCCTCCATGTCTTACTCTGCTATCCTTCACCGATCAGCTCCAGATCGCGATTCCACGCATGTTGCACCCTCCAGCTGCGCACATTCGAAAGAAATCCTGCATGCCCCACTCACTCTACACAGCCGGATGAGACCCAAGCAAGCGGCGCGTGTCCCAGAAGGACGTAGCCTCTTGCGAGATCGCGATCTATTACAGTCATGTGTTCTTTCAAAGGCCATGCCGGTTGTTGGGCACGGCAGCTTCGTTCGAAATGTACGTCATGGCGAAGCGCATCGTCTGTGACCCTGATACATCACAGCAGTAGAAAAGACGAAAAACAACGGCGCTACATCTAGTATCACTAGATCTACTCTAACACGAACACGAGGCGTTTCTAGCGCTCTCCAAAATCACTTGTCTCGGTTGCGACCCACAAAGTCCAATTTCAATGCTATGACATCACAATCTGACCTCTGCGATCTTTCTTGGTATGGCCATCGATTGGAGTAGGCAAAGTGTTGGGCCGTTGGATCTACCTAATCTTCACCAGGATCCGTTAGTACCTTGTCCCCTGTATCTGCACCAACGCCCTGGTGTAACTTCTTTGACCGTTTGATACTCAAACTATGTTTGTTGCGCAATCAACGTAGCTTATCATGTGTCGCTTAGGCACTCCAAAGTACCCCCGAGCCCTCGGCGCCGCGGAGCCTGATACCGCTTGAGAAGCCATAGCATACATAGAAGAGCAGCAATTGCCCATAAGATAACATTTCCTCAGTTCGCTATCTGCCAATTGCAAAGTTCAACAGCCAAAAATGACGCAAACAAGTTATGAAGCCAGCGAAGGTGAGGCACTTTTGAACGCCAGCAACGCTATCGCTTCCTCCTCGGCCACATATTCTACACTTGACAGTGTAGATTTTGACCGATCAGCACATACAAAGAGGGTTCTTTCAGCAGCTGAAAAAGAGAAACTAATCGCTCTTAATGGAGCGGTTGACCCGGACGAAGCGTTTCCTTTGGCCAAAGAGCTGGAAGAGACGGACATCTCGCTCTACGAAAAGAAGTGTGCACTCATCAATCATGAGATTGATCTCATGGGTATGGGGCGCTACCAGTGGTCGATTTGGGCTTTGTGTGGCTTTGGCTACATGATTGATCTGATGTGGGCACAGGCGTTTGGTCTTGTTCTGTCTCCAATGCAACAGGAACTTGGATTCGGAGCTGACGAGACGGGCAAACTATCGACTGCCTTTTCCATTGGGCTTACGGGTGGCGCCTTGGTATGGGGTATTCTGGTGGATGTCATCGGGCGCAAGTTCTCCTTCAACCTGACAGTCTTCCTCGCTTGTATATTTGGGACTTGCATCGGCACCCCCAGCACATACAATGCTATCCTGGTTCTCACCGCTCTTACGGGCTTCGGTATCGGAGGCAACATCCCTATCGACACAACCATAACGCTTGAAGCTACTCCTCAGAACAAGCGTTACCTTCTCCCGTTACTGTCCATGTTTCAGCCAATAGGCGTGGTAATCTGCTCAGTTCTCGCCTACGGATATATTCCAAATTGGTCTTGCAGTCCAAACTTCTCCGAAGGAGACCGGGCACTACCTGCTTGTACTGCCATCGCCCAGGGAGAACAATGTTGCTCAAAAGAAGATAACATGGGATGGCGATACCTACTATTCACACTTGGGGGAATCACGATACTGGTATTTGTTTTGCGCTCAGTCCTCTTCGACTTCCAGGAATCACCCAAGTTCCTCATATATCGAGGCAAAGATGCCGAGGCCATTAGCGTTCTGCACAGCATTGCTCAATACAACAAGACTATGTGTACTCTTGTGTTGGAAGATCTTGAGGCTTTGGAACGGGAATTCGACTCTGCTCAGGGCGTTGGGCCTATGCTAGGAGGCGGTGACAAGCAGCTGAAATCTACGTGGGTTGAGAAGCTCAAGTTGGAAGGCGACCGCTTCAGGATCTTGTTCTCAAGTGTCCAAATGACACGATTGACACTGCTAGTCTGGATGACATATATTTTCGACTACTGGGGCTTTACTGTCGCCGGTAAGTAGTTACTATGTGGGGTTTGCCTTTGACCGCGATGCTGACTTTTATCTAGGAACCTACCTTCCACAGATTCTGGCCATGAAAAATGGCGCCCTAGACCTCTCCCTTCGCTACACGTACCGATCCTACATACTTATATACCTTCCTGGAGTGTTCGGGGTAGTACTGGGAACCCTATCGTACCGCGCATCGCGAGTAGGTCGCAAGTGGACCATGGTTGTCTCCTCGGCCCTCATGGGCATATCCATCTTCCTCTTCAGCAGTGTCAACTCGGCGGCATCTAACATAGGCTTCAACGCCATGGAATACTTCTTCCAGTCCATGTTCAATTCCGTGCTGTACGGGTGGACACCCGAGGCGTTCCCGGCACCCATCCGAGGTACTGCGTGTGGACTTGCGAGCTTCTGGGGGCGACTCTTTGGCATCGTGAGCCCCCTTATTGCGCAGCACTTGTATGCTGGTGGAGAAGCTGGGAGGGATATCAACAGCGTTCTGTACCTGGCTGGTGGCGTGACACTGGGCTGTGTCATTACCACCGCGCTGCTCCCCAGCAAGCTTGTAGGCAAACAAAGCTTGTAGAGACAGTGTGTGAGACAGAAACCAGGATTTGTGGACAATCTATGGAGGCTGTGGATTAATCATTTACCCGAGATACCCATCATGCCATGTATTAGACATTGCTAGAATAGAGCTTCACCATGGTGCTTCATCAGAACAACGGAAGGGTTCCATGCTACATAAAAACGACCTTCCAGATATATTTCGCTAGCAGGTGACGCATATTAAATATCCGTATTGATCCGGCATCTAATAATTCGCTCAATGCTCCCCAACGCCGTCCAATGCACGCACTTCACGTCTCAATCATCACAGCTTCGTCTTTCCGGGAGCATCAGCCCTCCTCTGCTCCATAATGTACCCGTTTGCCACGGGATTCCAGCCTTGGCTCGCGACCTGCGGGATCGGAAACGGCGGCTTCTTCAGGTTCTGGGTGAAGAAGACTGGGTGCCGTATTGCGCTGTCGTATACGGGCGTGAAGAAGGTGGCAGGTGTTTGCAAAGGACCAAAGGGCGGCATGGCTTCGACTTGAGAACGCGGCTTCGGAGGATTTACAGGGAGAGCCGAGGGCCGTGCTAACGCCTGTGGCTGTGATGCTTGCGGCGATATGTGAAGGGCGCGTCGCTGTTGTTGGGCGTATGATGGTTGCGGAGACTGCTGCGGAGGCTAAGTTGGCACGTCGTGTGAGCAGAGGCGCCATATCACACAGCTCGAGGTAAGTAACCCGCAACATACCTTTGGTCTAGACGGCTGCTGGCTGGGAATCATTGTTACATGCTCATACGACACCCAGCATCAATAACAATCTCCATGATGACGCCGGACTGCTGCCGTATCGCGTACCTCGGCACGAGATACCGCGACTCAAGCTGGCGTGACGTCGCGGCATCGGACGCTTTTCCGCGACGTCACGCCGAACATCGCTCAGCCCTAAACATCCCTGGCACATCGACATGTATTCACTGCTAACATCACCCACGCCGCCTCGACATGCGAAGGATACCAGCGCTGTCTCTTGCAGCCACGAGATGTGCGAGACTCCACACTTCACGCAGGCTCTGCGCTGAGCCACCCATTGTGAACATCGCCAATGCCACCTTTTACCGCCAACATCCCTCTTCCAGACCAGGTCAACATGCGTCTGCGAATCCACCTCTGTTCCCTGCCTTGACGCTCTCGCTCCCTTCCTTCTCTACGCCAAACCAGCCTTGGGCCATTTTGAGTCCCTCGTCGGATATCCGAACCGCGTTTCTGCAAATTCTTCGAGGCCAATTGCTATGTTTTCCTCCCACAGCAAGATCGTTTCCCTACCTTCTCACACCAGCAATTGCCGACGAGAAACCGCATCTTCGCTTTCCAGAGCGCGCAATCGAGTATGTAGGCTTCGATGTGGAGCGCAAGGCTTTTGGCGGCGCGTACCTGTCCGCCCGGTACGAGTCGTTGAAGGAGGAGACGGATTTCACGGTTCAGCGGTACCTGACGGGGATTACCACGCTGAATCCTGGAGAAGAGGAGCTGAGGGCCAAGAGCATTGACGCAGACGATATGAAGAGAGTTATGCGCGATCTGGAGCTAGAGAGATTCATCGAGAAGCCGGTCAGCATGTTGAGTAACGGCCAATCAAGACGAGCGAGAATTGCAAAGGCATTGCTGAGCGGTCCGGAAATGCTGTGCTTGGATGCGCCATTCAGTAAGTCAAATTGCAACACCAAATCCGAACGAAAAGAAAATATCATTAATGATGTGATTAGTTGGTCTGGATCCAATTGTCACAAAGCACCTTTCCAGTGTCTTGCATCGCCTGGCTGAAGCTAATGCGCCTCGCATCGTACTCAGCCTGAGACCCCAGGATGACATCCCAGAGTGGGTGACGCATCTTGTGTATGCGGGCGAGGAAGGAAAAGTCGACCAGTTGGGGCCAAAAGCGGAGGTTTTGAGGTACTTGAGAGACGAGTACAAATCCATTCAGGAGAATGGTTCAAGCAGGACTAAAAGCTCAAAAGCAAAGGAGTTGCAGGAAGTAGGTCGGCTTTTATCTGAAAAAGATTCCAGCGTAACAGCAGAGACATCATCAGATACTCCAGTGTTGAGTCGCGACGGTTACGAAAAGATGGACAAATCTGAGCGGAGCATCAGCGAGCCCATCGTCGAGATGCAGGGCGTACGCATTGCCTACGGCCAAAACTCCGTACTAGGAGAATGGCAACAAGATGTTAACGGCAAATCTCAACCCGGTCTCCACTGGAATGTACATCGCGGCGAACGCTGGGGCATCTTTGGTGCCAATGGCTCCGGAAAAACGACTCTACTCAGCCTTGTCACGTCGGACCATCCACAAACATACTCTGCGCCCGTCAAGCTCTTCCAGCGCTCGCGACTGCCAGAGCCAGGCGTGCCCGGCATCACCATCTTCGAAATCCAAGCGCGCATGGGCCACGCCAGTCCAGAAGTCCATGCCCTCTTCCCCAAACGCCTCACGCTGCGCACCACGCTCGAAAGCGCCTGGAGCGACACGCCCATCACCAAGCCTAAAATCGACGACGACGCAAAGAAAAGAGTGGACGCCTGTCTCAAGTGGTTCGAAAGCGAGCTACGCCCGGGCACTCCAGCAGCCAGCCCGGAAAAAAGCGACAGTGTAGAATGGGCGCGCGACACGCTCTTTGGCGAAATATCCTTCTCGGCACAGCGTGTCCTCCTCTTTCTCCGCGCCACAATACGCAATCCAGATATCGTCATTCTCGACGAGGCCTTCAGCGGCATGGACGACCTCGTCCGTGATAAATGCCTTTTATTCCTCAGCCGCGGCCAGAGCATGCAACTGTTGTATAGCGAGGCGGGCCCCGCTCCTGTAACGACGGATTGCGAGGTTGTAGTGCCGGGCCTGCAGGACCATCAGGCGTTGCTTTGTGTTAGTCATAGTAGACATGAGGTCCCTGGGTGCGTTAGAGAATGGGTTTGTCTTCCTGAGCCCGGTACGGGACCCCCGCGATTCGGGCGGTTTGAGGGCCCGATTGAGTTGGATGGACGGCGTTGGGCAGAGGTATGGGGAAAGGTGTAGATATCGTGTGTTTTGTCCGATGAGCATGCATTTGGTCTAATGATATCTACTGATACACGACCAAGATTCCATGATATCTCGCCGCGAGACTAAAAAAGGGACAAAGTCAAAATACTCGACATCAATACTGGCATTCATGCTACTTTCAACCTCACTAACAAGACTCGTCTTACTCATGCTCGCCTCCACCCCTTTTCTCCCCCAACTTGCGTGCTCGCTCGAGAATCTCAGATGCCAGCCTCTCGAGATAAAACCGCGACACATCTCCCGGGACCTCACGGAACGCCCGAACAATCTTATCGACATCCCGCCGCCCATTTTCATACGCCTGCAAATCGCGGTTGCCGTAGACGTCCTTGCCCGCCGCATATCCCTTGTCCAGGCCGCGCCAAAACACATTGACAGCGACGCTGACGCCCTGTTCGGGCGTCGCTGTGTGGCTCCACATGGGCGGGATAAACAGGATGTCACCGGGGCGCAGCGACGCAATGTGCGGGTGTGTATGACGCAGCTTGGGGTCTCTGGATGCCAGGACATCGGTGTTTGACGAGGAGCCGCCTGGTGGGAAATCCAGGTACGAGACGTCGGAGGGCGGGTACAAGATGAGTGTTTTTGTGCCGCGGATCTGACACAGGATGTTGGAGAGGACGTCGTAGTGGAGCCAGAGGGAGACGGGGCCTGAGATGCGGAGGGGAGAGCTGTGTAGGGTTTGCTTGATCACTGCACAGGGCTCTGGGATTTGGAAGTCGGGGGCTATGCTGGGGAAGTCTGCTTCGAGCGAGGTGGGCAGCTTGGTGGGTTGGCTCGAGGACACGGCGCGGAGGTACTCGTGGGAGCCCTGGGCGATGCCGTCGAGGAAGCTGGCGGCGGATTTCTTCACGTAGGCGAAATTCTTGTCTTTGAACGTCATGCGGTCGGACGAGCACTCGTGCACTACGAGATCCCTTTCGGGACCGAGTTTCTCTTTCAGATAGTCCAGCGTCCACAGGTCTGTGCAGGGACCAACGTCAAGGCCCTCGATGATGGCGGGCTTGGACAATGCAATCAGCGCTGCAAAGTCGTCTGCCGACTTGACCTGGACTCTTGGAATCTCCTTTGTGCGTGCTGAAGTGACGGGTCTCTTCTTCACTTTCGACGTCTTCTCTTGCCGGCCTTGAAGCCCCGTTTCAGCTGGCTTCGCTTGCGCCGTGTCCTTTGTGCCTGCTGTGCCGCTGATCTGACTCGACCCAACACGACGCCACGGCTTGGCCCCTTGCGTAGCGCCAGGGATCATGGTAATCGGATCTTCATTCCAGTAGCTGCCCATGGAGAAGCATACCGCTCCTCCTCCTGCCAGCACAATTTCGCCTCGAGACGATGAAACGGCCCCTACACCGACTAGCAGAGGCCACGACGTTGGTGGCAACACCTGCAGCATGGGACGCTCCACATGGATGCTCGAGTCGGTGCATGTCAAAATCATAAAGTCGTCTGATAGACTGTGGATATGCTTCTTCGAAACACCTCCAATCATCAACAGAGAGTCGTTCCAGGGTACCAGGATTGAGCCTATACGTCCGAGTGCATAATTTGCTATGCCGCCGCGCAGATCATTGGTGCGGTCTTTAAAGCTCAGTCGTGGTGTTGGTGTGGCGGAAATGGACCACTCCCATATGGCGTCTTCGACAACCACGCCGCTTTCGTTCGCGCCTCCTATCACGAGCCCCTGGTTTTTGGCGGAATCGATCGTAGACATGGCGGCGCCGAAGCGTGCGGATGGACGCGGTCCGTCGACGGAAATGCTGTGCCATCCGTTGTTGGCTGTCCACAGGGCGCAGTAGCGATTGGCGTCGAGGACTGTGCCGTCACTGGCTCTGCCGCCGAACACTAGGACACCATGACACTGTGACTCTCCAGACCCTAGTGAAACGGCGACTGCTGAATGACGGTAGCGAGCCGGCACAAGGTCGTCGACCTTAGTCCAGGTCCCATGCTTGAAGAGCCAGCAATCTGCACATGCCTGGGTTGGCGACCCACGGCCTCCGACCAACAGCGCTTCGCCGTCTTGCATTGACGTGATTGTATGGCACATGCGTGCAGTAGGCACGAGGTCACCGGGACGAATGGAAGAGTCCCCGCTCTGACCCTCAAGTCCCATCACATCCATATCGGCGAGGCGGGCTTGCGTTCCTTGTCCGCCATGGACAGCCACCGTGTCACTGCTAAACGCAAAGGCGGCCGGAAAACGCCTTACCGTCAATGCGGCATCAGCTGGCTGCTTCCAGGAATGCAGGGTAATACTATTCGCGTTGGTAGCATTCGCGTCCTCCCTTGTGGCTGCCTCGTCGTGCATCGACTCAGTTGATCCCTGTGGCTCCGCGTTTGAGGCGACAAGTAGGAAGTAATGGCCGCCAAATAGCGCGAATTCTTCCCACTCGTCAAACGGCTCGGTAGCATCCAGATGGCGCCTAAGGGTGGGAGGGGTAAACAAATCATCCGACCAGAGGTCCCATAGATTGCGAGCCAGTACTAGCGTGGGCCAACCGGCATTGCGGAAACGAGCTGCCTGCTGATTCAGTGACGAGTGTAACTTGACCGCTTTGATTGAGGCCTGCAATTTGTCAAAGTGTGCAAGCATAGTTTTGGCGAAAGGATGCTCTGGGCCCTGGGGGAGGTACTGTTCTAGACGGAACAAAGTCAGTGCGGGACATGGTGAACGTCGATAAGAAGGATCGTGTACCTAGTATACAGAAGCGAGCTACCACTATCAGCAAATTTCCTTCAAGTAGGCCTTCGTGCCGACATACCGTGTCCAATGGTGCTGGCCCACTGGATGAGTGCATCAGAGTCCTTGAGCGGCATGTAAGTGACTGACACCTCGGCGACGAATAGGATCGAGGTCGTAGGGATGTCAAACTCGGCTCGTAGGACCCTTTCAAGCGTTGCAAGATCTTTGAGGTCGCAGCCCAACGCCATATAGCCGTCACTGCGGAGAAGTACAGGCTTCTCGGCCTGGCGGAGCTTGGTCTTCAGCAGGGCATCTCGAAGAAGGTCATTGCTCAGCATGCGATCCCGTTTCCGGTGCATGAGCTGCGGATAGTCGACATCCACGAACGTAGCCGATTCTGAGAGAGATGCATATCTGTGCCAGAACTGGAAGGGCAAAGGGTCGCTGCTCGGAGTCAGTGTGTTTTGGCCTGTGATGAGCTGATGACGAATATCATACTCACTATCCACACCCAAGGTTTACGACGACTTTCGCCTTTCCATAATCTTCTTCCAAGAAGCGGCGGACTACTTGTTCAACGGCATGCATGCGTAGCCAGTAGCCGCGGTTGATGAGCGGGTCTTTTTTTCGCAGTTGGTCAGTATGCTGATTAAAATGGCCAGGAGAGAAAATCACGTACTGCGACGAACAAACTTGGGCACAAATGGCTCATAGAAGTCGGGCTCATGGCTGAGATACAGTTTGGAAACGCTTCTCTTGGACACGATGCTACTGTCATTCGTCTGGCGCCCCGGTCAGTCGAGTGCCTGTGGCCATGACGGCACTGCCAAGGAGGCTGGGTAACCTCACGTTCATGATGTCAACATCCCTTCTTTCGCGCAGCGACTTCTGGTTGCCTTTGCGCTTTGCGACGCCCTTGTTGGGCCGCGGGCTGCTGGCGTCTGCGACCATGATTGCTGTTGGGGCGTTCGTGGTGTGGCGGCATGCTGAGAAGAGGAATAATTTGTGGTGGTGCCCCAGCCACGACGCGGGGCTGAGGCTGACCATGGGGATCCCTGCAGGCGCGCGTGAACCATCGTCAGACGGAAGGTTACCATCACTCGCCAACAAGGTCCAGAGGCTTTCTTCCTCTGCTCAACCTATCGCATCCGTGTCGCATATGGGCCACGACCACGCCACCATCGCTCCCGTCTACAAGTAATTTTTCCACGTCGCCCGCAGGACTCTACACCCGCGAACGGCTGCCCCAAGCTCCACCAAGCTGTCACGCTGCGAGTCAACACAGCGGCAGCTTCTCCTACCCCCCTAGATCGGTACCTTCGGGATCCCACGACAGCCATGAACTTTGTTACCTTTAACCAGGACCACAGCCACTTGGGCGTTGGTGCGTCGTCTACCCAGGCGCGGCCGCATGGAAGCTGACGTCGTTGCCCAGGCACCACAAATGGCTACCGCATATACACAACCGACCCCTTCAACAAGCAGTCCGAGTCGCGGGAAGGCGATGTCTCCAGCCTCGAGATGCTCTTCTCAACGTCGCTGGTTGCGCTCACACTGTCACCTCGAGTACTGCGTATACAAAACACTAAGGTTCGTTGGACGGCGACCTAGACTTGGCCAGGCAGGCACTGACAAGGCCAAGAGGCACTCCACCATATGCGAGATGACATTTCGGACGGCTATTCTGGCCATGCGCATGAATAGGAAACGGCTTGTGGTAGTCCTGGAATCAGAGCTCTACATCTACGACATAAGCAATATGCAGATGCTCAAGACTGAGAAGACGTCACCAAACCCAAACGGTAAGACCCAGCGCCACATACACTGCAGTCGCTGATATCTGTAGCCATATGTGCCCTCTCTGCATCATCGGAAAACAACTACCTCGTGTTCCCGCTGCCTACGAAAGCCGCCCCTGCCACCTTCCAGCCACCCTCGCATGCGCCGCCCAAAACGGACCACATCGCGCCCACGAGCGGCGAGGTATTGATATACGATGCGACAAAGATGGAGGCAGTCAATGTCATAGAGGCGCACAACTCCCCGCTGTCCTGCGTTGCACTGAACAGCGACGGCACCCTGCTTGCGACAGCATCGGAGAAGGGCACCATCATTCGAGTCTTTTCGATCCCCGATGCGCAGAAACTATATCAGTTCAGGAGAGGCTCTATACCGGCGAGGATATACAGCATGTCATTCAACTCGACGTCGACGCTACTGAGCGTCTCTTCAGCGACTGAGACGGTTCACATCTTCCGGTTGGGTGCGCCCAACAGCAGGAGTAACAGCGTATCCTCAGGCCCTACGCGACCAGCGGGCTCTCCCAACCAGCCGAATAGCATGTCCGCGAGCGAAGAAGCGTCTGACGAGTTTGGTGCCAGCACAGCAGACGTGTCAGCTCCAGAGCGAAAAGCGTTAAACCCGACACTTGGGAGTATCATAAGGCGCACATCCCAGACAGTGGGAAAGTCGTTTGCTGCTACGGTTGGCGGATACTTGCCCAACGCCGTCGCAGAGATCTGGGAGCCCTCGCGCGACTTTGCCTGGGTCAAGATACCGCGCTCGCCCACGACGTCGTCGTCTGGGCCCGTGCGAAATGTGGTTGCGCTCAACAACAACGGACCGCAAATCATGGTAGTTACCAGCGAGGGCAACTACTATGTCTTCAACGTCGATCTCGAAAAGGGTGGCGAAGGAACCCTGTACAAGCAATACTCGTAAGCCGCGGATTCGCCCAACAACGCTTGACCCGTGCTAACACGCTGCAGCCTTCTAGAACCGAGTGAGCTTGCAGCAAGCAACTCGCAAGATCTGCCGGAATAGGTTTCCCAATTCATGTTTTTATGTCGTCTCATGTGAACTCTTGCCGGCTTCTTTCTGCATTGCCCCAGGCGTTGGTTGGTCTAATAGTATTCCCCGGATTAGCGCATTCGTGTCTTGCGGCGCACAACGGTCCACGTGTACGTGTTGGCTCGTAGTGAGCAGCTTTTGTCGTTGGTCAATATAGCCTGTTTGTGCATGAAACTGTATATTCTCGTCGTGATGTCATGGAGCAGGACGGCTGTGTGCTGGCTGGGTGGTGACTGAGCTACACGGCGGCGGCGTGCATGAACTGATATCGTGAGGCGCGGCGATCAGATCTGACAGGCCCGCAGGTGCATGGCTAGCGCAGCCGTGGACCCCGCCCCTGCGTCATTGGCTCTCGTGCTGTGCTTGTGCCTTCGCTCCCAACTTCGGTACTGCGCAGGCAACAAGACGCCTTTTAGTCTCTGCACCGACGCTCTCTTTGCTGCTACTACTCATCGACTCGACATCTCGTCGCCAACTCACGCGTCCCAAAACCAGCCACACCCCACCCCACCAAGGCTCGGGCAGCCGCAAGAATGGTTCAGCAGAATACAACAGGCAACCCGCTATGCGCGGCCTCGCTGGCCCTCTTCATGGCCTCGTCGCTCCCCAAGGGCGACGCACCGCAGCTTAAGAATGGCACAGAGGCCGTCGCACTGGCAGTCCACGCTGGCATGATTGCCGTTGGCTTCCGCCTGGTTGGACTGGGCGAAGACGAGCGCATAGGTAAGCACTCGTATCCTGGTCTTCTGGTACTGCCCATCATAACATCGATACTCACAGAAGCCTGCGCAGACGCCCAAGACCCCCAACAACTACCCGCACAGTGGAACGCCTCGTCTTCAATCGCCTTTCGATATGCGCACGCCCAATCCGCCATGGAGTTTCTCGTCAAAGTCAACAGGCTGGGAGCCAAGGCTGTAGTCTTCGCCCTGGCAGTGGGCGACGACAAGACTGCGCACTTTGAGCTCAACACAAAAGACTACCTTTCCGAATCACAAATACCCTTCAGTGTTCCCGAGGGCACATCAACAGAGGAAACATCACAAAAGGTGCAAGACCTCTTCATCTCACCAGGCAGACTGAACGATCTGGGCTCGCTGCTCGAGATCTCCGTCATCCAGAAGCTGGCACCAAACCTGCACAAGCCGGGGTATGAGGACAATGCAGCAGCAGACCAGGAACGCACACCAGTGGCAGAGGGCCAAGACGCTCAGCGAGGCCAACCTTCAAATCCAAGACAGCCACCCGCCGAGCCAGATCCCGCTCGGCCTCATCCATTCAACGATCCCCTCGCTGTGCCACCACAGGCTGGTCGCCCCCTCCCTGAGCCAATACCCGGCTTCGACGATGAACTCGACCTGAACCGCCGACCGGGCCGTCTCCAGGAAGGCCGCTATCCCGTCAACATTGGTCATGACGACTTGTATCCCCAAGGTCTGGGACCTCACGACCCTCTCCGACCACATCTAGCAGGCGACCTGCCACGCCCAGGCGGTTTTGGTGGCGGCGGTATGCATCCCACTTTCGACGATCCGCTGTTCCGTGGTCAGGGCGGACACGGCGGATATGACCCCATGGCTCCCCCAGGTGCGAGATACGATACGTTTGGCCCCGGCGACCCGAGGGCAGACGACAGAGGAGGCGTTCCGAGATTCCCTGGTGGACGGGGGCCGGGTGGATTCGGTGGTCCTGGAGGTTTCGGTGGTCGCCCACCAAATCCGTTTGGAGGCTTTGGAGGCGGCGACTTCATCTGAACACAGTCTGCACAAGGCAGACCACGGGCGGTGGATTTAAAAGACGCAAGAAGATTCTTTTTTTCACGAGTAACGAATGTTATGATAGCGCATCGGTCGGTGACTTGGGCCCGAGGATGCGCATGTGGCACGGGTAAAGTGCTGCTGTGCCTCAACACTGCCATTCTCATGGCCATGATATCACAATACGTAGCTGAATCCAACACATATGATATCCCTTTTACACCAAATTTCACCTACCTTTCCATATCTATTGTGCTGTGCCACCACAGGCAGAAGAAACCTGACGTCTCGGACGATGCATGGCACAGCACTGTATGTACAGCCACCCCAGCAGCATCGTAGCTCTCTACACCTACCTAGACCTACAACAAAGACTGCTACGCTCACACACCTATATCCACTTACCCGCCCATTCTCTCCCCACGCCAACCGACCATTTACCTAATGCGTATCAAGTAAAAGACTCTAAGGCCCCTCCTCGGTGAACTAAAAGGCCAAGCGCTGCCTTAGCCGCTACGTGCGCAGTGGTGCCACAGGCAGAGAGACAGAGACTGGCTCGGTATGCGCAAGTGCAAGCCTCATAGCGCCGCGCAAGGCTTCGCTCGGCCTTGTTCTCTGCCCGTGACGCAATAGGGCATGCTCCATTGGCCACGCGGGAGACCGATTGTAAAAAGAAGGTGGGGGGAGGCGAGGGGAGGGTGGGGGGGGGGGGGGGTTTCCTTCGGGAATACGACACATGCACACAGGCGCAGGCGCGCAGACGCAGACGCACATATTGCCACCATGTTGTCCAAAGAGATTGAAGGGCGCTAGCTTCCTGCAGTTAGAAGGGCCGTTCGATTTTCTCTAGAGGGGGTGGTACTGGTGCTGGTGGTGCTGCTGTTTCTTTGTTCGAGCCCTAGGCAAGAAAAAAAAAGGACCCAAGGCCATTACCCACATGTTTCAGCTCTCAAAGAGCAGGCGCAGGTGCATGGAAGTGGGCTGTGCAAAGTGTCCGCGGCCTTTGTTTGTTGTCCACTCAGGCTGAGGCGGCGGTTGAGGCAGGCTCAAACCCTGTGGGAGGGGGAGGGGGAGGTGGAGCAGACAGAGTATGTTTAGTAGGTGTACGGGCATACGTAGCTACCTTAAGGATGCAAGTGTTGCCCTTGCTGAATAGGAAGAGGAGCCAATAGCAACGGTTACGAGTCAGGCCTTCGTATAGAAGCGCACAAAGAGCCTCAGGCAAGAACTTCCATTTGAGCCTCGCTTCTGTCAGCTTCTCTTGGAAGGGCCCCGAAAGAAGAGGGGTTTGAGATGGGTTACGTGCTGCTGGGAAGTGTGCACCTGGTCCTCAGCAGTCACCCACCCGCATAATAGTGTAACGGTGGCGGTAATGAGCACCCCTCCAACTCCCCGCAACAGGCTTTCCCCAGTCACAAAAGTGACGGCATGGCCAAGGGATTTCGCCAAAGTCGGTTGCAAGGTAGGCAAGAGTATCGCTGTCTCACGTTCATGTCGGTACCAAGCTGTTGTCTCGTGTCAGTCCACTCTGTGCGAATAGCATCGTACGTGTGGCGCTTCCTCACTGCGCAACCTTCACCGAATGACTCGCTTATGCAGCAGTGCCTTGGATACTTGAATGGTGTATTTACCACGCTCTTGGGTCGACACGGCTCGCACTTGCATATTCCTCTTTACCAAAGGGTTGCCCTTGGAGTGGCAAACAAGCACAAGGGATGTATACTGCCGGTGGCTCAAAAGAGCGGGTGGGGAGAAGTGTGACATCGTTCGCACTAGCTACCCTTTGGTCTCTAGTATGGCAATTCTGAATGGCAGACGTGATCCTGGTATTGCACTAGGTCACGGTATTGGCAGTCGAAGACGTGGGGGCCCAGGCCGCGCTTGCGTAGCGCTTCTAGGCGCGGAAGGGCGGTTTCCAGGTGGGCTGAACAACAATCGTTATCGTGTCGAAAATTGCTTCGGGGGTCCCTGCAGAATTTGCCCTGCACTCGAGCGAGAACTTGTACTGTCTCACGTTAGACCACATGATGGCATCATCTGCGAATCAAGCAGAACCCCCGTATGCCTTTTCCATGCTGAAGAATCCCAAAGGTGCGCCGCTCGCTGTGTCATACTTGTCAGTGTACGTGCGCTGCTCGTCACGAGACTCATGTTCATGTCCAGTCTCTGCCTTGTTGACTCAGTAAGAATCTTGGCAGTTCAAGTAGGAGGAATGGCAGAATTCTTTCACCCGAAACTGCCTATTGATAGGCTGGACGGCGATCCCGGTAGACGAAGTAAACCACAACGGAATGTGCCATTGCCATTGAACATTGCTTTTACCCCACATGAACCGGTCAGGGCAAATGGCACCACATTGTGGTCTATGACGGAAGCATGCATCCTGACATACGTAGAGGCGCTTTAAGGTATGGAGATCTCGGGTTCCGGCAGACGCTTCACATGGCTTTGCTTCCGTATGCTGTTACTTTTAGACGTCCAGATCCTCATAGACGCGAACGGTTAGGGGTAATTTTGCCGCCATTCGCATCAAACCCAAGTCAATCGCCCCGTTAATTACCTGAAGGAGTGAATATCCACCCCAAGAAACCGCTTCATTCATGCAATTATCCATCTTTTCATGGCCCTTGCAGATGAACTTAGGGGCCGAACGCAGAGCGAGCTACTGTCCCATTGGTCACGGTGTCGATCGGCCGGCGCCCGGCGCTTAATCAATGGCCACAAGAAGGTAGAATGCCCCACATATGGTAATGATAGCCATATGCAAGGTGAAGTGTTTAAGAATACCTTTACTCATGCTCCTGAAGGGTGTTGCTCCTGTAACCACCGTCGCAGATTTGTCATCAGCTCCGTTTTACTCTCTTTGTGTCTCTGGGCTTGGACGTTGCAGAGTTCCACTAGCGATTCCTTTGGCGCATTGTGTTGCTTGCAGGGAAGACTTCATAACTCGATCCAGGTTTTGTGCATATGCATTTTGGCCGCATTTGTGAATATGCATCCACCAGCGTCATTGGTCAACGGTTCACATGTGACAGCTGTCGATTCAAGCACATGTGACATATGCCGCGCGGTCGCTACCAGCATAGCGGATGTGCTGACATCAAAGACGCAGTATGGGATGCGGGCATCAAAGCTGGAATCATGATGTCTTGCTGTTGTTTGCGTTTCTAGGTGTAGCTCTCGTACGATAACGGGGCAGGAAGCCAGGGTGATGCTTCCCCGGCAAGCGAAATGAAGAGGATCCAGTTCTCCTCCGCGGAGCGCGAACACTCCAGTCATCCGCGCTTTGTCTGCGTTTGTCGCTTGCCATGGCCGTGCGGTAAAGAAAAAAACGCACGTTCATACGAGCTGAAGATTGCGGAGAAACGCCCAGTTGCAGAAAGCAAAATGATTGCGGGATGTTCCAGTCATTATCCCGATCTGACCGTGCCGCAACGTTGCGATCTGACAAAGGGGGCCGGGGGTGCTCCTGGCGTAACGCCAACAACCAGACTTCTTCTTACCCGCGTGATGTTCAAAAACAGTGGCTGAAATGCCGGTTTGGTTACGTATACCAACAGGGTATCCGCGAAAGTGCCGAAGTGTGGTCAACGTAGTAGTACGGAGCGCCAAGGGCTTTGACTATTCGGGATAGGTTCCGGGATTCCGAGTCGCTGAGTCGCCGAGGTGGGTAGACGAGCGACAGAGGATGCTGCCAGCATAATGTATGTACAAACCAACGCTGACGGCTCGGCGCTCGTAACCAAACGATCGCTCGCCGATACGCGGCACGGATAGGACCGAGTGCGCTTGGAACAATTCTCACGGCGCATGGCTAGGCTGCGCAGAGACAGAGGCGTCCGATCTGCTAAACGCAGGGTAAGGTCGTGTGCGGCAACCTCACCTCAAAAAGCCGTGCTGACCAATTTCAGACGCGCAGACTAACCACGTACAGCACACAATTCGTCGCCTTCCTGTTCAAGTGCGGGTGGTGTTGTGCCAAGACGGTGTGAGTGCAGTAGTGCTGTAAGCGTTCCCAGCTCCCGGATCTGTGGGTGGGTTTCCTGCATAACGATAATGCCAGCCATGCCATATACGGCTCGGTTCACGGCTTCATTGGGTAGCTCGCCCACACGAAGCAGCAAATAATTGGTCGGGGAAGAAGACAGCCATGCCCGGACATAGCGGGCAATTCAGGGAATGAGAACAGTTGGCTCGACTGCACTGACGTGGTGGGCGCAGGGCGTGAAGAAAACCTTGATAGACACGAAGCGAAGCCGGGAAAAATGTTCCATTATTCTCCGTTTCTGCCTCGTGCCGGGGCAAGATGGCTGAAGCTTGTGATGTTCTGGCAAGGCAATCACAAAGCGCCTTCTTTAGCGCGTGCCTGATGGCGTGTGTTCTTGGGTCGGGAGATCGGGGAAATTTAGGTCCGAAAGCGGCTGTGCGCTGTGCAGTCTACATATGTCAGGGTCGCGCATCGGAAGAGGGGAGGGGCTGTACGTACGTACCAGTTGCGCAAGGCTCTGTGGATTCCCCCCCCAACTAGATGTGTATTTCCGGCACCAAGAGCTGAAGCCGAGAAATGGGTGGAACGCCTAGCAGTGAGCAGCTGCGACTTCGCGCAGCCTCGACCCTACTGTCGGCGCGCGGGATGGCCTAGCATCAAAATGTGCTAGTACACGGTAACGACTTGCTTCGAGCAGAATGCCTGGGCCTGGAGAGAGCTGGTACGGGAGAGTGCGTAAGTGTGTGGTTGCAGCTGGGTAACGACGCGACGTTGGTTTTAGCTGTGTTCAACATGACTCTAGCGAGGCGACGTCTATCGCGGAGGCACACGCGCGGCGAAGCGCTTCGCTAGTAAGGATGCAGCGGCTCGCGCGGGCGGCGGAAGCATCGCGGCTACTCCAGGTGCCTTACCGCCCTAGCGATTGACTTGGGCTCCTGGAGGCGCCGTTTAGCGCTTTGGAACTCGCGATTCGCGCAACACGGCGGCAGAAAGACAGCCTGCATTGCAATGGCGTTCGATTGCGTCAGTTGGATTACCAGCGCCATGTGTGTGGTGTCCCAGGAACCTGAACGCCAGCTCATGGCAATATGACTGTGCGTACACTACCAGCATCCCCGTCGTTTGCGAGAGTTTGCAAGGCCAAACCGTCTCAGCCACATGAAGGCGCCATGTGTCATACCGACACAAACATGTCTGAGTCTGCTTAGGGCTCATGTGTGTAAAAAATTCGCTATGCCCTGTTGCCGTGTCAATGAAGGCATAATCGTTTGCCAAGGCGCAGCGAAGGCGCATTTGGGGTCTGACACCCGTATTCCTTCCCTCCCGCAGGCGTCCGCTGTGGGGGAGATGCGGCGTGTGAGAAAGCAAACATGTATCCTTCCACAAGACAAATGCAGGTACCTGGTGGCCTTGCCCAGCTGCTCTGCCAAGTGAAAGGGCACGGGGCTCCCTGTCTCGGAAACAAATATCTAGTGAGGTCATGAGCACTGCGACTTCCTGTCGTCCGGCCGCGAGATACCAATACGCTGTTTCAGGGGCTGTGTATTTCGGCATCCAGCCTTGTTCTCCAGACATGGTCAGGTGACTAGGAGGTGATTCTTTTCTCCCAGAGACACAAGATGGCCGATCGCTTGACGAAATGATGACTGCATACGCCGCGCCTGGATCTTCAGCCAGATTGCCGCAAGAACGGGGATCAAACCACGATTTGGTTGGACAGATATTGCGAACCCGGAAGGGGACATCAACGCCCCCAGACGGAGTGAAGACGGAATGGACGCGGAGTCATGGTAGGTTGCATTCGGTACCCCGGTGGTGGTGGTGGCCATCGGTTCTGCAACAAGCCGATATCCGTCCATGACGACTCATTCAAGGGTATAGGCAGCGACAGGCCTGAGGCCGCGCAGTTCGGTTGGTTGGAGGGAATGCGGTCCAATGAAGTTGTGCGACGATGCTCGTATGATAGGCATGGCACGAGTGCGAGCGGTGGGCATCCATACTCGCACTCGCAGACTCGAGAGTGAATCTGGACGTGACTGCGAAGCTATGCCGATGTTACAGCGGCCCATCCAGCGACCCGACTGCGATGCAATGCAGTACATAGACCGAAGAGAAAAAATGTCTCAGTCGAGACGGGCTTGGCGCGCGACAGGAGGCCAGCCCCCGCCCGTGCTGTACAGTACAGGCGTCTTCGCCCATCGACTCCGCGGCCAGGGCAGATGGGGATGAATACCGGTGGACAGTAGTGGTAGCTATGCTGCATGGGGTGAAGCGTCCATTCCTGTCGCAGGCACGCTTGCCGTCACTCGCATTCGAAGCACGTCACCTGAGTGGCGCGTGGCAGGCCGTCGGGTGGCCGTGCGTCCTTTGCAATCCAGAAGCCTTCTTTTGCGTGCTGGATGAATTCCAAATTGCCTGTCCTTGGTGGGCACGATGCTGGGGCGTCAGCGTGCGTGTGTCGCCCGTTGCACAGCGGCAGAGGGCAGAGACAGCCGGGGCCAGAAAGCGCGCGAATGCATGTGTGATTCGAGCCAGAGCGGCGGGTCGGGCAGCAGACGGCCGTTGTGGCAGCACGACGGGCTGGGGATGGGATAGACGAAGAGGCGCGTTGAAACGAGCACGACGAAATGAGGAGGTCGCTGGGATGGAGGTGGGAGGGGAGCGTCGCTGCCGCTCCAAAAGGGGACTAGCGCGCTGGATCGCTGCAGCCCTCCAGCCAGCCGACGTGGCTCGAGCCAGATAAGACGAGTCCAGACGGCCATACATTAAGCGCCCGCCACGACGCTATAGCCGCTAGTCTTGGAGAGGGCGAGGGCGAGAGAGAGGGAGAGGGAGAATGAGAGAGACAGAGACGGCGACGGCCAGCTTGCAGCCAGAACCAGAATATTCCCCACCACCACCCCCGGGGGCTGGCATCCATCCAGCACTGTCGCTGTGCAGCAGAGCAGACGGCCGCCCGCTGCCATTGCTCGTACATAGACGTACGCCTACATACGCCTAATGTACGTGTAGGGCAGGGCAGACATGCCGGAACAGGTGGCACCATGGGCAGAGAGGCGTGGTGCGTCTAATATGGCCGTCGCCGTGCCACGCTCGCAGCGTGTCGTGGGCCACTCAGATGCGACCTAGGCACATTTCGGCCTCAGTGAGGGCGCTTAATATGCACCATGCTTGCAGCCTTTCACACACACGCCCATCCTTGCGCCTTTAGCCTGCTCGACGTGGGCCGCGGTTCGTGGCTTGCGGCAGTGATCTCCGTCTGCTCCCCCGCCTGACGTGGGTTGTACAAAAAGACCGTTGCGTGGGCAGTGCCGGCTTATTGCAACCAGTCGCCGGGGATCCGTCTTGGTGGCGTTGCTACTGCTGCCCTGGATCCCAAGCCATGCCATCATGTATTGTATCTATGTATCCAGTCGACCAACAAATGAGTGTTATCGTATTCGCATTACGGACAAGAGGGGCCACTGCGCACTGAAGCCAGGCATCCTCATTATGTGACTGCAATCTATGGCTCTCATATTCTTTCGAGCATCTCCAAAACTCCAGCAAAAAATAAGCGCACGTGTCCCACCCACGCAAAATAAGCAATGTCATCCGCAAACCCAAACGAGAGAAATGTTCTGGTCATCTGCTGAGCACCCCACCGACACAATCAAGACATCTTAGAAAGGCTCTGCATGCATCGTCTTCTTGTCGAGTGTTTGCCCGCAGGTGAACAGGAGGATCCTTGCATCACAAACGCGACCTGATGCCTTCCGTACTGAGCTCTGTACGACGAGGACATCCATCTGATTCATGTCTAGAAAACGTTAGCAACAAGAACCTGTGTCCCGATATGCCTGCTTCTTACCTGCGCAGTGTGTCCTTACGGGCAAAGACTGAAGAGCACTTGGAACAGGGCCATGGCTTCTGTTTCTCATGCACAGATGCCCGGTGTCGCACCAGATCCGTCTTGCGTACAAACTGCTTTCCACAGTTGGTGTACAGACACACATGGTCCTTTCTGCGCATGGGCGCATGTGTGAGCATGTGCTGGTTGTAATTGTACTTGCGAGCGAAGCCCTTCTTGGGGCAAAGCTCGCAAAGGAATGCCGCGTGAGCAGGATCAGTGTGCCTGCGGTTGCGAGTTTGTCTGCGATGTGCCGCTGTGATCGTGTACCTGGGGCGCAAGTTCCGAGCGCGTGGGCTGGGAATGCTTCCATCTGATAGCGCCCTCTCATAGCCGTCGTTGTGGTAGTTGTATACAAGAGTCTGGTTGTATTTGGGTGCATTCGGTGGCGTGTAGGCGTTCTCATACGGATAGGCGCTGGTGTTGAGCCGTTCCGGGGCTACTGTGAGCTGCGCCTGCCTTGAGGTTGCAAGCTCATTCATGTCCACTGGCACATCGGCACCAAAGTGCATCTGTGGGCTCCATGCTGGCGTTTCGCCTTTGACTACGCCCGAGTATGCGTGCTCTGAGCCATCATGAGAAAATGCCGACATCTCGCGAGTATACGAAGACAGAGAGGAGCGGGGAGATGACTGTGCCGACTGCCAGGGTAAAGGTGAGCGAGAGACTGGATGGTCAAAGGCTCCCGAGAGATACGGGTTGGCAAAATCTGCCGAAGACGATGTGTTGGAATACTGGCCACTCCAGGCCTCTGAGGGTTGAGGCGATGGAGGCAGACCATTTGGAAATGCCGACTGGACTTCATACAGGCCAAGACCTTGCGAGTACTTGGATCGCGCCTCGTGTCGTACCGGTGAAGGATAGGGCGATTCCATTATGGTGCCTGTCCGATGTTGGTAGGGCGATTTGAAGGGTGGCGTGGGCTGGTCTGGGTATAACATGTTGAATAGATAAAGAAGGGATGAATGAAAGTAGGGTACAAGGTGTCTGACGTAGACAGGCTGGCGAGGAATCGAGGTAGATAAAAGGGACTGTGCTGTGTTGGTGGCTGAACGGAGAAGACAAGCGTAGGCTCTTCCGAGACAAGTTGTATTTGTGCGATGCGGTAGGTGAACAGCCTTGCCAACTCTAAGACCAGACGTGGGTTGGTATGCTCAGTAAATGCATTCTCCAAATATGCGTTCACACTGTGGGTTTTTGAGTGCTAGGCAGACTCCCAAATTATGCCAGGCAAGACCAGCATGAACAAAGCTCGAGCCGCCTACGCGGCAGCGCCTGTTAGTCCATGGGGCTATGAAGGAGTGGTGCAGGGGGATGCAGTGGATGGTGGCTTGCCCGGGGGGTAAGCCCAAGTCAACCAGACTGTCGGGTAGCTAGACCTTAGCGGGCCGAAGAAAAAATCCCTGCCCCGACCGGAGCTTGAGGCGCAAGAGGAGAGGGCGGTTGTACCCTTGCAGCTGTGTGCATCCCCATGAAACTGTCCAGGCGGGTGAACATGTCCAGGCTGCATCTGCTGTTGATCGTTCACTCACTCACGGCCCCAATGCTGTTGCGACGGTGAGACACCAACACCTCGTTTTGCATCTGCGCTTGCTCAAGTGTAAAATCCCACATCAAGACATGCGACCGTGTTTGACCTTTGCCCGCATCTGTCTTGCCCATCCTTCACCAATGTACCTATACTTCCGCGGCTGCAAGCGCCGGCCCTTGAGCGGCCAATGTGCTCGCTTCGCGCTGCTCTCGGAGCTGCGACACCATCGCAGTAAGTTCTTCTACTTGGGTGGCCAACTTGGTAACTAGTGTCCTCAACTGAGCATCTGATTCCGTGGGTCCCGTTCGAGTTTGAGGTCGATTTGTGTGCTGCGTCCTTCCCAGAGCATTCGGAAAGCCTCCCATTAGCAAGCGCGGCGAGTTGACTGGCAAGCGAGGGGCTCTCCTTGACCCGGCAGCTGACTGCGGACCCCCAAACGATGTCGCTTTGGCTTTTGCGCTGCGAGCGTCGGAAAGGTGCTCAAAGGCCCAAATCACGAATACGAAAGGCAGGTGCGTTGCCTTGAGCATGACGATCCGAACGCTCCTCAGCCGCTCAGAAGGCACAATGAGCCGCAATGGCCGAATGACTAGCGGAATGAGGTTCTGGAAACCGGTCAGCCTTGCGACGCTGAGGACAACAGTGGGGATGCCTTCGTCGAGGGCCCACAAGGGTTTGCAGCGCTGCTGAGTCGAGAAAGCCTGGGCGGCAAAGCCTCGCCACCAGGGTGACAACGGCACAGAGTCCGCACAATGCCCCTCCTCAAATAAGTCAAGCAAAAAGCTTTGACTGGTTGGTTGGACGTGATTGTATCTTCCATTCTAGTCACAGAGGCTGTGTCGTTTGGCCATTCAACGGCCCGGCGCTTAATGCCCGCCTTCACCCCCCGATAATAGCATTGCAGAATGTACTCACCAATGGAGGCAGAAAGTATGTCAACCGATTTGAACTCGATGCTTCAAGCACGTAGACTGAATAACTGCATCGATACCCAAATTAGTGGTCATCAAAGACACGTGGTTTGGGGACACGAACACAAATAGGTACTCATCTCTCGCATGGTCTAAAACCTAGTCCTTATTAGCTCTGTTCACCAAGACCCATTGTGTCAGGTGCAAATTCAGACTATGGCGCTCCAACGCATGGATGACAGGGAAAGACGTGATTGTGATGAAATTGGTGTTGGGCGGTCCAGCTGTGGCTGTATCACACCCAAAACCCATGGGCGGAATAATTCAATGACTCTCTTTCCATCGCGATACATGCCGGAAGAATTGGTACTGGAAATGGAGAGGCGCAGTTGCATGTGGGTGGCTGGTTTGCTGCTTGGCATGCATAAAAATGTATGCAAGCTCTTGGAATGGAGCAACGGGAACCAACGAAAATACCAAGATACCTTACTCAAAGAGTTACTCAACAGCGATATCAAGCTGGTAATGAGTAGAATATTCGTGAGAGTAACGAAAATCAGCTAGCGCATGAGTCAGCAGACCGCAAAGCAATGTATTCCAACAACTCTACCATGACTGGGGGACCAAAGAACGGCGAACTGCATTTCATTAGCGGATAACCGACGTTTGTTTTTAGAAACTGCATACATCTCTTCAGCGACGTCTACACACCAACGTTGTTAGTCATTAGCCAGTTGACGCGAAGGCAGTGCATCTGCTGCTTTGCTAAGACATCTACTCACCGAACCCCAGGTAGCTCGACCTTGAAAAGTATTAGCTAGCGCCGTAGTAGTAGGAACACTGCCTCACTGACCCAAAGAAGACCTTGATCAAAACCCAAGACTATACCAGACAAGTTAGTAAGACTGCAACCGCAGTGGCATGGCATGACTAACCATCTCCCTTGCATTGAACCTGCTGTCGCGGGCTAATAGCACGAAGGTAGTCAAGAATCCTAAAACCAACGTTGAGCTTGTGATCAGAATAGATCGTGTGCATATACACTTACCTAAATACAAAATGATGACGAGTGATAGGAACTTGACGAAGTCCTTGGTCATTTCTGTTTCACTTTAGCAAAGCTGATAGAGGACTGCATGGCGAAGTGCCCTCACCTTTGAGACACGGAATGAGAGTCCCAAAGTAGCGATTGAGACTCAGTAGCGAGAATATGCGTGGGATAAGAAAAAGTGCCTCTAATCCAAGCACATCGTATGCGAGATCAACTGTCGCCGCGTGGCCAGTTGTCAAGCCTACGATCCCTACAAGCCTTTTGTGAGTCCTGGTTCCATCTGCTGTTTTTGAAAGTCTTACTCATGATGCAGAAGATGAAGCCAACAGCGACTATGCTTATGTCCCATGTCCACCTGTTGATGTTAGATAGCACCGCAATAACTCACATAGATAGCAATAATACCAAAAATCAGAGGCATAAAATGATGTCTGCCCAGCATCAACCCAGTCGGCAAATTCGTCATACGCGAAGCTGGCAATCCAAACATAGAGCAGAAGCTCAGGAATCGTGATACGGAAATTGTCGCGTCTTACTAGCACTGCGTAGTATAACCCCAAGAAAGCAGCAAAGAACAATGTCTCAAACACTTTTAGGTATAAGGGAACACGTAACCGAGAAAACGGATCAGCCTGTTTCCGAATGTATCTCTTGGGCTTCTTCACAGAGTGTACACTAAGGGTTTCCCAGAAGACGATGTCGCCTTTCCACAAACCATTGATGATTTTCTGAACCGGTCTCTGTGAAAGGAACTTTTTCGCTCCTACGAGGGTTTAGTATGTAAGAATTGGAAGCTGGGGCAAAGCTGTCGGAAACGCACCAGACACAGTCGCAAGCTCTAGAGCACTGAGGTTTTCACATTGCGACATCAACGAACCGAAACGGGATATCACATATTCACCTTGGACAATGTAATCTCCATTCGAAGTCGGCAGAAGAGGTGAGCGCTCATGGGGCTGGGCATTTCCATGCCCATTCTGGCGGTCTGCAAGGTCGGCAGGAGCGGATGGTGTTTCTGAGGCTGATTCCGGAGGCAATTCAACCAGTAAGTATTGAATCATATCCGCCTCCCTCAAACTGGTCAAAAACTGCCAGGCGACGAATTCGCATGCGTATCCTCGTGCCTCGTTTACTCCCGGTTCATCACTGGTTTCATCTAACGCTGAGAAGTGTCCTCGCAAGGCCCTGACCTAAGTCAGCTCGCGTATTTATAATCGTCTCCACGACGCGACGTCATCGCCAAATGTGTATATATCGGGTGGTATAAAGCTGCTTCGACGTACATCAAAGCATGGATGAGAGCTGGGTGATCGACCTCGGTGGAGAGGTAGTGGATAAGAGTCTGGAGAGCATGGCCCTCGTGGGATCGGCGCAGGTCTTCAAAGGCATGTGGGAGCCTGATGTTTTGCTCAAAGAATCTGTGACTCGGTTAGGGAACCGCATCGATGGATCGCGCATTAGGTACTTGGCAAACTGACTGGCACAACTTATCTGCCAAGCACCCAAAATTCTCGTCGCTGTCTATGCTGGGCACGCTTGGCTCGCCCATCAGCCATGCCGGTGTGGTCGGCCGCGATGCTTCTGATTGTTCGCCCCGCTGCATGGTGATTGAATTGTTGCTGTCGGGTCTGCAAAGCTTACGACGCGTGGGGTGCATCGCGCGCCGTTGTGGAGCGGGAGTACCTGCGTCATAGCTTTCTTGGCAGCCATCGTCGATCTTCATCACGCCTTGTTTGAAAAGTTACATGGATATATTTACTGTTACTTCTAATCGTGAGGGCTTCTTTTGCCTAAGTTCTGAGAAAAATCCTGCGAGCTGAGAAGTGTTGAGCACTGTTAATCGCGATTATTCTTCGTAAAACCTGTTTCAAAGGATTTGTAAAGATTAATTGGGGTCACGTTATGTACATATCGTTTATTCGAATCACAGCTCGGTATGAATGTATAGTTGATTATATTTCTCAGATGTGACGTCGTTTGAGTTTGACAGAAACCCTTTCTACAGACAGCAATGGCCTATACGAAGTTCATTTGTCCAAATCACGTGTAAGCTTGGTTGGGCGATTCATGCGTTTCCCGGGTTTTCATCTGTCATGTCTGGATATGTGGCTTGGAATTTCCAAATCAGGTACGTATAACTTGAAGAGTAAGAATTCTGATCCCATTAGATGATCTGTAAAAAGTTGTACAAATGTGGTAACTGAACTCTTGATAATAATCAAAGTGGCTGGGTCGGTACTCATCAGATAGTCACATGGAGACCTACTGTAGTCGAAAACGATTCCGCAATCTCACACGAGATGGAGCATGGTTTCAGAGCTGGCCAAATAGACTTCATTTGTTCTAAAAGTCATGAGAGGTAGATCTAATGTCTGAAAGTGCCATGGTATCAGTGTGCTCACTTGAAATTTCCTTACACCACGAGTAGCACTAGAACCCCGATTTACACATCCAACAAACTATTCTACTACTAACTACTTTTAAGATTCCAGCTAACTTCATGGATCATCAGCTCCCGAAAGTGCTCAAGGTACTTTTTTAAAACCAGTGTCCACTTCAACATCAGACGCCACTTCCACTCCGCTAGCACTACCTTGCGAGATATGGTCCAGATCCTGAGCTTTCTGTCTTTGCTTCAACTCTTTCGCGTGTAGTACCCGAATAGCAAGCGCTGTCACAATCAACATAGCACTCAAGCACGTGACTGTGATGAACCCCTTGCGGTACTGAGGTGCCTCGACCTGCTTCCACACGAGCAGTGGCAGCCATGCCTGCAAGACATACGCCATTTCATTCATGGAAGCGACGACAATGGCGCGTTCTTCGTTGTCGTGAGTGCAAATCTCGTGGGCCCAGGCGAAACATAAGCCGGACAGGCCACCACCGAAGCCAGAAAGAATGTAGCAAGCCCATTTCCACTTGATTGGGATATCCCAAATTGCGAGACTGGTAGAACACATGATGTTCATACAGCCTCCAAAGACGATGGGTTGCCATCTTGATCCTTTTAGGATACTGTCACTTGTCCAGGCGTACAGGAGGGTGGTGACGACTTGTACGGCGTTGGTGGTTGTCGGGTACTATGTTCCAAGATCAGACATCTACCCAAGAAGATTCATGTTGGGCAAGACAAACATACAGTGTTGATTTGGCTAACCGTATACTTTGGGTGCTTGCTCGCTTTGAGAAACTGCTGAAAGACCGGTTGTCCACCAGACGTGCCATTGTTGAAGAACACATAGAGTGCAACGAGAGCGTAGATGTGCCAGGAAGTGAAGATTTTCTTGACCTTGGCTCTGGTATACGGCTGTCTTTTTTGCCGTCCTTCGCGTTCCATACGCTGTTGAGCGAACACGACTTCCTCCTTGGTCAGGTAGAAAGGCTTGGAAATCTCGGGGAGATCGGGGAGCGCGAAGTATCCGAGAATAGCAATCGGCAATGAGATAATTCCGTCCACGATGAATAGCCATTGCCAGCCTCTGAAGCCTCCACGTCCATCAAGTTTGTATACTGCGGCCATCAGATAGCCGGAGAACATTGTTGCGATTGCGCCACTTGTGTGGAAGATACAGGAGCGCTTGGCTAACTCCTCTTTTCGGTACCAGGATCCGATTATGTATTGCATACCTGGGTAAAAGGTGCTCTCAGCGAGTCCTTGTTGGGATTAGTTCATGGGTTCTGATCATGACACTATAGCCTCATAGCTTTGAACTTACCGATGAGAAAGCGCAAGGCATATATCGTTTCAGCATTCTCAGCGCGACAGAGGCAAAAGGTCAACACCGCCCATATGAGCTGCCATTGTTAGGGTGTGAAACTTTTGCAGCGTGGTTCTGACTCACCTCCATGGTTGGTATCCAAATCGACGGTCGGATGCGGGTCAAAATAATGTTGCTTGGAAGCTCGCCAATGACATATCCCACTGTCCAGCATGTTTGCATGTAATTGAGTTGATTGCCATAAAGCCCTAGGTCCTCCTTCCTACCGAGGCATCAGCAGCGGTGTTGACATGAGGGAAAATTCAATACGTACATTCCAGATACAAACGCACTGTTGATGTTCGTTTGGTCAAGATATTTGATAAAATAACCTGGGAACGATGAGTAAAGGTGGTAACAGGAGGGAGGGGTGGTGCTATACCCAAAGACGCAAATGTAAGCAAAGCGGCGTCGAGCTTGAACATGAACCATCTTTCCTCCTTCGGCTTATCCAGCGTATCCCAAAGGTAGTAATACCACTTGTGAGGCTTTGTCTGAACATTCTCATCAGAATGGTTGGTGGGAGTCACTGGGACAACATCAGCTGAGACATCTCGGTGGAGTCCCATGATTAAGAAAATCTCAGTGGAAATGTCTGGCGCCGAAGCAGAAAAGAATTGCTTTAGCTGTACCTTTTATTGAAAAGCTTTGCAGGCTCCTATTCAACATTGCTAAGCTTTGCAAGGAAACTTGCTATTGCTTCATGTCGCTTAAGATGACGGCAACAGTTGTTTCGACGCGAGGTGCAATCGACATACTGGGGGCAATATGGCGTTATGACAGGGTTGTGCGGGAAATTGTCTGTTCTGGGCTAGAATACTTCTCAAGGAACGGATTTGGATGAACATATCCGATATCCTTTGTTGTAAGATCATCGCGTTGCATGAAGTGGGTGTGGCCACATGTATCGTCATCAAGCCTTCAAATGGCGTGCCTATAGCTAGAGATAAGGCCCTTGAAAGCCTCAGATTTACAACACATCCCGATAGATATTGCAATTGAAATGAGTTGAGATGCAACTAGAGAAACACAATCTGGATATGGAGTGGCACCTGGAAAGTCTGTCATTCTCGAAAAATACATATTCATAATCACGTGATGTAATTCATTCTACGAACATGCTACCTCGAGCCTCTTCTCAGGGCCCGTCATGGAAAACAAGGCTTTCATCCGTGCTAAACTATCCGCTCGTGCAGTATGCCATTCACTGCTGTGCCCGTTCAACCTCTGTTTGCCAGCCCTCTCTAGATCAGCGTTTACCCAAGCCAGAAGCTCGTTGACATAGTCTGCTTCTTGATCACGCAAGCTGTGAAATGCTTTTCCATAGCCTTTCCTCCTTACTCTCTCGCTGTACTCCGATCGCATGGCCTCTTTGCTTGGAAGCTTCGCCTGAGCGGAGAGTACCTTTGCAACAACGATAGCTTGGAACTCGAACAAGGTAAAGGTTGCAGTGAAGAAAGGAACGCCAACAAATACCAGAGTAGGATCATTGATGTAGAAGATGTCCTTGTGTAGGTTGTGGAATTGCGTTCCGTCCGTCACCAGTACTGTGTCATCTGCCTTGTCGACTGGCGTGGTGTCGGCATGGAGCTGAGGCAAAAATGGCAATGTAATATGATAACCAGTGCAGAGTATGACATGATGAATGTCACAGATCTTCGCACCCGATTTCAGAGTGATTGTAGCCGGTATTGGCTCTGATGAATCTAGTGGTTTTGATTCACCCACAGCGCTCACATCGTATGATACCACCTCGTCGACTTGGTAGGCGTTTTCGGGGAGCATCACAGAAGGAAGGTCGAACCTTCCATTCCTTTGGCTCTGGATGATTTTGTTTGCATATGGGCTGAGCTCGCGCGCAATGTCCGTTGCTGATACGCTTCCGCCGACAAGTAGAAAGTTCTGCAGCAGCGTCAGTTTGAACCTGAACAAAAGAAGCTGTCTTTAGCATGCTTAATCAATACCTTGTTCCGAGGGTTTTCAGGCCTTCGATAGCGTTTTGAGTGCTCTACCCTGTCTGGCCATTTCTTCTTCCATTCTGCCAGACCAGGCGTATCAGGAACCCTTGCTGCATGATAGTGGCCCGAGGCAACAACTACGGCATCAAAGTCCTGCAATAGCGTTAGAATGATTGTTTTGTGGTTATAAAGGCAAATACCTGAGTATATTTTTTCCACCTGACTGTGCCAGTAGCATCAGTCTGGAAGGTGGTGGTCTCAACTGACCATGATTCTCCTTTTTTCGAAACACTTTCTACATTTGTGTCATACTGTGTCACCTCATGCACTCCTGTTGAAATGGCAGTATCTTGTATATAGTCTGCCAAAACTTTGTGCGTCACATAATCCTCAGTTCCAGCGGGGAATTGGTTCAACGTGGTTTGCAGTAGGCGTGTGCTCACGTTGTTTCTCAAGCCAACATAGCATGGACTGTGCCCAGTCAGTCATAGAGGATAGGAAGCTGGAATCTGTGAACCAACCCTGGCGGTGCGTGAAGTAGCCTTTCCAAATCTTCTGACTCTTCACCTGTGTATGTTGTGACAGTTTTCGAAATAGGTACTGTTGAATATGATGGTTCGAGGGGCTTTCGCTCGTCGTACAACCTTCTGTGAAGTGAGTTGCAAGTATGACTTGATACGATCGGGACGACTACCATATGCCTCCTGCAGCACTGCTTCGCTCAAAAACAGTGACATCTACATTCTCCTTCTTGAGGTGGGCCGCAGAAACAACACCACTAATACCTGCACCGATCACAGCAACACGTTTCGAAGGGAAAGACATACTCGTGCTGTTACTAAGATGAGGCATATACCTCGTTGAAGCTTTCTAAGATGGTCGAGCGCGCCACTCCTCAATTGATCCTCCTCTAAGAGATTTCGCGACTATGCACTGCTAACAGTTATTTCCGTATCTCCGCATTGTTTACCCAAGTTCTTTAAGTCTGGATTTATCAGCATCAATCACGTCATGTCAGAGGTGTGGAGGGTTGGAAAACGCGATGGTGGGTATGAATGGCATCATGAACGCCCACTATTGAGAGAACTTACTACAAGAGGCATCGGCGCATTCGACTGAAAACAGATACATGAGCCCACATTTTGTGTTTGAGAAACTAGGTGGGTGTTCCGGTGATAAGGTGCAAGATGTTGACTGGATATTCGTCATAATCTCTGGGATGATGTGATTGACCCCGCAACTGATCCATGAACATTGCCAGCATGCGACCACCACACGATGCAACCAGTTTGATCCTGTAGATAATGGCAATACATTATTAAGCAGTGAGGGGACGAAGTGCGGGGCAAGATTGAGTTCAAATATAAGAAGAGATGGAATCGCTGACCATCCGTCAAACACAGTCTCATCGCAGCAATAGTCAAGATGGCTCCAATCGCAATTCCCATTCTCGAACACATCCAGGAAAAGGATACTGTCCAACCTAGAAAGGACAAATTGAAGCTGCCTGAGCCAGCCAGAAAGAGGCTCGAGAAGGCAGGTATCGACTTGTCCAACGGCTATCCATACAGGCCGGCACAGCCACTTTACCTCGACGATGTGTACAAGATCAGGGACTATGATCGGGAACACGTAGATCCGGGCTCCCGCGCTGATCCAGAAAAGAAGGCACTGTTCGGTGCTGCAAAGGAAGTTATACACTTGACTGCACACATTGGAACTGAGATTGTTGGACTTCAGTTGAAGGATCTTACGGACCAACAAAAGGACGAGCTTGGTCTTTTGATTGCTGAAAGAAGCGTGGTATTTTTCCGTGACCAAGATCTCTCGCCTCAGCAGCAAAAGAAGCTTGGGGAATATTATGGCGAGATCGAAGTCCATGTAGGCTATTCTTTCCAATATACAATTGGATACGCTGACATTGAGTGAAGCCCCAAGTTCCGCATGTACCGGGTGTGCCGGGAGTGACTGTTCTCTGGCCCGATCTCATGGCGACGGAGGTAACTCCAAGCTTCAGAAAGACAGGCGGAGCGTCCAGGTGGCATACCGATTTGGTGCACGAACGCCAGCCAGCTGGGTAAGTGAGGATACACCAAATTTGATATGACCGTGTCTGATTTGCTCCAGCGTGACTCATCTGCATAATGACACCATCCCCAAGGTTGGAGGTGACACTCTGTGGGCTTCAGGCTATGCCGCTTATGAGAAGCTTTCTCCAGGTTTCAGAAAGATCATCGACGGTAGGGAGGCAGTATACCGTAGCGCACACCCATATCTGGACCGCGATAACACCAACGCTGGCCCACAGCGCATTGAGCGAGTTCACCCGCTCGTCCGGGTGCATCCAGCCACGGGATGGAAAGCACTATGGGTTAACCGCGCATTCACCCATCGCATTGTTGGACTCGACAAAGCTGAGAGTGATGCTATCCTCAACTACCTCTTTGACGTTTACGAGAACAATGTCGATATCCAGGTCCGCTTCAGGTGGACTCCAGGAACATCGGCGCTTTGGGACAACAGAATCACGATCCACAATGCAAGCTGGGATTATGAAGGTACTGAGCCGAGGCACGGAACAAGAGTTACTGCGTTGGCCGAGAAGCCGTTCTTCAAAGCAGATGCTCCGACACGTAGGCAGGCCTTGGGTCTTGCTGGGCCCGATGACATTTGGGAAGCATAACTAGCTACATAGATACAGGCAGAGTGCTTATCAATGAAATAACTATTACTTGATACTAAAAATGCAGTAGGCTTATCAAACCAGATAACCAGGCGGTGGTACTTTGTGCAGAACTTTGGACTATTGATACCTACGAAGGCTTTCCAATTCCAATATCTGACCATGGACTCTCACGGTCCGTGGAGGAAGTGTGGGATCCAGTCGTCTTTGATCAGGCCGTACGAGCCTGCATTATAAAGATCTTTAGCATTCGGAGGCGAATCTTCACTACTGTGGCTCACCACAAATCTAAGTTCTTTGGTAAAAGGCATCGCTTCGGCTCTGGATATGTTTATAACGATCAGGTCGTTGCGCAGCTAACCTGGTCCTGTTAGTCACCATATCCCTCGATAGTGGTAGGCTTGAGAAGCTGGTGTACATTCAGCACAATCGGAATGGTGAATCCGGTCACATTTACAATAGACTGCTGACGCTACACGTGGACTGCCAGATGATGTTAACGGAATCAAAGCCTAGTTTCTGGCGGTTCACATCTCCCACAAATATCCCAATTTTCTTTCTAAGAACTCTTGCAATATACTTCTGAGAGATTTTGTGTGCAGTTTTAAGCTTCTTTGAGTGCTGTTTCGATGTGGCCAGCCGTGTGGAGACAATCAGTGAACCAGACCTGCGCCAGTGAAAGTCTCGTTATTACTCTCCTTGCCTTCATGAAGATTTTCATCTCAGCGTTACTGTAAAGACAACAAACGTAGAGTATTCGCATGATTTAATCCTTAATGATACCTTTCAATATGAAAAGAGTCATCAGACACATCTATCAGAAGCTTTGAAGTACTCACATGTGCCAATTTTCTTACCCCTTTATTCGATAGTGATCTTTTCCCGCGAAGACATGATATAGGTGATTGATATCAAGCTGCGCCGGACAAGAAAAGGAGATATGATTAGAAAGAGCGATTCGCACTGTGTTATGGATCAATCAGCTGATAGGTAATCCCAGGAAATAGGGCGACTCAATCTAATTAGAAGCATGTCATAGGTTGTTCAGTACAAGGCCTCAAAGTCATCCATGCCGAGTCACATGCAATGCGGATAAAGGGTTGGGAATCAGGTATATCGACACACTAAAAGAATAACGGGGAAACATGACATCTCAAATACAGAACTCTCAGAGTTCCTTCAACTCTGGAGTACCACTAGCCCGCGGCTCCGAGAAACGGGTTTCAACAAAGCACTTTAGTAAGCCGTCTTTACGCTTCTCCTGCATGTAGTACGCCTTTGCAATATCTTCAATCTTGAAGCGATGAGTCAGCATGATCGTTGGATCAATTTCTCCCTTTTCAAGCATCTCAAGGATCTCCTTCCAATCTTCTATCTGTCAGTATATTTTTCCAAGCTGCATGTTTGTAGTTCCTACATTTTTGAACAGGCGCCTGTCCGCACCCAACCAGCCGTATGCCGCGCTCCATGAGGGCACCAACATTGAAGTGGCTTGTAACTGTACAGAAATGAGCTCTAGGTAATAAAAAGTCTCAAAGCGGTAACCTACATCCAGTATAATCTCCAATGATACCGACTCGGCCGAACTTCCTCGTTGAGTAGATGCACTCATTGATCATCTCCGACGTATCCTGCTCCAAGCCAGAAAGCATCCTAAGCTTGTGTGTCCAGGCCTTTGCATACTCGCCACCGCTGGCCTCGTTACATGCATCAACACCTCCAGGAACTAGTTCATGAATCTTCGCAGGAACGGATTGCTTCTTCAGCTCTTCATAGTTGATGGTCTCCAACCCCGGAATCTTTTGCTTTGCGAATTCAGTGCGCCAGTTGTTGTCGATGCCAATGACCCGCTTTGCACCCTTCTTGAATGCCCATACACATGCCATAAGACCAATTGGACCAAGACCCAAATCGCGACGCTGTCACCTTCAAAGACACCAGTGTCACACACACTGTGATAAGATGTGGGAAGCACGTCCGACAGATATAGTCCTACTTTTCTTAGCATCTTCCACGCGTAAAAAAAATTGGGTAACTTGCCTTTCTCGAAAGGAATGTTATCCGGCAGCTTCAAAAGGTTCTGGTCACCAAATGGCACCCTCACATATTCGGCCTGACCACCTGCATATCCTCCGACAAAATGCGAATAGCCAAAGATACCAGCTGTTCTCTCGCCATAAAGAAACTTCTGGAGAGCGGATGAGTTTGTCTTATCACAAGCCGTGGTGAGATTCTGTTTGCAGAACCTACACTCGCCGCACGAGACTACGAAGCTATTCACAACGCGATCCCCGACTTTCCTCTCTTTGATTGCAGAGCCTACTTCCTCGACGATGCCGCAGAACTCATGGCCAAGGACATCGCCCTTCTCTGTCTGAATGATTACGCCGTGCAAGAGGTGCACATCGCTTCCGCAAACGGTTGAGCCCGTGATTCTTACAAGGACATCGTGGTCCTCGACGATCTTGGGCTTACTGACATCCTTTGTGCCGCAACCTAAGCTAGAACTCTATAACGGAGTCAAATGATTGTACATACGAACGCGCACAGAGTTCTTGCCCATCCACACTAGCGCCTTCATCTTCTCCCCAGACGGGTCCGCATACTTTTTGCCATCGCGGTCTGGGTTAGCGATATCGGTATGTGTAACACTATCTTGCTGATCATGTCCCAGGACCGCCTCAGCCTGCTTTGCTGCAAAATTTTCGGCTACCATGATTATTTCGAGGGGTTTTACAAGGAACACGTAGATTTACAATTTGCGCAGCCGGTCCAGGCCACTTGTATAATGTCTCATTTTGCACATTGTACGTTGATGTAGCAATAAACGGCATTGTGACGGTCGTATGACGAAAACGATATAGATAGGGATATTTGGAGTAGTGTACACGGATGCACTTGCGTCGCAACAACTGAGCATCGTTCGCGATGTATGACGTTATCATGAAGTATTCACGCCTAATTACCGTGACGCAACACAGTCACCCAAACAGCAGTGTTCCGAACAGATCAACACAACACTCTTGCTCTCACTAGATCTTTCTCATTGACCTTCATCTCCAACAACGATACAAAGTCGCATACAGCAAAGATGCCGCAATACCACACTCCCGGCGGTACTGCCTCCTATGCAGACGGAAAGTCGCTCTACCCGTCCTTCCCCAAGGTCAGCTTCGGCCGTGCCGTCGCGATTGGTCTCTCAGCAGGCTTTCTCGGCGCCCTCGTGTACGTCAATCCCAAGATCCCAGTCAAATCACCACTTAACCAGCCTGTAGTATGTCCGGTACCAACAAGCTAGAGCAAATGTTTAGCGGTCGGCCGAACTCATACGTCCCAGCCCGCACGGTTGGCAACCACCTCGGCGTCTCCGCGGACTTTTATAAGAGGAATGTCGACCTGCTGAACAACGTGCATCACTATGGCATGGGTATGTTGGCAGGTCCTGTCCGCGCTATTATGTCGTATTATGGAGTCATTGGCCCGTTTGCAACGTTTGTTCATACTGGTGTTCGTATCATGATGGATCAGACTGTCGAATTGACAGCGGGGACGAGCGCGTTGCCGTGGACGTGGCCCATCAACGAGCAAGTGATTGATGTGCTGCATAAGGGCATATATGCAGTGGTCACTGGATATGTGTGCGATCGCTTGGTGAGGGGCGTGGATTGGTTTAACAGTGGATCCTGAGGAATGGGTCTCAAGATGGATATGGTTAGATGAAGGACTAACTGAGCGGTATCACTCTACGAAGGAGCTCGTATTCAGTGTGTCCCTATGTAGGCGCACACCTGTATAGAATGAAAATGCGACAACGCAACAAAGATAGTCTTTAATTCAAAATGCGTAAGCTGTTCCTCTCTACAGAGAGCTACTAGAACGTATATTTAAAACGGTATTAGCTTGTTGTTCTAGTAGATAGTGATAAGAATCTGAACACGCGCATGATAGGTGGGGACACACTGAATACGAGCCCCTTCGTATGATAAAACTTTCGGAACCGGGTAGGTATCTCTAACTAATATTAATATCTCCATGATTTGAAAAGCTCCTACCACCTGTCGGTCTCACATATGTGCTCAACAGAACGAAGTACGCAAATCTCTTTCTGGGCGGGATAATATAGTTCTATTCTGCATGATAAGATCGACCGCATTATTGTGGCGTGATGTTATTGCAAGCCATTGTGCTGTAATAGAGTTGACAACTTGGTGGGGTTATTGGCTTGGTAGATAAATACGGTATATGAAACGAGAGGACTTACGCAACCTCTTGACAGAAAAAAGCATACGTACGCTTGAGTCTACCAACACTGCCTTCTCCCCTTAACAACTCTGCAACGCAACACCTTTTTAAGGTATAACTTAAATATTCTATACTAAATATGTGTGTATAAGAATGATTCACGAGTTTTTTTCCAAATATAGCGACGTGATGTCAGCACAAAGGTAGAAGACTTTCAGCGTTCAAAAGACCGTGTGTAAGGGCGCGTAAATACAGTTTTCTGTGGAGGCGGTGTGCGTGTACTATAATATCGATAATTGGAGCGTGAGTTAGATGAGGCTGCACCTACCGCTTTAAGTAAGCTTGGGCTGCGGCCTGCTGCAAATGGCGCACTTGACCCAACCGTAACTACCACCTACTTCTTGAAGGCGATATCCACACAGTCGAGACCAACAATCTAACGCCGTATTAGGATGGAATTTTTGAGCGGACATGATGTCATCGACCCTCCGCTCAGTCGATTGGCATATAAAGCATGAGTCGATCGTACTATCCAACACATACGTATCGACCATACAGATCAACATGACAAGTTTTCTGAACAATGCGACTTCCTCCTTATTCAGCCTTCCACTCACTATTTACATCCTGGTGTCCATAGCCGCCATTCCACCCATTTTATGGTTATACAACTTCGCTACAAAACAACGACCTCTTCCAGGAATCCCTATCGTTGCTCTAGATGGCCTGACGCCCCAGGAAAGCTGGTATACCAAGCCACGAGAGTTACTCAGTCAAGGCAGGAAACTGTACCCCGATCGGCCTTTTCAGGTTCTGAGCTATAGTACCCCAAAGCTTGTCCTCCCGCAACGATATCTTGAAGAGGTCCGCGACTCCCCGCTTGCAGCCTTCGTCCCTTATATTGCGAACGACATGCCTTGTGGACTTTCCGGGTTTGATGGTTTTACGGCAATCCGTGATCACCAATCGCTCATTCCAGACGTCCTTCGTGTTAAACTTACCCAGTCCCTAGGGCTTATCACTGAGAGCCTGGCGGAAGAAGTACTCCTAGTCACTGAGGACCTTTTTGGCAAAATTGCCGCGGGGAAGTGGCACAATGTTACATTGCTGCCTGAAGCAACGAAGCTAATTGGTCGCTTAACTGCTCGCACGATGCTCGGCGAAGAAATGGCCCATAACCCTGAATATGTCGATCTTACGCTAAAATACACTAGCGTTGCTGTTCCAGCAGCTATGCAGCTTCGTGGTTGGCCTCATTTCCTGCGGCCAATCGTACAGTACTTTAATCCAATGTGCAAGAAGACTAGATACCAAGCTCGAAGAGCACGTCAATTGGTTACCAAGGAGGTTGAACGTCGAGGAAAGTCCGCAAGAGCTGCTATTGCAGCTGGCCACAAAGTCCCCAGGACCCATGACTCAATAGCGTGGCTCCTCGATCAAAATAAGAACGAAAATAAGCTTGATCTTGTTGGCTTCCAATTAGCTATATCCATGGTTGCTATCCACAACACGGGCGGCGTAAGTATATACGCTTTTTCCACATTCAATTGCTTGACTAACTGAGTCATGTAGCACCTGTTTACAGCTCTCTGGTATATTATCACGTATCCTAAATACATCCAACTTCTCCGAGAAGAAGCAATCACAGTGCTTAAGGAGTATGGCTGGACAAGGCAAGCCTTGGCTCGTCTCACATTACAGGATGCTGTGCATAAAGAGTGCTTAAGAATCCTCCGGAGCAACATTTCGACTGTACGCCGACAAGTCGTCAAAGGAGAGTTGAAGTTCTCAGATGGCTTTACTATTCCAAAAGGTCGGAGCTTCATCGTTATCCCTCCCGCTGATTACAAAGGTGAGGATGAGGAGTTCTATCCAGAGCGCTGGGTCGAGAAGCGAGCAGGAGAAGGACAAGCGAACAAATATTCCTTGGTCACTGCCAATATCGAAAATCAGGAGTTCGGAATCGGCAAGCATGCTTGTCCAGGGTGAGTCGTTTATCTGTCTTTTTGCTGTTGTCCCCCTGTGGAATACCGACCCGCAGTAAGTTTGCTGACCCTTCACGCGTTTCATCTCTAGCCGATGGTTTGCCAACGATGAAATGAAAATCGCGCTCTGTATCCTCTTGCTGCGCTACGACTGGAAGGCTCCACCCGACATGCCAAAGCCACTTTTTACTGCGTGCGAGGACCTGCCTTCGATGCACAGCACGCTCCAAGTCCAAATGACCCCTCGAGAGCCAGAAATTGACCTTGCATGCCCGAAGATTTGAAGATGTTGCGACCAGGTGTTGCGATGTAGGCCCAGGACTCATTTCTACGGGTTTGCTCCAGATATAGACGCATCCCGCGTTGGATCGCTATCTTTGACTGCATAGTCGGCAGATTAGACAGGTGTTCAACAAAGTGGGGATTGGAAATGACGGTGCATGGTTTCGCCGTATAGGCAGGCTTGTGAGAGGGGTATCTGCATAGTGTCTCCGATGATGCGCGCAGGGATCGTCACGACGGCGGTTAGCTATCACTAGGCCGTCGCTGTGTTACTGTAACCCTAAAATCTGACAATAGTACTAAGTAGCACTAGTATTGCACGTGTAGGTGCAGAGCTATGTGGCAAGAAAATTGTATGTATTTTGCCTCTGCTATCTACCGTCGTCATCTGAGTGTAGCTAATACTTTTCTTGTTGCAGTAGTGCATCCGTTGCTGCTGCAAGGGCATGTTACTCTAGCTCGGCCGAAGCTGCAATATTGCCCAACAAATGTCGACCCCTGCGGCTCGCACAAACTTTCTGGACAAATCTGTATTAATTGTAATTGTAACTGCAGCTCTAGATGAATATTGGAATCTGTCCCATGTAGTATTTTAGTCACACGTTTAAATTACAAGAGAAAATCGCATGCTACGATGTTGGGAAACTCCGTTTTGAGCTGGGCGCTGACTTACGTGGCCAACGCCAAAACAGCTAAAACAATGTAATAACGGCCAGAACAGCGAAACCCTCTCCAGTACCGTCATGAGTTGTAGAGAAATGTATAGAGATATATCCGCGACGTTTCATTCTCTTGACTTCTACCTTATACAATGGCGATGGTGACACACCGCTGGAAAGCTGGTGAGACGCTGGATTGGTCACATGACTTTAATCACGTGATTTTTACTTTCACAACGACGAATCGCTGCCAGAACGAAAGTGCAATGCTATGCTCATACTCAAACTTATGTTTCAGGTAGTATATAAGTATAATCTTTTCATTTATAAAGGCCACATCATCTAGTAGCATTCCCGGAATACACGCTTTCCCAATATTAGTCTACAACAGAAAAATTACAATAGTCTTGGGCGTGCTGTCACTCATCTTGACTGTACCATTAAAAGCTACGATAACTACAGGCCCCTGATATATGACCACCAGCCTCATATTGTTCGTACCGCCGCATCAGGACGATAGCTTTCTCATCTGTAACGATAGATTGAAATTTTAAGAGGTACCTATCGTAATTACTTGACTAAAACTTGGATACCGCTGGTTCTATACAGCAATAGCCACGTGACTGGACTTTGCATCCATCTATCGAAGCTTCTGCTATCTAGCAGCTAGAATTTAGTCACAGCCTACCGCTACTTATGCATTTTTGGAAGTTTGTGGACGGGCCAGGAGTTAAAAACCAGCTGTAGATTATGCTAGTTAAGCCCCTCTTCTTGACCTCGGCTGTGGGTCTTGGCATTGCTCGCAGAAATACCTGCGTTGTCCTTAGCAGCCTCCTGTACCTTTTTCTGTGGCCGTTTTATCGCATAATCTTTCCCTTCGCCATATACTAGTGATATATAGAGCCCAAATATGCCTAGTAGGCAGTATGCGTTGTTGGAATCTCCCGTCCACACGCCTTACAAGACATCAACCCACGTAATACACACAATCGTGATTCCTGCGTTTGAAGATATTGGGAGGGTCGAGGGTGTGTATGAAAACGAATAACATAACACCACAGGTTTTGGCTTCCTCTTTCATGTTCAGTTGCTCAGTTGTCCAATATTGTACTTGTGACCACCTTGCTCTTACTAGGGCAGATTGCAACCGGTGCCCCTTGTCCTCGTAAGCCAAAGCGCACATGCAGTAAAAACTATTGAGGCGTTTGCTGACAATCCTACACGGGACTACGGGTAATATAGATCGATTTTATGCATAATGCCTGGAGAGATGCTCCAATGGGATATCTGTTCTCGAAACGCCCTGCTGATCCTATGCAGATCTACCAATCTATGATGAGTTTAGCCAATTTCACCGATTGCTGGATTCATTCAACATCAAAGACTTGTATATACATATAGCCGTCAGTTCGAGTTGACAATATTTTCTGTGAGTTTTCTCCTTATACGATGCGTTCTTCTCTTGCTGTAATCTACTCGCAGCTGCTGGCGACATTCGCTGTGGCGGGTGTTTCTCTGGACTCTCCCTCAGTTCCAAATATTGATATAAATCCAGCTCTCGACCCTGTTGAAGCTCTGAATCAACTGCAAAACTATACCTACACAGTCCTTGAGCAGAGCAATGATGTTTTCAAAAAGACCAAAAAGGGCTGCTCTTTGGCCACAGCAACTATACGAAGAGACTGGTCAGTCTAACGATTCTTTGATTGCATATTTTCTGACTTTCCAAGGGAGTATATGAGCAAACCAGACCGAAAGGCTTACATTGAAGCTGTACAATGTCTTCGGAGGTTACCATCCAAGTCCGACAAGTCATGGGCCCCGGCAGCAAGGACCCGTTTCGATGACTTTGTCGCCATCCACGTTGACCAGAGCTTGTATATACATGGCAACGGTCTTTTCCTCGCCTGGCATCGCTATTTCGTATGGGCCTACGAGCAAGCTCTCCGGAATGAATGTGGCTACAGAGGCTACCAACCTGTTAGTCTCAAGTCCTTTTCCCGATCGCTGATTCACATCTGACTTGCTAGTACTGGAATTGGTTCGCACACACCGACAATATCTACGAATCACCTGTGTTTGATGGGAGTGACACTAGTTTGGGTGGAGACGGCGAATACTTTTCTCACAATGGAAGTCTTGCCGGTGGTCGCACCATCAGCATTCCGTCAGGAAAAGGCGGCGGATGCGTCAATAGTGGCCCTTTCAAGAAGTAAGACTGCTGAATGGGTTGCTACATTAAAAGTTCTAACGTCGTTGCAGTACTCAAGCAAACATCGGACCGATATCTCCTGGAATGCAAGGCTTCCCTGACCTAGCAGCTGACATTACAGACTACAACCCCCACTGCCTACGCCGAGACCTCAGCCCCTACATACCTAGGAAATGGTTCACTACAGCCAATCTGCTGAACGTGACTATTGTCTCAGGCTCCCGGACACATAGTGTGTTCTGGACCGAGATTCTAGGCCGGTACCCGGACGGTTTTCTCGGTCTACATACATCAGGTCACTACACTATGGGCGGCGACGCCACTGACCTATATTATTCTGTCAACGATCCTGCCTTTTGGCTCCATCACGCCATGCTTGATCGGGTTTATTGGATCTGGCAGACGCTCCACCCGGCAGAAGCTAATAAAGTAGCTGGTACTCTGACCTTGCAAAACAAACCTCCAACGCGCAATGCGACCATTGACGAGCCATTGGACCTAGGAATTAACGGGAAGACGGTGAAAATTCGGGATGTACTAGATACTATGGGCGGGACTCCCCTATGCTACATTTATCTCTAAGCATAATAACATGGATACTATGAGGCCCCTTCACATATCTGGATAAATGCTTAATGAATATCCTGCTGTGCCCGCCCTTCCTTTCTATCGTTCCATACCCAAATGTTTGCAACAGTGCGAGTCGCAGCGAAAAGAATATCAGTGTCTTAGATCTTAGGCGTACCAGATGTCTCGTTTGAAATCCACGTCTTACCAAACAGCTTTTTAGGCACCCGAAACGCAGTTTTCTTTTTTTGGTAAGAAATGCAAAACCAAATGCCGTTGCGGTACCCTGACAGGCACCAACGAGGCTAGTGGCTTGGCACCGATTCGGCAGCTCAAACCACACGACGTGCCTGGTACCTCACAATTGCTCATTCCATGATGGGCGCAATATCATCGAATAATTTGAACTCGATCATAGCGCAGTAATCCCAACAGCTGGCAGCCTCTCATAAGGTGGCAAAGTCCTCAAGAGAAGCCACTCCCACCATGTCAATCTACGATATCCCACGGTCGCCAACACCGGAGAATGTCGACAACTGTGCACGAAACAATTTCAAACGTCAGAACCAATGAGAGGGCTCATATCGTCCAATCGGTGTCAGGCGACCCAAACAGAAACCAGGGGCTTCTTCCGTCATCACCAAGACAGAGACGCCGACTAGAACTACGCTGAGGCCTTTGGCCACTCGAAAGAGACGTCTACCAGTGCATCAGCTTGCTCTTTTGCGAACCACAACATATGAGGGACTACCCCAACCAAGCGTAGGAGCCTGTCACAGCTGTCGCAGATGAAACTTGACACGACACTAACACTTCTCAACCCTAGGATGTTGCTGTTACTTTTTCTAGCCCTATCGCTGAGACTGACCCCATCGAAGAAATCCAGATGCAAATCTCTACTGCAAGTGCATCTAGTATCCTTGTATGAATGCTGTATGCCAGGCTGCTGCTACTACTAATACCAATACAGATGTCGGACAGCACGGTCATCTCAACAAGTAGACCATTGCCGTGTGAGACTCAACAAAAAAGCTTACGCCACTCGCTTGCAAGGAGAATACCAGGAAAATTTACTGTGGTTCATGAAGCGCATAGTGACATGCCTAATCATGTGTTACATTCACTTCCAAACGCTCACGTCACTTTGGATGGATTTACCAATTACGAGCTCCAAATCGCTACCAAAAAGCTATTGTATTGTCGAAGAAAGTCACCATTAAAGACAGCAAAGAGTTCCAGTGTCTTTCGTACGCTCACGTTAAGAAATGGCCCTCTACCTGTACCTGCGGATGGAAAGGTCGAAACTCCAAAAACGGAGTGAAGGGACGAAAATAAAAGATTTTGATGAATGGCGCAATTGAAACCGATCGCAACATCGACCTATGGATCGAATATGGTACAGCTCAAGCTATCGAATGACTAGAGCATCTGCTATGGTTACGAGTCACTAAATCTTGGTTGAAACTCCTACGATAAACTGGTCTTTACCAGTTCTCCACTATCACTGTTCCTGTTGGATTCACAGCACAGATGCAAAATGAAATAGGGAGAAGGTCTGAGGGTCATCAAGAGACACAGCCAGCACCAATGACTGCGATTATGGCAATGGTTATCGCAGCAATACGAAGTGACAGGCCGCCAAGTTCGCAGGAAACACGACGGTCTCCCATACCCTGGCCCAATGCATGGGTGCGCAAACCCCGATGTGGATCCAATAAATTATGGTACCGATACAACGTGCATGGCTAAATTGTTAAGGGGGGACCACATCATCTACCGTCATTGATGATTTATTCTTGGAGGCTGAAAACTGGGGCAGAAAACGGATGCGGCAGATTAAGTACCCGTACCAAGACCAAAATTAGCATCATCCGCGAGCTTACGCCTCGTATGTAGAGAACATTCAGGCAGAATTCTGGTGTACACCAATGTACACTTGACCAGTGTTTCGTTGAAATGACGAGGGCGCAGCGGGATGCTTTGCGCCGTTTATCGTGATTTTCACAATGTGTGAGCTTGTACAAATGACTCTGCTAGATGAGATCAGAGCCTATTGTAGTCCTCAGATATAAAAGAGGCAGGCCGGTCTTCAGCGCGATTGTATTCGGGGACGAAGTGTGGCTTTATAGTGCTCACAATACAGCAACGTATAGGCGATGATGCCCAGACAGATGACTGCTGTCATAGTAGAAGATCTACGATAGCTCCGCAGGGCCGCTGTGCGCGTGGAGAAGAAGCCGAATTTCTGGCTAGCGTAACGGTATTCCGAAAATAGCGCAGCGATCGGTGTTTTGGCCTCGCGGCCCAGACACCAACATCAAACATCAAACTGTTTGGACGCATGGGCGAGTCACGACACAAATGTTTGACTGAAGTTTTGATACAGGTCGAGTTCGGCCTGCTGGGTGCTTGTCACAGTGCAATGGGATGAATATGATAAGGTTTGCGCTCGCTGCGCGAACCTTTTCCGTCCCTTGACCATTTGACAGCCAACCAACGCTAATCACTGCCGCTTTACGCACTCAGCCGCTCCGGGCAACCTGAGTCGGAACATAGGGATTTCGAAGAAGGATTGCCGGCCAATAACATCATGGCACCGCAGGACGGCATGCCTCCTCCAATGGTGAGCATTGCGATATCAGCCTAGTTGTCTTGTACAGGTTGAAGCAGCGTTCCAGCATCCAGCAGCTAATTTGAACAAGGCAACAGAGTCTCCTCCTTACGCTCCCACAACATGGCCATTTGGTGGTGCGCCAGAAAAAGGTATCGATGTACCAGCCCAATCAGTCATGATGGTGTTTTTCATGATTGGGGCAATCACACATCTGAACATCTTCCGAAAGAACCAAAAAAGAGGCTACAAATTCCTACCAAACCTGTTCATTTTCAGTGAGTCACTAGATGATGCAAGACTTGAATATGACAAGCTAATATCCATGCAAGTATTCTGCTTGGAGCGCATCACGACATCGGCATTACGATTGGCCTTGGTGTACGACCCGACAAGCATTGGCCTCTCCATAACTTCACAGATGTTCATACCATCCAGTGTGGTGATTTTGTTCGTTATCAATGTCATCTTCGCCATACGTCTTGTGCGCTCCACACATACTTCTGTCGGCTGGCACCCTGTTTTCGGCATTGCATTCAAGATCATTTACGCATGTCTTACGGCCACCATTATCATCGTCATCAGCTTCACTATGAAAGGCTTCTTTACGCTCAACGGAGACACTGATGACACTGTCCGCATCCTCCAGCGATATGGGTCAGTATTTCTCGCAGTTGTCGCCATACTTCCGTTGCCCATGACGATGTTTGCATTGCTTACTCCCTACTCGCCACTTGATCGTTTTGGAGCCGGCCGACTACGGACAAAAGTTTCCATCCTGCTCGTCAGTACAGCCTTGCTGTCTCTCGGTGCATGGTTTCGCTGCGGCATCATTTTGCAAGCACCTACGCCGCGATCGGAACCTCTGCCAGGGTATCTCGGGAAAGCGCCGTACTACATTTTCAACTTCTTTGTGGAAATCATAACTGTCCTCATGTACGCCATTCTTCGCGTTGACCTCCGGTGGCACGTACCCAACGGCGCAAAGGGGCCCGGCAGCTACACTAGGCCACCCGTCCAGGAAGATGTAGAGAAGCAAGCTTCACCGCCCCCATCTTCCGGCAAGACATCAACTGTGACCAGGTCTCTCGGGACAATCGCCGAATCAGACGAGGAGGATAAAGAAGATATTGGAGTCAAACCGCAGTGGCCACGGCCACCACCCAGAATCATAGAGATTGATATTGGAACTTCCCTCCGCGACTCGCTGCCCCCAACGGATTCCGACACGAGGAGGAATTCGACCCACAGTTCGTATCTTCAGCCCAAGACGGCGGACAGATCTTCACGCGGCTCTATCCTCTCCGAGCGCTTCTCCGTCTTCCTGTCCAGATCGACAAACACGCTGGCGAGCTTCGCCACAGCAGAGCAGAAGCAGCGGTGGCGCCAAAGCGAAGAATCAAGAATCGTTCGCCGTTTAGGCGGTCCCTGGCAACAGCTGCCTAGCCCGTCCGATACATCGTTTAGCGGCACCCGAAGTCCAGCGAGGAGTGCTTTCAGTCGCACCACGGCCGGCGACGACGGCGTGGAGCCACCTACACCAGCGTACCTTGGAAACGCTTCCGACGCGCCCAGCATCCCAGACCTCGTATCGGACTGGACACCCAAAATCGAATGGGAATTCACAAGTCCGCAACGGTTCCTCAGTCTCAAGCGACGCACCATGATTGGACTAGGCAATGGTACTAATTGAGGATGCGACGACGTTTGCGAGTCGAACGATATCGTTACAGCCATGGTGTTTTCTTGGAGGAGGAGGAGGAGGAGCTACTAATTCACTGCTGGACAGCAAGACGATTCACCTTTTTTTTCTGTCTTTCTTTTCTCTCTGTTATTCTCTTATTTCTTATACCACAATCGTCAACATAACCCAGGTTACCCTGCTCCAACAATAATATCCGCAACATCACTGCACTCTCTGCATTTTTGTTTTCCCCAAAGATCCATCCGTCTCGTATGGAAAAATAAGTCATATCTCTATGTTGTACAACAGTAGGCAATAAAAAAAAGGATTATTCCAGCTTCAGCTGCGTACCTAGAATAGTCACTTGTTTTTTTTGCACGGGGGTTTGAAGTGCAGGATGAAATGAATGAAATCGACGCTTGCTAGCTCTACCTAAGTGTTCTTGTTCTACTATATCCAAGCATATGCTGCACACCCCTTTTCAGCGTCGTCACAAGCTGTAGTAAGTAATAATTATCCTTTAGATCAACACCGCATCCATCAGGCTACTACAAGCTTCGCTACACCAGTCAATAGAGATGTCAAGTCGCTCGAGCATGGCGGTGATTATGCCTCGGAGACTAGAGCCGAAGTAACTGCACGTCTTGGAACTCGTGATGAAGGCTAGGAATTCATCAACATCCCTACAGTCTATGAGTACTAGAAAGAGGTGTAGCTTTAGCTGCCGTTACCACACTGCCCTGACTATACGTACTGGCTGCCTCTAGCTAGCTGCTGGTAACTGCAGAGCTTCTTACAGCCAATAGGCGTCGATTGCCTCTTACTTACTTAGTGTGGGTGGTCAATGCGTGCAACGGGTCAGACAATGCAACACCCCCTGCATCTCCCAAAGTAGAACCCACCAATTTCAAATCCCCACAACTCCACCACCATGACAGCTATCGAAAAAGCGCTTGCGGCAATCAATTCGCAAGGTCTAGAAGGACAAATCTCGTACCGTACAGCTGCAAAAATATATGGTGTTGCGGCATCAACTTTAACGCGTCGCCACCAAAACAAAACGCGGTCGCGTGCAGCCGCTGCACACCCACGACGACTACTCTCACCACAACAAGAGAAATACCTTGTCCAGCACATAGAAAAACTCTCTAAGCGTAGTACTCCACCGTCCCAAGAGATGATTAAAAAATATGTTGCCAATATTGCAAAAAGACAGCCATCTAACAGCTGGGTTACAAGATTTCTTCGGCGGAACAGAGAGAAAATTATCAACAGAAACACCGCCGGCATCGACCAAAACTGCAAAAAAGCTGACGATTTTAAAGATTACTATAATTACTTCCGTCTACTTCACGATTATATCGAGAAATACGATATCCAGCCGCAAAATATCTATAATATGGACGAAAAGGGCTTTCTCCTTGGTGTCACTTCAAGGACCAAAAGGGTGTTCTCCAAGAGACTTTGGGATGAAAAGAAAGTTCGAGCAGCTGTTAGAGACGGCAGCAGGGAGTGGATAACAACTTTAGACTGTATTTGTGCTGACGGGAGCTGGATATCGCCTATGATAATCTTTGAGGGCAAAGCTGGACTTCGAAACAACTGGGTAGAGCACCTAGATCCTTCCCAACACCAGATGTTTTTTGCTACCAGCGACTCGGGCTGGAGTAACGATATCCTAGGGCTATCTTGGCTTAAGCAGGTGTT
>NW_007360025.1:1248872-1325502 GCF_000359705.1 Exserohilum turcica Et28A | reverse complement strand
AGAAGAGCTTGATAAACTCCAAAAAAAAAGAGAAACAACAGGAACGAGCTGCTAGTATAGCTCTACGAAAAAAATTAATAGACGAGGCAAGGACTGCGCGGGAGTTGAAGAAAATAGCGAGGGATAAAGAGAGAGAAGTGAGGGCCAAAGAACTCCAGTTAAGACGCGCCCAAAAAGCTCGCGATCGCGCAGTCGCAACTTCAAAAAAAGCTCGCGATAAGCAAAATATACCTAAACGAAAAGCTTCATCGTCTCAAAAGTCAAAAAAGTCAAAGGGTGGTGGTGATGCAGGCAGCCAAAGTGGTGGTGCGTCTGCATCGTCGGCTGCGCAGCCCACCACCAAAACAACGATGCGCGGCCGCAACATCAAACTGCCAAAGAAATTTGAGTAGATAGGATTGTTTTTTGAACTATTTAGACTACTCCACCAAAAAATCTCGTGATAATAGCTTTTGTATGGTGCTCTACAGCCTCATTTTTGATAGGCGGACATTTTAGTGGTGGTGTTGCATTGTCTGACCCGTTGCACGCATTGACCACCCACACTACACCGGAACGCCTTAAGCCTAATCTTCACATACAACCACCACGACAATCGGCATAAATGCAGTATATTCACTCCATTTCCTCCATACTCTATTCCCATCCCCAATGTCCCTCCCACATACGCCGCAAAGCAGCCAAGCACGCTTAATAATAGCACCCTTATATCCACTATATCCACTCTGCAGCTCCCCGGAATTATTTCCGCATCCTGCAAAACAAACGCTCTCTACTGTACTTATCTCCGTGTTACATCCATCCATCCATCCATCAACCTTGACACCATACCTATACTTACATAGTCATGACATCGGCTCCCCCCCCCTTCCCCCTCTTCTTCCGCAAGCCCACATCCCCCCTCATTGTATACCAAAGACGTAGATAAAAAAAATCCGCTAAGTAACCTTCTCCCCGCACATACATAATATCAGGTACTTAGGTAGGAAAACAAGGCGAGGCAGTGCGGGTGCGAGCACAGCCTAAAACCGCGGCAAAAGAAGAAGAAAAAACTAAACTTGAATCAATCAATCAATCAAGCTAGACAGAGAAGGAGGGGAAAAAAAAGAAAGGAGAATTGAGGAAGGGTAAAACACGATGTGTATTGAAGCGTAATAGGTGTGTGAGATGGGGGCGGGTTTTTATCTCATGTCATGTCATGTCATGTTGTATTTGGTTGGAAGTGTCCTTTCCTCCCTCTCACTCCTGTCACCCCACGTTGCTCTCCGCACACGTTTGCGGTGGGGTTGTGTGTTGCAAGTAATGATGATGATGATGATGATGATGATGATGTTGCTTGTTGTTTCCAGATACGAGAAAGGGAGAGGTGGCGCGGCGAGTGGTGGGGGATTTGGAGAATAGAATGAAAGAGGAGGAGGACGAGGAGGAGAAGGTGGTGGGTATTGTGTTTCGAGTGTAAAAGGGGTAATGTGGTGGGGATGAAGGAAAAAAAAGGGGGGTATTGATGTTGGATGTGTAGTTGTTGGTTGCGGCGGAGAAGGTTAGAGATGTGTGCACTTTGCCCTTTCAAACACCTCATTGTGTGTGTGTGTTTGTGGATGGGAGAGAAAAAGAGTACATTAGTCTCTACAATTTACTTTGTTGTTTTGATATGCGAAAGAAGATGCATCATGTCGGTGTTGAATGGACATAGGAAAATGTTGATTAAAGGTTGGTAACGCTACATGGGCATTCCGATTGCCCTCATGCCGGTTGCACTACAAAGACGCAAAACACGTATTTACATGGGCATGGCACGCATCTCCTCCAAAGACCAGTACTTTCGCATGTTCTCTGCTCCCAGCTGCTTGACCTCTGCATCCAAGTGCTCCCACAAGACGGGACCAAAGGAATCCATGACTTCCTTGAGCTCCGTCATTCGCAGTTCACGCTCGCCGCTTTGGCATTCTTCCAGGTACGTTTCCAGCTTTTCGATGCCGGCGTGGATCATCTTGTGGTGGGTGAGCAGTTCGAGTTCCTTCCTAAATGCGGACATTTTCTTGGCGAGAACGGGGAAGATGTGCTGTTCTTCTATCGTGTGGTGGATTGTCAGGTGATCTGGTGGTGAGTTAGTATATTGGACTTGGAGGCGAACGGGAAAGGGGCTCTCTCACGGCAGAATTGCAGGCCCATGCCGATGAATTGACGGATAGACATGTTTTTGGGCCTCTTTTGGGATTCACTGGCGGCGTAGAGGACTTTCCATGTTGCGCGGAAGTTATCGTGGTAGTAATTCATGTGTTCGGCCATTCTATTGTATTGGCGGAATTCAGACGCAGTAAGTTTGGGCAAGGGCTTTTCCTCTTGAGCCGCAGGCGCTGCACTGGCGTCGTTGGCTACTGGGGGTACGGCCGCAGTTGGGCCATTATCGCCTGAAAGGGTAGACATGGTTTCTGGACGAGAGTGTGATTGTTGCAGGGTAGTGGTGGTGCTTGCGAAATAGCGCCTTTGAAGTGATGTGCAGTGTGTTTGTAGGTTTCTCGTAACCGATCCGAAGAAGCGGAATCGCGTCATATGCTAGAGAAAAGACATGCAGTGGCAGGAGATATATGTAGGTGCAGAGTCGCAGTTGTGTTATCTTGGAAGCCTCACATGGGTGGCCTCGCAGGTATGCAGCCACTCGCGGCTTATGAAATTTGCATTAGCAAGCCGGCAAGTGCGGCTTCCGAGACCGACAGGCACAGTCACGTGACAGCGCAACGGTCCCACAGCAGCCTGGCAGATGGGCCTCATTTTTTTCTGGTCTTGGCAAACTTGTCGTGCCACTTACGCGCCGACGGCTTTAAAGCAGGCGTTGCGCTCTCCGCAGCCTGAGTGGGTGCTGCTTTGGCTTTGGCTTTGATGGTGGTATCAGAGGGAAATTCATAAAAGCCTTCAATGGCCGCGAGCTGCGCATCCTTCCGCCACACCTCTGGCAAGCGGTCCTCCCACGTATCCGTGAAGTCGGCAATGAGAAAGTCGGCACCGCGCCTGGCTTGCAGCAGCGTTTTTCCGGTAAAGGCGACCGTCTTTGCTCGATCGAGAGACGACCATGGGCCGCTTTGGTCAGCGTCGTCGGGTGCCAAGTATGCAAGCACCGCCTGTGTGAGACCCGCCGGATGCCCCTCGTCGGCCACGGGCGCTGTGATGTCGTGGGGCATGAACTGCTGGTGCAGCGGGATGCCTTCTGCCAGTGCAGCGGCGAGGATGGATCGCCAGACGTGCGAGAGGGCGGCTGGGGAGGGCTGGTAGGCGCCGTCGAGTGTTTCAAACGCCATGAGCTGGGACCAGGCCGCCTGGCACTCTCCGTCGGACAGGGGCATGTGGTTGAACATGGAGGCCTTGGTGGCGCCGTTGGCAGCGGCGTCAACGTCGCCGGAAACAATGTCATAGACGGGCAGTGCGTCGCTCAACAGGGCGAGGGCGGAGGCAGCCGAGGGGTGGAGCTCGAGCGTGGTGCTGCACAAGGCAATGGCGCGCGTGGCGGGGAGGGGAATGTCGCTGCCATGGGCCTCGAGGGCGGGCTGGGTGACGAAGAGCGAGTTGGACGTGTGCACCTGGCGCAGCTGGAACGACTTGGTCGGGGTACAGAGCACGGCATATGCAGGCGTGGCGTCGGCGGACGAGGCGGCTCGCGATTTGATGGACAGCCTAGCGGGCAGCATGAGAAGGGAGTCGGTACAAGCAGGCAGGCCGACACATGGCGGCGGCGGCGCACCTACACTGGGGGGGCGGGCGAGTCGATCAGCTCAACAAGGTCGGGGGGCAGCTCGAGCAGGCGGAAGTGGTTGTGGTGATGTGCGATGGAGAAGGGCACACCGCCCGTGTCCTGCTGCGTGGCCATGGCGTGCTCGGGCTGTCGGCGCGATTGTAGCAGTGGCCGTTGGATGGTGGAATGGGAGAGACGGGCGGGCGAAGGAGACGGCAAAGGCAAAGGCGGCTTGCTATGACGACGGTGTTTTGTTGTTTGTGGACACTGCGGGGTGCGGCAATGCAGTGCGCCGCGACGTGCATACATCATGGATGGCTACATGGACAAGTAATACCTAGTAGATAATAGCACACCACCACCACCGCCGCCGCTGCTGCTGCTGCTGCTGCTGCTTGGCTCGGCGGCACAGGCGCAGGGGCGGGTCGCGCAATGAGCTGCAAGGCCGTGTATCCAGATTCCTCCCCCCAAAGCCCCCCAAAGTGCCTGGCGGTGCGGTGCGGTGCAGGCGGTGATTTGGACGGGGACCCCCCCATGCTCTCTCCTCCTTGTCGCCCTTGCGGCGCGTTAGCAATTCCCGCTCTAGTCTGCGCCCGCGCCTGGCCGCTGCTGCACGACGGCCTGGGTGTGTACGGGCTTCCATCAACAACAGACGTCCCGCCACGCCTGCTGCTGCTGCTGCTGCTTGTTGTTATTGTTGTTATTTTTGTTGTCGCTGTTGCTGTTGCTGTCGCTGTCGCTGCTGCACTGCTATTGCTGCGCTGCGCTGCTGCTGCATGGCTTCCCGACCATTACCACGGCAGCTCTCCCACCTCTCCCACGCCCACGTCCACGTCCACGCCCGCCTCACCTCCACTACCACGACCATTGCCACGTTCGCCCTTCACCGTCTCCACGCGGCTGCATCATGCACGCCATCTACTAATTGCCGTCCTGCCCATCCATCGACCTGCACCTAACCCCGCCCCGTCACTCGTTTGCACCGCGCCCGAGACACAATGGGCGTCGTAATTACCCCCGAGCCTGCGGCCCTCTCCGCCGACGACTTGTCGCTCTTCTACACAACTGACGAGCTACTCTCCAATTCTCCCGTACTAATTTTCTACGGCCCCACCGCAACCTCGACCCAGGCGACGCACTCGCGCATCCAGGCCCATGTGTTTACGCCCGCCGGCTTCCACAACTATGCCCGCTTAATTATATCCCCAACCGCCACCTTCTACAACGCCGTCTCGTGCCTGCCGCGCGAGGAGCAGGGCGACGAGATATGTCGCGGCCTCGCCTTCAGCCTCTACAAGTACTTTCTCGAGCTGCCCCCCGAAATCAAGACGGCATGGGCAAAGCGCTACGGCTCCTCCGAAAGCCTGCTTTCCGCCCCCAGGCTCTTCTCCGAGTCGCATGCCGCCATTGTCGCCACCAAGATGGTCAAGGTCGAGAATGTCATGGACGTCGTGGTAGACGTGCGCCATGCCCTGGGCGAGCAGACGCTCTCGTGGATCGACGTCGATGTCGTCCTGCCCCAGGGAAGCATCCACAAGCTCGAGTTGAAGGATTCGGCCCAGTTTGAGGATGTCGAAGACGACCTGACCAAGCAAAAATATGGCCAGTACGCTCCCCTCGTCCGCCTGTTTGGCGAGTCGGCCTTCCTCCCCACATCCAGGCTCCGCCGCGCGCCCTCCAAACCCACATCCCTCAACCGATCCCAGACCTTTTCACGAAAACAAAAGGAGACTCTCCGACGCGAGCTGTGCGAGTTGCTGGACACGGAGGAAAACTACGTTAGCAAGCTGGACGAGTTGGTGCACACAGTGGCGGTCGAGTTCCGCGCAAAGGCCATGCAAAAGTCATCTTCGAGCGGCAGCCCGACCGAGCAAGCCCTGCGCGGTCTGTTCCCTCCCAGTCTCGACAAGATCCTCCAAGTCAATTCACAATTCCTCGAAGCCCTGCGCGTTGTGTTGGAAGAATCAGAGAATGGAGCAATAGAAGACATTGAAACGGCCACAGACGATGTCTACATTGCGCCTTTGCGAGGGCAAAAGGATGCGCCCGACGTTACAGGAGCGGCTGCAGTCGCAAGAACGCTGCTCGAGTGGCTGCCACAGTTTTCAGACTGCTACACCGACTACATGGCGGCCCATGGCGATTTCTCACAGTTGCTGAAGCACTTTACCAAGGACCCATCGTCGAGTTTCTCGAAGCGGGTCTACGAGACGGGCGAGCAGCGGCTCACATCCATGTTGATAGAGCCCGTGCAACGCCTCCCACGATACAACCTATATATCGATAATATACTCAAACAGTTGCCAGCGAGACACCCGGCCATCAGGCTATTCCTCAAGGCGAGAGACAAAGTGTCCGACATTTGCACAAGAGAAGGACCCACTGCACAACAGGTCAGAGTGCGTGACCGCTTACGCAAGATGGTCTCTTCATGGCCGTCAGGATTCATCCCCAAGGGCCGACTCATGACAGTCATCGATTGCGTAGAACTATCACCACCATACCACGGCGAGCTTACCGGGCCTGCTACCATATCCGGCATCATGGTACTCTTTACAGATTTCCTGGTCCTTCTCCAAAAGTCCGAGGACGGCTCCATCAATGCTCGCGGATTACTGGCTGAGCTAGACAATCCAAAGTTTGCCGAGTCATATGATGGCACTACAGAACTTACCTTCCACCAGTATCTCAACTTGAACGATGTCTTCATCAGCGAGCACTCGGAGGGAAACATCATCCAAGTCGTGTCGCCAGTGCCTCTACTGAACCCATCGTCGCGGTCACGTCATCGAGAGTATCAAAAATCCGGACTCCGCATGTTCTATCTGCAGGGCCCGTACGAGGGCAAAGGCCAAAGGGTCACAGAGGAACTCACCAAAGCTCGCGTCGAGGGCCGGTTTTCAGAAAAAGAGCGAGAGGGCGATAAATGGGAAGTGCGAAACCTGCCCAGTGATCTAAGCTTCTTCTCGGCCATCACAGAAGAGACTGGTGGCCAGCAAGTGGAAGGGCGCAAGGAACCCGCCAAAGTGCAAATTCTCGTCGAAGGATCCAACTTTGCCGAACCCATACAGGTCGGCGACAACGGCATCGAGCTTACGGTCACAATCACCATTCTCGGAGACGACTTGTATCTCCTGGAAACAGCTGGCGCCCATGGATACGCAGCGCGCGACAAACTTACCAGCCTTGAGTTTTTACCTGTGCTGACGAAGCGCCTGACCAACTATTTCCAGTTGCGCAACAGCGTGAAGAATCCGTCACTCACCGAGGCATATCTACGCCGGAATCACCAAATACTCAAGTCACTTGCTCTCGAAATGTATGAAATGGAACAGGAACGAGGCAGCAAGAGCCGGCCCCATTCTCCAGTCAAGATGCTGTCGAGCTTCTTTGGCGGAAGTGTAAGCAACCTCGCAGTGGGCAGCATCGGCAGAGAGGGTGGCGGCTCTCGCAACCGACTACAGCGCAATGCGCATACTTTGGGCGAGATACCGCGCATGGCACCACCGCTACAGCCTGCGCCCGTCCGTACTCAAAGTCGTGATGGCGAATCATCGCGTCCCAACTCATCGAGCACCAACAAGAGCGCCACATTCAGCGGCTTCGGCAGTGACCCGATATCGAAGCTTGAGGAGTCTCTTGCCAACCTGACTTTGGCCTTGCTTGCGCGCAAAGGAAACATTGTCGGACGTTCTGTTCGGGCCAGGACCGTGGCTGATGAACTGGTCGTCAACGAACTCTACAACACGGTGCTTGAGAACCCTGGCAACCTCGATCTCGCTAGTCAATCGTCGGTCGACGTGCTGTTTGCCGTGTTTGAGAAGTTTCTGAGCATCGCCTGGCGAGAGCGCATGGGACCTGTGCTGTCTCACGCTACGCTCGTGTCGTTGCAAATGAGATCCGATAGCATGCCTCCCGAGGAGTTTGAGGAGTTTTTCAGGAACATGTATGACCAGTTCGCGCCGCCGAACCAACGAGCATTCAGAGCCATCATCAACCTGCTGGCCGAATTGTTGGACGGCACCAGCAACGACGGGGACTGCGGGATTCTCACGGCGGCGTTTGCCGAGATGCTCGTCCCTGCTGGCAATTCGCACGACTTCATCTCGCTGATGGATCGTTTGGTGCAAGACATTGACGTTCTCTTCCCACCGCAAACACCTGGGGTTGGCACGCCCAACTATGGCTCGATAGACTCCAAAGGCCGGCTCACGGCTGCGGGCTCGATCAACTCCAACACATCTCTGAGGAGGCGTTTTGGATTTGGCACTCTGAGTCGGGAGAACAGCAAATCGGAAAACGACTCCAAGGTGGGCTCGCTCTGGCGTTCGCTAAGCAAGAACAGCTATGTAGCCGAGTTGCAGCCAGCGAGCATATCGAAAAACGGCGTTGGGCCGCTGGGTCGTTCGAATTCGACCGACGCTGCTGCGCGCCTCTCGCCCAAGCGGCCATCGTCGCGCGATCGGCCGACTGTGCTAGGGGCATTCAATGTTGAAAATACCAGTGCCAATGCCAATGCCAACAATGGGCGGCCGTATAGTGGGGCGCTGGGAACGATTGGAGAGGTACCGCCCGCAGCCGGGCCTCCGCGCAAGAAGCGACGGTCTTCGCTGAGTGATCTCAAGACTTTGCAGGATGCTGACGATGTGCCTGAGTGGTCACCAGAGACACCTCGCAAAACTGACGCTATGCTCCGGCACGAGAATCGACAGATTACGGATTCGCCTCGGCCTCAGACGCCTTCGGGAACGGCAACACTCAACAAGATTGCGTCGGCGATACCGGCGCCTGCACGACTTGGTTCGCCAATACGGGTGGAGAGAAAAGAAAACACAGCGACGGTTGGGGCGGAACCGAGCAAGCCCGAACGGCCAGGACACGTACGGGCCAAGTCGATTACCACGAAGCTAGAGATCAAAGACGAGGTGACGATCAAGTCGCACAGTCCTACGAAGAAGCGGAGCGAGACGGTTTCGGGCATTCCCAGTCTGCGGCCTACGGTGAGTGGGGGGTTGCACGAGCGCACCGGGTCTGGCAATACAGTCAAGCTCCCGCCGTCGACACCACGGTCGCCAACGAAGACGGGGCCTTCTTCGAGCAGTCCTGAGAAGAGGCTCCGGATGCAGTCGCCACAGAAGCTGCGCGAGAGACTGCAGGCGCAAGAACAGGACATTGACAATGCTTCGCAGGCGCTGCAGAGCGAGCTGAGTGCGATTGGACAGGAGCTGGGTGCCAAGGGCACGCCGCGTCTGACGACTCAGAGTTCAGCGCCTTCGCTGTCGATAACCAACGGGACGCGGTCGGTCGAGGCGCGCATGGCGGTGCTGGAGAAGCAACTCAAAACGACGCTGGAGACGCTGTCGGCACGGACGCTGGGGATAGCCAGCGACGTGGCTACGTCTCTACAGGTGTCGGAAGCGCGATGCAAGCACCTGGACCAGCTGTACCGCGATGTCAATGCGGAGAACGAGGCGCTGTACGCACGGTTCAACGAAGAGCTGGAGAAGGTGACGAGTAGCGCGCGAAAGGGGAGGGCTAGCGAGGAAGTGGAGCGGCGGCTCAAGTCGAGCGAAGAGGAGGCGGCGCGGCTGAGGAAGGAGAATGCGCGGCTGAAGCGAGAGGTTGCTGGGCTCAAGGCTCAGATCCGCGAGTGAGGGTGGTGGCGGCCGGGTTACTTTTTTGCGTGTCCAAAGACGAGAGGGTTTGGACAGGGATGGAAATTGTACAGGCTGCGACGACACGTGCACTAGCGACAGCTATACAAGTGCAAGAGTCGAGGCGCGCGCCCACGCCGCCAGCAGCCAGTCGCCGGTGCTCGTCGTCGCAGTAGAGTTGTGAGGCAACGCGAGGCGAAGCGAGGCGCCCACGCGCTATGCCGCCTCCCGCCAGCACAGCTTGCGCGTCGCCGCCCTCTCTCTCCTGCACACCACTCACGCCCCTGTACACGTTGCATACAATTACATCCCACATAGCCTCACTCCCACTCCCGCTCCCACTCCCACCCTCATCGCACCGCCGCACTGCCCGTCTCTGCTCTGTCCACCAAAAAACATGCACGTGGTATATTGCTCTTGCTAAACCCCACACAACGCCAAGTCATGTCATCATGCCCCCCCCCCCCAGTCTCGTCCCCTCCGCCACATCATCCTCTCGGCCTCCTCGGCACCCCCGACGCTTCCGAGCCCTACCACTACCACTACCATGCATGCCAACCACCATGAAGTGTGGGCCTGGTAGCCTCAACCCCGCTAGTTTATGCATGTGTTGGCAAGGGTGCGGGCGAGCGGGCTGGGGACGGCCAGACAAAGAGAGGGCGAGAGACGACAGATGAGAGGGGCGGGCGTATAATATGCGAGAAAGCTTAGATATTGCAGCACATGGGGTTTCAGAAGGGCGACATTTGCGAGTCGCTCTTTTGACGGCGGCGGCTTTGCGTGCTCGCATCAGCACACCAACACCGGGCCAGGGAGTGCCCAGCGCCAGTGCCCAGCGCCAGAGAGGCACAAAGTTGCCCTGTTTCGCCCTCGCCCGGCTCCCGTTTCCGCTAACTCGGAAACGGTGGCTTTTGGCTGGCGATCGCATCGTTGGGGCACGACTTGGCCAGGCGCCGAGACGCGTATGTATCTAGTAATACTGACTGCGCTGCTTGCTGCTTGCGTGCTTGCTTGCTTGCGTGCCTGCTTGCTGCCCTCTGCGCTGACCTCACCTCACTTTCTCACCTCCTTGGCCCCCTCCCTCCCTCTCCCTCCCACTCCCTCCCTCCCTCCCTCCCTCCCTCCCTGCCACCTGCACCTCGTCCTCGACCTGCAACCTGCACCTGCAACCGGCATCCTGCATCGCTCACCGGCCGGAACCCGGATCAGTGGACCGCGCTCCCCCAACCACCCACTCGAAACGTCGGCCCCATTTCACCCCCAATTGCCCTCTGTCGCCGTGCTCTGGAAGGCTCCATGACGGAGAGCGGCAATGACGCTCCATGCTGCATCGACGTCTGAGAGCCCCCGTGTCGACGCCGCCTTCCTCGGCAACCCATCCTCGCTGCGCCCATCCGAAACCGGTCGAGTTCCAGGTACTTCTCGCTCATCTGTCCCGCTGCCTCGCCCCAGCTAAACCGCACTCCTCCACCACCATGGCCTGGTTCATGAGAGGGGTGCAGAGCGCCGTCTTCCACTATGCTTCCTGCGCGCCCTGCGCCGGCTACAGCGACGGCAGGAAGCGACAGAAGGCGGCCAAAGAGGCTCGCAAGCTAAGAGAGAAGCTCGAGCTCGAGGAACCCGGCGCCTACCACCACCCCGAACCCACCGGAACAAATGCATACTGGAGCGAGGAAATCTCCCTGGGGCCTGGCCCCCCACCGCGACGAGCGCGCAGAGCGAACACACCACATGGCGGCAGCTCCAGAGGCCTGCCCACGCGCGGCACCCAGAGCTCGGCACTCAGCAAAGGCGGAAGCAGCCTCGACGTCGACCACACGGGCGACAACCGCCTCAGCGACGACACGCTCGACGACGACGACGACGAGACGTGGAACCACAAGCGCTACCAGCGCGAGGACGAGCATCTCTGGGGCTACGACGACCACCCCACGTCTCTCGAGCAAACCATGACGGGCTCGTCCGTCGGCGGCAGCGGCTACCAAATCAAAAGGCCCAACGTGTCTCGGTCCGGAAGTTACTACATTGCACGTGTCCCTCCCGTCAATGAGCTGCACCCGCCCGTCGTCAGTCTGCCGTCGCCCGACCCCTCGGAGAACCGCTGGATGCTCCAACCCCCGCCCAAAGCTAGTGTCATGGCAGGCAAGGAACGGGCAAGGAACCGGAGCCGCAGCGGGAGCGGTGCCAGCAGCCGCGTCGAGTTGAGTCTGGGCCGCCAGGTCAGCACACGGCAATTGATGCACAAGCTCGAACGCGGACACACGCCCGACCGACTCACAGCCTCTCCAAACGTGTCCAATTCCAATCTCACGCAGCGGCAGGATCGCTGCAGGACACCGCAAACCCGGCCGCCTTCTGCCACTAGCACCTCACCTCATAGAAAGAGATGCGATGCAACCACGGCACGCGACCATGCTACAGCACGCACAGACACTGCTAGTACCCAGCAATCCTCTATCGTCTCAAGCGACATTGTGGTCCGAGGCAGTTCCACTTTGAGTAGCGCAGCTGCTTCCGACGTTAAGCTTGTCCGTGCTCGCCAGAGCCGACCTGCACTGTCAACCGTCTTTTCTAACAACTCTGGACAGAACGACTCTGCTACCGATGTTCGTACCCACCGTGGTGATGAGAACATGCTTGCTCTTCCTCAAAAACCCCGCCCTGTCCGCCACCGTTCTGCCGACACCAAGCACCGAGAAACTCTCGACTCATCTGACTTGTCTTCTCTTAGCTGTCTCCAAGATCTCGTTTCCCCCCGCGCACTGCTCACCTCGCGCTTCGTCTCTGCTCCACTGGTCGAGGCCAAAATCCGTCTCCCGCCTTCGCAAGAGGATATGACGGCTGCCGCACGAGGAGACCGGACTCGCAGCAACAGATACGAGGACGACGACGAGGATGAAACAGCGGATACCATTGTCAATGTCCCTTTTGACCGGGATTTTGGGCCACCAGAAAAAGATCCCAGATTTAGATGGAGTGTAGATTTCTGATTGGATCCCTATGCTACTGACTCGCGTCCCCCCTCTTCCCCACGCTACTTGTATTCGGCCGCCGCCTGGGATTCTTACTCGCATACCTTTTCTACCTTACCACTTACAGGGGTAGGCCACCACCGTTATCACACCGCATGGGGGTTTTAAAAAAAAGTAGCGCAAACACTTGCATAAATATTGGCTTGGCCCGATTTAGGACACTTTGAGTATACCTTGATTTTTTTTCTTCCACTCTAGGTTCCCCGGCTCACCTTCGAAATGGGAATTCGAATTTCCAACCCTAGAAGGGTGGGGGGGGCCTTGTTTCTCTCTTCCCTCTTCCCCCCTTTTTTTCTTTTCTGTTTTCCTTTGTGTTTTTTTTTCTCTCTTCTCCTTGTATCAGCGTTTCTGTGTTTTTTTTGTTTTTTTTTGAAGCGAAAAATCCTTTGGTTGCATGTTTGGATATAGACACGATTGACATGACCATCATAACATTGGCTAGGCGTTTTGCTTTTAGTTCAATTCTTCTTCCTCTCTCTCTCTCCCTCTCTCTTCTCTCTCTCTGTGTGGGTGGATGGTCGTCATTGTGTACTTTTTTTTGCATTGCGTTTTTTTTCCTTTGTTCATTTTGGGAGGTCCTTGTCGTCAGATTTCTCTCACTGTCACTACTGTTGAATCGGTTTGTTGGGGCTGAGGGGAGTGACTTCTCTCCCTTTTTATCCTGCTTTCCTGTTCGCCTTTCTCCTTCAGCATCTTCTGCTGCTGCTGCTGCTGCTTCTTCTTCTCTTCTTTTTCAAATTTGCATCTTCACATATCATTTGCATGGGACTAGGGAACAATCATAGCATCGTATAGTTGAATTGAGATTACTTGCAGTGGCTGAAAGTTTGCTGTGCAACTTTGCTTTCTGGATGGAACTTGACTTGATGGTGTTGAGTGTTGAGTGTTGTGAGTTGTCATGTTGGGTTGAAGGAGTCTTGGGCATCGGACTGCAGTAGTAATTAATTAAACTGCCAAGTTTAGCTAATTACTTCATGCTGCCTACCATGCACACGTATCCTTGAACATGATCAAAGCAGTTCCATAGAATCACTGCACATCCATCCACTTTTCTTAATTCCCCCCCCCCCTTTTTTTTTAAAAATCATCCTACCTTGCCAATCCCCCCCCCACATATCTACACCAAATACGACACGCAGCAATTTACTCAAGCTCGTGATTCCAGAGCTCGATGAAAAAAAAATAATAATCTGGTTATGACAAAGAAAAAGATATAGAGTTTGGCATACAAAAGACCATTGTCTTATTTTATACTCGGAAGAGGACATGGACATGTCTTGGTAGTGTGTCAACAGTGAGATTGACTTGGAATTGTCTCTTGTTGTATGGCTATATGTCTTGGGGCAAGACAGCTACATGTATGGAGGGATAGTCAGACAGACTGACAGACTGACAGACAGACAGATGGATATATATAGGAATATCAATATGAATATGTACAATGTGATATCTTTTCTTTCCCTCTTTTTTTCATCTCTCCTTTCCCTTTTCCTCTCTTCTGTTGTATTGTATTGTATTGTATTGTATTGTATTGTATTGTATGATGGACTGTATAACTTTGCTTTCTTACTTTCTTTTCGAATTACTCACTCACTCACTCACTCATTCGCGTACTATAATACTCCATACACACACACACATATATATATATATATAACACGGAAAGAAATAGCAATCAAGGAAAAAAAATACACAATGACCCTCATCTTCCTCGCAGCACTCACTCACTCAATCACACTGTGTGTGTGTGTGTGTGTGTGTGTATCCTGCTCGTCACCATATTCCACGGTACACCGCCTACACAGATACAGACACAGACACAGAACACGGCAAATGAGATGTGAGATGCAGAGGCGTGTGCGAGTGCGAGGACACATGGCAGATTCCGGGACTAGCATGCACACTCGCCCCCCCCCCTTGGGTATTAATAACACTTTGCACTGACAAAACAAGCACGGAGACTGGCACGGGGAGGGGGGGGGATGCGTACGCGTACGAGAAATTGGCTCCATGGCGGCAACACTAGATGTGGGAATCTAGCTTTTTTTGCTACCACCACACACACACACACACACACACACATGCTTGTAGCTGCTGATGCACAGACTCGAGAAGTGCTGTACCTACTTACCACTTGGTACTTACTTACCACAAAGTAACTATTCAAATTTGCATTTTACGTCTTTTCTCCATATCTACTATATCCTCCCTCCTCTGCTTCGTAGTCGTCGTCGTCGTCGTCGTTATTCACTCCCCCCCCCCCCCCCAAAAAAACGGCATTCCATCCAATACCCCCAACACAATCGACCCGACTCCCATGCTGCCCAATCCCTTTGACGCCCAAACTCTTGCATAAGGAGGAGGAGGAGGAGATTCGCGTATCCATGTCCATGTCTATCCTCATATCCATGTCCATGTCCATGTTCACACGTCCTTTGGTTACGTCCTTGGTCTGATTCTAGTTCTAGTTGCAGTTCTAGTTCTAGTTCTCGTTCTAGTTGATGACACCCAGACTCACACTCACACCCACACTCACACCCACACTCCACGTGCAGCAGCAGCAGCAGCAATGGCCCCATTTATCGTGCGAGGGGCGCTGGTTGACTCGACGGGTTTTACTACTTTAGCACGCATCACGGATACTGCTGCAACTTTGATTTCCATTTCCCTCACCCCCCCCCCCCTCCCTCTCCCTTCGTATTCATGGTTCGATTTCTTCCTTTTTTTGCTAGTAGGCATGATACTTGTATTCGTAGTTCGTAAGTACTAAGTGGTAAGTGGTAAACTTTACTTTATCTCCTCTCCTCTCCCTTCTTTCTCCCCTTCTTTCTCTTTCTCTCTCTCTCTCTCTCTCTCTCTCTCTTTTTTTTCAAAATTTTATACCCAAAATTTTTTTTTATACACCAGTGTTATGCGCGTGCATGCTGATCTAGTGCCATCCCGAACGGACGGTCGGACAGGCAGACAAGTTGCAGCAGGGGAAATTGCTAGGTATCATCGAGCCAGACTTGGCGAGAACCTTAACTATTAGGTTGTTTATCTTTCTGGTTTGTTTCTTGCTTTCTCATTTCCTTTTTGTTTTACTTTTCTCTTCGTCGTTGGGCTTCTAGTGTTTATTTTTTCTCTCTAGTGTAGTCTGTGTGGAAATGAAAGACATGGGGTTTTTTTCTGGAAAAAGGAAGGGGGGGAAAGAAAATAAGAGTCAAGTTAGGAGAGGGGTTGAATGATAATATGACGGTGATGGCACTCAGGATACTTGACGTCAAAGTGAGCAAACGAATGGTATGAACAGTTGACCCTGGAAGAACAACAACAACAACAACAACAACCCAATCGTCTATCAAACACTAGCCTCAAACATCCAGCTAGCTTCTGCCTAACCATTTCTGCCCAGCAGTTTCGTCCTGTCAGCTCTGCCCAGCAGTTTCGTCCCGTCAGCTCTGCCCAGCAGTTTCGTCCCGTCAGCTCTGCCCAGCAGTTTCGTCCCGTCAGTTCTGTCCAGCAGTTTCGTCCACGGTAAGTGTAGATGAAACATGGGCAACGCCTTCACGTGTGCCCAATGGGGACTTTTCAATCTTATTTTCATGTCAGATCAAAAAAGGCTTTTGGTTAGTTCCCGCCGCCCGAGGTAACCAGGACGGCAGCCCTGTGCAGCCCGCATCTCCACAGAGACGATCACCGGCCGGTACAAAGCTTACCGCGGCACGAGTCAGTTCCGCGAGTAAAAAAAAAAGGATAGGCAGGGACGGCAAGATATCCGGTAGCTGCGGACAGGATGGTGAAGGACCGAAGCCGCGAGTTTGTTATATTGGGGGTTCTGCTAGCTGTGATTCCCATTGCCATTAGTGTGCTTGCGGCATGTACGCTTCGAAAGCGTTGACTGAAGCGGAAGGAGAAGACGAGTGAGGAAGGCTGCGCCGCGCCAGGATCGCAGGCCTTGGGTGTAACGACTAGGACGACTAGGGAGACGACAGGGCCGTGACGTTGTCAATATTTGGGGGGGTTGCGTACATGTCCGGGGTCAAGTGGAGGTGGCTGGCTGTCTTGCCTTGTGCGTGTAGCCGTGACAGTCGTGACATGTTGTGGTAGCGAGGAAATGAGGATCCAGTGTCAAACGAATAGACGGGGCCTTGGACAGGCGGTTGAAACACGCGTCTCAGGCAGAGGGTGCAACGGCAATTGGTCGACTGGGATGGTTTTGGGCGGGTTACTCTTGTCATTTACCGGGTGCGTTTGGCCAGTTTCATATGGGTTGCCATGGGCACAATGGCGGCCAAGCTGCCATGACTGGCTCCATGGATGCAAATGACGTGACGCCACACCGTACGATGCAGTCGATGCGAGGCTAGCCTGTCGACGGTGCAGCTCAGCAATCTCCGCATTTCGGATGCGATGGAGGGAGCAAGGGGGTTGATCTTCTCCGGCCGTCGCCCATGGAGAAGGGTAACCTGGGTTGATACTCGGCTGCTCCCGGTCTTGGGCTGCGTGGCGGCGTGTGCGTAATTCTCCGACGGAGCCGCAGCTGGCGTGGGCGTGGCTGATGGCGTCGACGCGGTGCGTTGGGGGCGATGGGGGAGGAGGCCAGGCAGGCAGTGTTTGCAGGTCGGGCGTGGGCCGGGGAGACTGGCGGGAGTGGGAGCATGGAGCATGGAGCATGGAGCATGGAGCATGGAGCATGGAGCATGGAGCATGGAGCATGGAGCAGGAAGCCCGGTAGGCGGGTGGGCCAAGGACATAGCTAAGGAGAGAGGCATAATACTGCGTGCGTATTAGGCCAGACGGGTTTCCTGGTGGAGGCGCGTCGGCGCTGGGCGGGCGCGGGCAGAAGTCGGTAGAGGGGCAGAGGGCCGAGCAGCGCAACCCAACGGGCAGCCGTGGCGATGGGGATGCTGGTCGATAGGTGAGATGGGGGAGGGTATAGGAGCACACGAGGAGAGAAGGTTCATGGGGGGGGGCGGCCGCATCGGGCCTAGCGCGTGGCCTCTGCAGGCAGCAGGGCCGCCCGCAGCATCCCTGAGGCCGGCGTGAACGAGTGTGTGATTCGCCTCGCGCGCCCGCTGCGCAATTTAACAGTGGCGCGCCCTCCTCGCCGTGTCCTCCCTTTGCCAGCGCCTCCCACCGGCGAGCGACACAAGAAAGACACTCGTCGCCGCCGCCGCCGCCCGTCGAGTCCGCCAGCGAACTTTCCAGCAGCTGCCGCCGCCCTGCCTCGCTTGCCTCGCCTGCCTCGCCTGCCTCGCCTATCCGCCTATCCGCCACCCCCCCCCCGCCCGCTGACGCTGCAAAACACAGGCACTCCCACCCATCAACCCCCCCCCCACCACCCCCCGGCGCTGCATGCCCACCATGCACTGATCGCCCGCACAGCAGCTATCGACGCGCCAGTGCAGTTTGTCTGCAGGTTTGCGCCGGGCGTGACCTTTTACATCCATAGCCGTCTGCCCTAGGTGCGTCGCCTGCAGCAGCCCAGAGCCATGGAGGCACAGCTCCAGCCCGCTCGCGCTGGCCCCGCCAATGCGCCCGCCGCCCCCCCAGCACCAGCGAACCACACGGCCAACCAGACAATAAGGTCGCGGCGGCGCAACTCCCTACCGCTGTCCATCAAGACGTCGGCCGACACGCGCACGCCACATCACGACCGCCCGTCCAACTGCATCCGCAACACGGCCACGTCGCCCCAGATCATCTCGTCGCTCATCGACCAGCTGTCGGCCATCTCCATCCCCGCAAACAACCACTTCGAGAACCTGCTCGTCGGCTACGACACGGCGCCCACCCTCTCGGCCACGCCCAGCGTGCGCACCCACTCGACCCGCAACTCCATCTCGGCAGCCCATGATGGCGCCTCGTCCGACCACGCCCACTACTACGACGCACTGAGGTCCCAGCACGACCTGCATCCCGACGACGCCTGCGAGCCGCCCGTCATCCGCACCTCCAAGCCCCCGTCCGGCCTGTCGCCCCTGACGGCCCCCAAGAAGGCCACCAAAGCCCACTCGATCGGCAGCTACATTGGCCGCAGCGCCAGCTCGTGCTCGCTGCACTCGAACCACTCGACCCATTCGGCCAGCAGCTTCGGCAACATCAGCATCGAGGCGGCGCCCACGCACCGCATCTCGACGAGCAGCAACCGCTCGTCGGTCGAGAGCAAGCGCAGCTTCAAGGGGCACAAGAGTCTCATGTACATGAGCTCGCGCGAGCGACTGCGTCAAAAAGAGACTGAGCGCAAGCGTGTAAGCGCCCACAACCTCGACGACTCCCCGTCTGCCGACTCTCCCAGAAAAAGCACAAACCACCTCTTCCCCTACGAAGACACCATCAAGGAAGAACCCTCCTCGGCCAAGGAAGAGTCGCTGCGTGACGAGGGGGATCCCGAATCGAGTCGCTTTGTCCCCCGCTACTCGACGTCGCGGCGGATTCGCCTGAATCTGGTGGATGGTGGCCCGTACTGCGAGAGTCCATTGGATCAAGGCCTCATTCCCCAACGTCGCTCCTCCCTGAGACACACATCGAGTCCCACGCGCAGGAGCAAGAAGCACCGCGCCGAAGAAAAGAGTCGCCACAGGTCTCGCAACTCGGACCCGTCTGCTGCATACGCCCCCAAAATGGCGTCGGACGAGAAAAGGCTGGATCCCGAGGCGCAGAAACAGAAGAAGATCCTCGACGAGCTCGAGGAAGAGGAGAATGAAGTCGCCCAGAGGATCCGGCAGCTCCGCGAGCGCAAAATGCAGAGAGATAGATTGGCCGGAGACCTACCGGCACAGCGCGATGCAGGGGCTACTCCACCCAGGGTGCCTTGCGTTTCGTCCATTCCCAGCCCTGAAAGCTCCCCCACTACCACTGTGTCAAGTATGTCGGAGGACGGAAGGAGGATAAGCGACCCCACAAAAGCGCATAAAATATTGGGTATTTCCCATGAGCTAGCAGGGAGGTTGGCCGACAGGTCGAGTGAACGGGAACCTGCGGACAGGCCTAACCTGCCAATACCCCATCGAGTACGACAATCTGGGCAGCCCCGACCCCGAAGCCTGACACTAAACGACAGCCATGATTACAGTCAGCTGCCCATCGAGTACACACTTGCCATCGACAGCCTCGGTTCACAGTTGCCAGCCTTGGCTCTTGATTTGCGGCTATCCAAGCCGCCTGCTCCCAGTATTATTTCAAAGTCCACAAAGTCCACCATGACCAGCAACGAATCCTCCCCTATGAGGCGTTCCAACTCCATGGCCACCGGAGGGAGGTCTGCCGTCGGCAGGCGCGCAGCAACCAACGCCATCCTCATAAACAAACCCTCAGGCCACAAACACTCGTCCAGTGTCACGGACGATTCGAGTTACAGGCTGGCACTGCCTTCGCGGGCGGGCAGCGAAGAACCCATCACCCGCCACCGCTCCATGCTTATATCGCCCCCCTCAGATTCCCACAGTACACAGCTTCAGCGCAAGCGCACGGGCGCCAGGAAAAGGTGGTCCCACCCTGATTTGCCGGCAAAGGCGGAAAAGGAGCACAACGACCGAGTGGAGCGAAGAGAGGAGCTTGCAAGAGCAGCCGCTGTGCAAAGCCCCCCTCATCCCATCATCGAAGAGCGACCGGCGAGCCGCGACTCCATCGACCTCGACGTGAACCAGTACTTGAACTCGGATCGCTTATCACAAAAGATACGGCATCCCCAAACGGGCAGGATCATATCATTTTCAGAAGTTGGCGATCCCCAGGGCTTTGCCGTCTTCGTCTGTGTTGGCATGGGTCTCACGCGGTTCGTCATGGCCTTTTACGACCAGCTTGCCGCTACACTCAAGCTGCGCCTGATCACACCTGACCGTCCTGGTATTGGAGCAAGCCAAGTTGATCCGAATGGGACGCCGCTCAGCTGGCCTGGTAAGCGCATGGTCCGGCTGTCAAACTATTTTAGTCTTATGCTAACTCCCACTAGATGATGTGCTCATCATCTGCCAGGCCTTGAAGATCAACAAGTTCTCCCTGCTAGCTCACTCTGCAGGAGCCGTCTACGCTCTCGCAACATCACTACGCATGCCACAACACATACGCGGCAGAGTGCATTTGCTCGCCCCTTGGATACCCCCTTCCCAAATGGCACCCATCGGCATCAGTCAAGATAGCCCACCCACACAGCAGCTCCCAAGGTCACAGCGCTTCCTTCGTGCCCTACCCCCGTCGCTTCTCAAGGTCGCAAACTCGACCTTCCTGAGTGCCACTAGCGCCAGTCTCCAGCGTACCGGGCCCAAGAGCTCGCCTAAAGGGAGACGGAAAAGCATGGCCCCTTCGCCAGCGCCAACCCAGTCATCCGCACGGCCTGCCATGAAGGATCCCCGGCACTCAATGATGGTAATGGACCAAGTGTTGCCCAATGCTAGCACATTGACTTTGGGTCATGCCACGGACCCAAACCCCGAGGATGCACAACGTATGCAGGAAATGCTTACTCTAGCCGAACGTGAACGGCAGCGCGCCTTTGACGAGCGTCTCACTTTTGCCATCTGGGACCGCGCAACGGCAAACGCGAACCCTGCCACTGATCTCATCGTCTGTCTCGAGACGAAGCAGAGCATTGGCTTCCGATACGAAGACATCAATCGCCCCGTGGTCATCCACCATGGATCCAAAGACTCGCGCGTACCCGTCGACAATGTACGATGGCTTGGCAAGCTAATGCGGAAATGTGAAGTCCGCATCTTGGAGGGTGAGCAGCACGGCCTCATGGCCAGTGCGCAGGTCATGGGCAATGTGCTTACAGAGATGGCGGGCGACTGGGAAGACTGGACCAACATGACCAGAGGCACGAGTGAACAACGTGCCGTCTCGCGGAGACGGACAACAGAGAAGCTGAAGCCTCAGGTTAGCTTCACAAACTAAGCCTACATCTACTACAACTACACTTTGAAACCAGGCCTGGGATGAACCTGGCCAATCAAACTATCAACCGGCTTCAGGTCGGCTATTGTCTTTCCTACTGTTACGCAAGTGAGCGAGGGCTCGGCTCCTTCTTCTTCTTCTTCTTGTTCTTTGGTTGTTTCCTTGTCTTCGACAACGACGGCACGAATACCCCGCAACTTTTGCTCGTCACCATTAATTTCTCAAGTTCTTGTGTATTTTGTTTCAATCATTCAGCCGTTGTTTCCTTTTTTTTCTTTTCTTTTCTTCTTTTGCTCCTTGATTCTTATACCCCTTTTCCGAATTGTGGAGCTGCGTGGGTGGCTTATTGGCTTTGCTTTTTTTTCCTTGTTTCGTTTGTCACAAGTCGCGCGCAAATCGTTTCCTTGACTCTATGGGTAGAAAGGGGGGAGGGATGGTGGTTACACGGAGAGGTTTTCCAGTGTTCACACACACATCCAAAGGAGAGTGGAGGCCGTTGTCTGAAAGTTCATATATATATATATATATATGTTTTATTTGTTTCTTTTGTTGGAGGGGACACTTAGACATGAACAACTAGCTAGTTGATGACTTGGTACTCACAAAAAAGAACAAGCACACATATTTTCAAACACAAAGACAAACACACACACAGACACACTTTAAGTGCAGAGCAATCCATCCAAAGCCCACGTCGTTATGAATATTCATTCACTTGAACGAAAGACAACATGCTTTTCAGATATTCCAGCGCATCGTTTGACGAACAAGTTTCTACAATGTGTAGGCTTCAGCGCCCTTGCCAAACAGCAAATGGGGCTTCCGCTGGGCGAGATCGAGAATGGTCTGTGCAAAGACGGAGTTTGCCCATGCAAACCAACTGCGCGAGTACGACGTGGCATGGTCGACGTGGACGCTCTCGTGGATCAGGCCCATGCGCGAGACATTCTTGACGGATTCGAGACAGGTGGTGATTTCGTCGTCGTCGTCGCTCGTCATGGCCTGCACGAGGACGGCCATGGGCCACGCATTGTGCAGTCCGACGTGCGGGCCGCCAATGCCGTTGAAGTCGCTGCCCACGAGGTAATACGGGTTGCCGTGGCGGTCGAGGATCATCTTGCGCGTGTTCTTGTACACGGTGTTGTCGCGGTCTGTGAAGCCGAGCAGCGGGAGGGCGAGCAGCGAGGGCAGATTGGCGTCGTCCATGAGGATGGAGGAGCCGTAGCCGTCGACCTCAAAGGCGAAGACTTGGCCGTACTTCTTGTGCGTGACCACGCCGTGCTCCCAGACGCCTGCCTTGATCTTGTCGCCCCACTTGGCGACGGTCGAGGCGACTGTGGTTTTGCCGGCTTTGCGCAGCACGGCGGCGGTGCGCTCGAGCTCCGTGGCCATCATGGCGTTGGCGGGGATCAAGAAGCCCAGGATGGTGGCGTCGTCGCTGGGGCGGAAGGCGCTGCGGATCAGCCCCGTGCCGCCGTTCAGAGGGTTCCCCAGCCCGCTGAGGCCCAGCGTCTCGGTGCCGCTGTCCGTCTTGCGCTGCCACGTGTACTCGTTGCCCTGGTATGCGCCCGTTTCCGGGTCAAACGTCGGCTTGGACTGCTCGTCGAGCACGCGCAGCAGCGTGTCGAGCGCCTGCAGCCAGCGCGCGTTTACGAATTCCGTCGAGCCCGTGTGCTTGTAGAACTGGTTGCCGAGACGGAGAAAGTGCGCCAGCGAGTCGAGCTCGTACTTGCACTCGAAGACGAAGGATTCCTCGTAGTGCGGATGCACTGTGTCGCCGTTGCCTTGGAACGTCGGCTTCAGCCCGCTTGGGGGCGGCGGCTGGAACGCATTGCAGTAGGGCGATCCAATGACGTATTCGGCCTGCGTGTTGATGGCGCCGACGATGAGCTGGTGGATGTCCTTGTCCTTTTTCGCGAGCAGCTGGTACTGCGCCAGCTGGTTGGTCGAGTCACGGAGCCATTCGGCGTTGATGTCGCCCGTGACGATGAAGCTCTGCGGGCCCTTCCACGCAGCAGAGTTCCAGCTCCGCGCCGAAGCCTTTGGTTTGACGGTCCCGTCTACGTGCCATCGTACGGTTGTGTCGAGGGTGTTTGGGAAGGCGTTTTCAAAGAGGCGCGCGAGGTCCTTGTCGACTATCTTTTCGCTCATATCATCAATCACTTTCTCCACCAGCGGCGACTCAAACGTGCGGCAGTACTTGAAGGGGCGCTGGAAGGGAAGCGACCTGGGGCCGTCGCTGTATGGCGGGCTGATGGACGCATCAGTATAGGCTTTTTGGGGGGGGGGGTACACCGTGTCACATACTGCGGTCGCATGGCATAGTTCTTGTAGTCTGGACATGCTGCTTTGTATATGAGGGGGTCGATGCCATCTTTCAGCGGTTCCTGAGCGGCGAACATTTTCGGATCACCGGCAACGCGCTGGAGCGTGAGCAAAGATCCCAGCGACCAAGCTGCCATGTGCGACTTCATCGTGTAGGAGCCGCGGGGCGATGCTGCACAGCGAGGGGCGCAGGAAGAGACGTGGGCGAAAACGAGGGGGATTCACGGACGGGAACTGCGCATCTGCTGACCAACATAAAGGTATTGGGCACGAGTAGCATAAGCACGAACGCACAGATAAGCTTCAAGCAGAGTTTCACAATGTCATGCTGTGAGCGACACATGCGAGGTACGCCAACACCTCCGCCAATGGGCGTTCGTCAAGTCCGCATGGCCCGTGCGGCAGCTCAAGCTCGCCGCCGTTGTCGTCTTTGATGCTTCTTCACACTTACACCGCCCGCCGTCGCCTCCATATAGTCGCTGTCCACACACATGCTCGCTCCGCAGGGACTTGTGCGACTCTAGCCATTAGGTTTCAAATCCCGCTGTCCACCGCCCGTCGAGCCCAGCTTCAATCTTCACAACGCTATCCTCGATTTATTAACACCACTCATTCAATACCAGACTTGACACTTCCCAGCAGTATGATATCCCTGCCAGGTCTCAATCTCTCCTCGCAGCCTGCCGAGCCACAAAATGCGCCCTCGTCGGCAGTCACACGGACCCAGGATCTCGCTGCCAATACGGAATATCGCTTCGAGGTGTCCTTCTCCCGCACGCTGACGGTCAAGTTGCAGTCGGGCACTGCCGAGTTCTTTGGCACGGAGCTTGCGCCTTCGACGACGTACTCGTTCTCGGGCACAAAGGGCGCCATCTTCACATGGCATGGCTGCAAGCTTGACATTGGCGGCGAAGTCGAGTCCGACTACGTGGCAGAGGAAACGCCCATGATGAGCTTTGCAAACTTGCACTTTGCGCTGGAGAACTTGCGCGACAGGAGCATTGCGAGCGGCAGCGTGGAAATGGGGCCGAGAGTGCTCGTCGTGGGACCTGAAAACTCGGGCAAGACGTCGCTTGTCAAGACGCTGACGGCGTATGCAGTCAAGACGAATAGACAGCCCATGGTGGTCAATCTCGACCCGCGCCAGGGCATGCTCAGCGTGCCGGGCTCCTTTTCGGCCGCAGCCTTCTCGTCGATAGTAGACATCGAAGAGGGATGGGGCAGCAGTCCCATCTCGGGGCCGAGCCCGATCCCCGTAAAGATGCCGCTGGTGTATCACTACGGGCTGAGAGATCCGGAAGAAGGCAGGGTGTTCAAGCCGCTGGTGACACGCATGGCCCTGGCGGTTACAAGTAGACTGGAGGAGGACCAGCTGAGCAAGCAGGCTGGCTTCATCATCGATAGCTCAGGCGCCATCAGCCAAGGGAAGAATGGCGTCTACGACAACATAGAGCATATTGTTTCTGAGTTTTCGGGTGCGTGTGATGTCTTGATATCTTCCGTCTATCCGTTTCCGCCATCCTACCACAGTCTTGCATAACCCTCTCTCCCTCTCCCTTTCTCTCTATCCATCCACCCACCCACCACCCATACACATACATCACAGGTACGCCCACTCTCTCTCACAAACCACACACTAACCCTCCCCCGCCCCGCGCGGGCACCCAACAGTCAACGTGGTCATCACACTGGGCTCAGAGCGCCTCTACTCGGATCTCTCGCGCAAGTTCTCAGCGCGCACCATGACGACGGATCCCTCGGAAGCCGTCAGCGTGCTGCGGCTCGACAAATCCGGCGGCTGCGTCGACCGCTCCGAAACCTACATGCGCGCGCTGCGCCACGCACAGATCAAGGAGTATTTCTTCGGCCACGCCGACGAAACGCTGGCCCCCAGCAGCCAGACGGCGGACGCCGCCGACCTACACGTTTTCCGCGTCGTGGCGCCCGACCATGGAAACAGCAGTAGCGTCAATGGCGACGACGCCGGAGACGGCCCTGTAGACGACTACGGCGTCCCGATATCCGCATCTTCAATCTCAATGCCAACCTCGCTGCATGCTCCGCTGTTCGAGAAAGCGGTGCTAACGGATGAGGCCGTGCTGAATCGGCTGCTGGCCATTACCACGGCGAGCCCGAATGATAGCCATGCGGTTATCAGGGATAGTAGTGTGCGGGGCTATGTCTATGTCGCGGATGTGGATGAGGCCAAGAAGAAGGTCAAGATTTTGAGTCCGTTGCCCGGTCAGACGCCGGCGAGTGCGCTGATTTTGGGGGCGTGGCCTGAGCCGGTTGAGGGCTTGGTCGGGTAGTTGTGTGTTTGTGGGGTTTGAGAGTGTGGGGAGAAGAGGTATGCTGAGGGTGTTGTTTGGGTATTGTGGTTGAGTGGAGGAAGCGAGCGAGCGAGGGAGTGTTGGGTGTTTGATGCATTGTTTAATTGAAAAAGAAAAAGAAAATCATCTACATGCGTTCAGTCGTCAAACATATGCCTCGTGTCCTTTGTTTGTAAAGCTCATACTCGAGGGTACCACGGATACCCCAGTTTGTTGGAGCGTGAGCGTGACTAGACATGTACCAGAGACACCAGCGCCCCTATACCCATTCAGTTCCAACCAACGTCCATGATTCCTCGTAATGTCATAATCATATCTTCGTGCATGGAGCGTAAAACTCTACTCGGTCCCACGCCGTTCAACCATGTGTCAGCTGCCTTGCGCACTACACTTCATGTCCTTCTCTTCCTGACATCCTGGTGAGCTCTTGACCCACACCAGGCAATATGGATGCATTCGATGTGATCGCAGTCACCTCTGGCCATCCCAACCGGAAGCACACGGCTTCCTCTTTGCGCTGACCGCCCAATCCGATTCTAGTGTATTCCGCACGAGGAAGGTTATCCAGTCGTACGTGGGACAGCTAGTCCAAGCAGCCCTGTTTAGGCCAGGAGGATCGACCGCGTATCCAATTAGAAGATCGGAACGGTACAACGCAATGCGGCGTGGGATCTTCGCACCCTGCAGCCTCGTTTCAGGCTTCTGCAGATTGCCAGTAGCCGTGAATGCAAGCTACATTTCGCTCTCCCACTCTTGAATCTCTTCCCGCACACACACGTCCCGCATCCTCTGTCTCACCGTCTCGTGTCTTGTGTCGACTCTCCACCCCAAATGCGGCTGGAGATGCGCATACGTCTTGATGCTCGCTCGGAGAAACGGATTCTCGCCGTCGCGGTACAAGAAGGCGTCTACTTCTTCGTCGACTACCTGCAGGTAAGTCGTGTCGAAAACACGGGGTTGTGCAATGGTAAAACGGGGTTTCCGCACGTGAGCTACTGTGTTGTAATAAGCCCTTAGGCGCTGGAAGAGGAGAAACCAGCAGGGAGCGTCGGTCCATTGACGGAGATGATGCAGCGTGACGTGCTGCAGTTTTGGCAATGAGGTGAGAAGGCCGAAAATATCATCTTTTTCTGCGACCACGTGGCGCAAGGTCAAGGTCTTGAGCTGAGACGTCAAAATCTCAGGTACGGGAACGAGACGGGGAACGTGACCGAAGAGCGGTTCTGTTTTGTTGTAGTTGAGACTCAGATCGAGGTGTTGGAGGTGGCGGAGCTCCGTGAGTAAGCTTCGGACATTGCTCGTATTCTGGAAAGTGGATGGCGTGCGAGCGTCGACTTCGGAGTTGACAAAGAACTTGACATGCTTGAGCGGAGTTCGCTGGAACATGCGTCTAGTGTCTTCGTAGTCTGCTGACGTGATATCGATAGCGTCCTGGCTTTTGCCCGTGACTTCGTTTTCCAACTCGACAATAAACTCCTCGATGCTTGGAACTGGCATGTTGAGTAGAGCGGATACCAGGATGGAGTAGCCTCGGAAGCCCACTGGCATGCGATTTCTTTGCACAGACATCTTCAAAGGGTGATTCGGGGATTGGCCTGCTGCTGAAGATGGACGAGACTCGCACCTGATATTCGGCTTGCGGAATCCCACGGGCAGCGCACGGTGGAAGGGCGTGTTGTATCGGGGCTGCATGGTCCATGGACGCCAAGCTTCGGTGGTAAAGGTGACTCTCTTGAGCTTTGGGAATCCCAGCAAGGCCTGATGCAGGGCATTGACGTCGATCTGCTGTTCCATGATTGCCTGCTCGGTCTTGTACAGGTCTTGGTACAGCGCGTAGCTCTCTTCAATGTCCATCATGATTGCGTTTCGGGCAAGCACCTCACTTGAAAACGGATCGTCGTAGCGCAAAAGGATTTCCTTGGCAGCCTCGGTCAGCCGCCCATTCTTGTCGAAAAGATCGTCGTGCTCTAGTGCATGGTACTCGGGATTTCCGGCACTGTAAATCCAGATGGCCTCGTTGAGTCGGCTCTCAATGGCTCTCTTGGTCTCTCTTTCGTCAAGCAGGATCGCCTCGCGGAAGCTGTCGAGCGTCGGGTACTCTTGGAGCCGCGCATCATCCCAGACGACTTCGAGGACGCGGTACTTGTACCGGGGATGAGCCAAGATGCTGTACAGGTAGTCGAGGTTGGCTCTGTTTGGCGAGACGTAGACGCGGTCGATGCGAAGATAGACGCTGCTGGCCAGGTGCTTGCAGGCGAGGCGCAATCGCTTGATGTCGAGCTTGGAAATGTGTGCGCACACAATCTCGAGCAGCTCGACGGGCAAGTCCAAAATGCACTTCCTGCTCTTTGCCGCGTTCCCGTCGCCGGTGCCAAACGCCTCTGGGAACTCGTCGCCAAACAAGCCCTCCATGAAGCTCAGCGACGGCACCATGCTCGCGCTCAGAGCCGAGACGGTCGATACTCGGCGCTTTGCGACGCCGGCGCGTATAGTCAGACTGGGCCTCCTGCGCTGGGGTTTGGCGGGCCGTATCTGAAGGTTGGAGAACATTGTGTAGGAGTTGGAAAAAGCACTCTGGGTAGGCTGGGTTGCAGAGGCGGTGGTGGGCTTGCAACGAGGGGGTTTTGTTGTAGAAGCGGACAAGGTTGGAGCTATGCTAGCAGCTGGATGCACATGACGCTTGGAGATAGGAGACGAGGTGTATGCATGCGGACTGAGGGGCGAAAGTTAAAGTGTCGAGGAGGAGAGAGCAAAAGCAAGCGTGGTCGGGTCAAAATGCGGTGTCCACGAGCAATAGTCATGCTGGGGGTGGTGAAACGCAGGCGCTTGCAGCGCTACCAATGCAAGGTGGCGAGCTACCCGGGTTGAGGAGCGAGAAGCGACGATTGCGGGCTTCGGCGATTGCACACGCGACTGGGAGCTGACGAGCAAATTCAGGTGCGAGAGGCTGCCGGGAGCGGGCGGGCAGCGTCAACCATGTCGAGCACCCACATGGCGCCCCTCGCTTAACCGCCTCGCCCGACTGTCTCGCCGCCCATGTCTTGGCCTCTCGCGACGTCAAACATCGAGCATCGTCATCCACATTAACGTCACCCCACGCACACTCACTCACGCACGCTATCAACGTCTGAACGTCTTCTCATTGTCCCAGCCACCGCCCGGCAGCCCGAGCGGGTGCCTGCAAGTCTACTACATACTGACACGCTGCCCTTGCACCCGGCCAGCACCCTGCCAACGCTTCTACGACGCATCACTCCCCACGACGGCCGCGCCTCGTAAGCTGCCAGCCTGTCCAGGCGTGCACCACAGCGGCCACGGCGTCGCAGTAGACGCGCTCGCTCTTCCCATATCGATATCAAGATTGACCAGCACCCGAGTGCACAGCCCATAGCCCGCACAAGCGATGCCCAAGCATGGCACTATGACTGAGCCTGTATGTGTGTGTGTAAAAGTCGAACGCTGGGAAGGGGGCGAGTCATTCACTTAGGAGCCCTCCTCGCCCTCGGCCTTCTTGGCCTTCTTCTTCTTGCCGCCAGACGCAAACGCGTTGGGTGCCGTGGGGTGCGCCGACTGGTGCACGATGAAGCGCGTGTAGCACTCTTCCCGGTCCCACTCAAACCCCATGAGGTATGGCTTCTCGAACTCGTCGTCGGCCTTTGCGCGAGTCAGCCATGCTCAGCGTCCTTGGGACCACGACGCCATCATTCCAAACTTACTCGCTTCTTGAACTGCTTGTGGATGGCGTCCAGCGCGTCCTTGATGGTAACGCCCTTCATGTTCCGTGCAACCACTTCCAGGCCGAGCGGGAAGTGCAGCGTGATGGACTTGAGCTTGGGCTCCGTGAGTGGCAGCTTTAGTACTGACGGGTCCTCGACAGTGCTTGGAGACTTGTTCAGCTTCCTAAGAGGCACGGCGTCAGCAGGGCTTCCAACCATAGCACCTGGCCACCACCATCCGGACGACGCCGGATGAGCTCCCAATGGGCCGTGGGTACAAGGGGACCTCTCTTACCAGTTGAGCTTCTGCGTCTCAATTGAGATCTCGATGTGCTTGCCCTCCTTTTCTAAGGGGGCCCGTTAGTCTCGCCTGCCCCGCATCCACTCGCCCGACGTCACACATACCTAGGTCCTCGATGCGGTAGACATCAGCCGCCATGGAGCTGACTCTGCGGTGGCCCTTCTTGGCGGCGCCATCCTTGAGCTCCTCCGTGAGAGAGTCGACCTTTTGGAGCGTGTTTTCTGTCTCTGCGGCCATGGTAGCGGCGGCGTGTTTGTTGCTAAGCGAGAGAGAGGGGGGTCAAAGAGCTTGGGAAGCTGTATCAGGGTGGATTGAGTGTGGTGCACCGACGAGTGGGACGGGGGCAAGGCGAGTGGTGTGATGAGTGAGGAGGAGGAGGAAGAGAGAGGAGCGAGGGGAGCAGCGGCTCTTTATGAGGCACAGGCGGCGGTCACTTGATTTGATGGCCATATCGAGGGCCCCAATGCAAGTCGGGCGTGAGATGTGAATGGCCGGACCAATGCGGGGAAGCAGCGAGCATCATCAGAATGCGGGGAAGGAGCCACCCAACGCCAATGGCTGCGAGCGTGCGTGGCCCCCCTCGCATGGCTGACGATGGCTTCAGGACAATCGTCCCAGGCACCGCCCGTGGCAAGCTAGCACTTGAGCCGCACGCTGCTCTCGTCTGCTCATACCCGTGGTGTTTGGGCCGCCGTTGTTGTTGTTGCTGCTGCTGCTGCTGTTGTTGCTGTGTCGCAGCAGCGTTGCTCCGCTCAGGAACGGGTGGTGAGATGCATCACGCGACCGACGTCATTGGTCACTCGATGGCTCGACAAAAGCCCTCATGGACGCGCGCATCGTCTCAGCTCCGGCCGCCCACTCCTCCAACGCAAAAAACCGCCGGGGGCATTGATTGATCCACTTGGTCAACTGCAAGGTTACTATAGTGACAACAATAGTCGATGCCTTCATTTCGGGGGGTGCCATGATGCCATTGGACCATGCTTGACCAAGTATCCAGTTGTCGCCCGCCTCGCATCGTATCATCATCATGGCTACATACACATTCATACATACATAGCCCGTGCCATGGTCGCACGATCTCCCTCCATCTCTCTACGAATGTCCCACAATCCGCACGGGCTCATACAGCTCCTCGAGATACTTTTCCTCATCGTCGCTCAGCTCCTTGCCCCTCGCCGCCAGCGCCTCGTCCATGCGGTCGACGCTCGAGAAGCCGATAATGGGGCTCGCCACGCGCTTGTTGATCCACGCCAGCGCAACATGGCTCATTTTCCACGCGTGCTTGTTGGCCAGCTCCTCGACGCGCCCGATAATCTGCCGGTCGCGCTCCGTGTTGCCCGACGTCTGGTTGCCGGCTTTTTGCTCGCCTTCGGACCGCGTCGTCGAGCCATTCGCGGACGGTGGACGCGCAAGATGACCGCGGCACAGAGGCGCCCACTGGCAAGCTCATGTTAGCGATTCGGTGCAAGTAATCCACTGTTATCCAAGTAGCAATAGCAGCAACAACAACAACAACACATACCGGAATCAAGCCCACGCCCGTATCATTGCAAAAGCGGATCATTTCACGCTCCTCCTCGCGGTACAGCAGATTGTAGTGGTTCTGCATGCTCACAAACTTGGTCCAACCGCGCTTCTCGGCCGCAAACTGCATCTGTGCAAACTGCACTGCCCACATGGAGCTGGCGCCAATATACCGTACTTTGCCGCTCTTGACCAGGTCATGCAGCGCCTCCATCGTCTCCTCGATAGGCGTGTTGGGATCGAACCGGTGGATCTGCAACAGATCAATGTAGTCGGTGTCGAGCCTCCTCAGCGAAGCATTGACAGCGTTGAAAATAGCCTGCCGCGACAGTCCGCCCTGGTTGACATAGTCTTTGAGTTGCGGCAGCTCCTTGAAATAGTGCATAGTCCGCAGTCCAGGATCCTCGCCCACATGAGCATAGCACTTTGTCAGAATAACAAGCTTCTCGCGCGGTAGTTCGTATTTCTTAATGGCCTTGCCGATAATCTCTTCCGACACGCCGTTGGAGTAGACATTGGCTTTTTTTTGGTTTCAGTTTGGTTAGTAAAAAAAAACAAAAAAATAGTCCCAAGATGAGGTTAATACATGGACATTCTCACCAGTATCCCAAGTCGTAACCCCGCGGTCATACGCAGCCTTGAGCAGCGGCAATGCCTCTTCCTCCTCAATAATCCACGGCTGCCACTTTGCACTTCCAATACTCATGGCCCCCAGAATCGGCACAGACACCTTGAGCCCGCTCTTGCCCAGCCGCCTGTACTCGGCCTTGGACTCTCGGAGCAGTCCCTCGACATCGAGCTTGTCCACCATGTCTATTGGATCTATCCTCTTTCTTCTTCTTCTTCTTCTTCTTCTTCTTCTTCTTCTTCTTTTCCAGATAGCAGTCTTACCCAAAAGTCTCGAGCGTGTAATGTTCGTATTTCCTGAAGATTTCCCAAACAAAAAAAAAGAAAGGCGGGGTAAATCAAATAAGTATTCAAAGCCTGATTCCGCCATTCCGCCAGGTAGCTCCCCCTCCCCCCCTCTTATTATACGCCGAGGGTATGTTTCGTCCGGCTTTGTCCAACCACTTTTGCCTATTTCCGCTGCCCTCAATTTGTCGCTGGCAATCTTCGGCGTTTGCGGCGATAGCTTCATTTGCAACCGCGGGCTGACACATGGTGACGACCCCCCCCCAAGTCGTGCGGGGGCCTAGGCACAACCTCCCCTCTGCGTGATGCTACTACATATCCGTCTACGTCATGAACACTCTACCCGCGGAGTGACATGTTGTCGACATGCACACATGCACACATGCACATGCACATGCACATCCTGAGCACATCCTGAGCACATTGAGCAAACTCGGCAGACATGGCTATCGTGTGGGTAGCATTCTTGTATTGCCTTTGAACGCTAACAAAGCCTCACCATCAACCCCACCCTCCGGTAATAAACAAAGTGAGCCTTACATGTACGCACCGGCCTGGCTGCCATCACGCAATTCGTCGACGTCCCATTGTGTCACCAAGAGCGAGTGTGCATGCGTCTTCCATCAAGTCATTGGTGGTATTGTTTGAACATCGTTTTTTGAGCTTAGACCCCCAGGCGCCAACCGCATGTGATGCAGAGAAGTTCATAGATGCTCATGTGCCCGTAAAGAAACCCCTACTCCCCAGAACCGTTTACGCGTCCTCGACAATGTTGCCGCGCTCCGACACGTACAGACCGTCCAAGAACTTTCGGATATCCTTGTTGCGGACCTTGCAGATTTGTTGGATATCGGCGGCACCCTGCGACACGTCCTCGAGCGACTGCTTCCGTTAGCATGATACCTTGCAATCCGCATTTCTTCTTCTTACGTTTCCAGAAAGCTCAAGCTGGTCCTTCTGGCTCTTCGAGGCCTCGACATCAACACCGGGCCTCAGGACAACCCTTCGTACAAGCTTCTCGCCAATGAAGTTCCTGATCTCAACCTCCCAGCAACCGGTCTCGCTGTTCTTCTCCAGGTTGACGTTGATGGGAAAACTAGCTACATGTTAGTGAAGCCCAATAACATGTACAACCGCCGGCATTGTCTGTTCCAATTCGGCTTGCCAACCACTCTGAACATGGACCCCACAATCATTCCACCAAGACAATTCTTATCCAGGTGCTTGGCAAGCCGCATTGGACCAGACAATTGCTTCAGACGGCGAAAGGAACATCCGGATAGTGACGTACTGGGCGTAGACGTAGCGCATCTTGTACTTGTAACCCTTGGTGACACCGATGATCAAGTTGTTCTGCTCCCAGTCAGCCCAGTCCTTTCGTTGCCAGCGTTTCGACTTGTTCGGTGCGGTTGACGTACGATGAGGGTGCGGACGGTACGGAGAGTGGCGACGCTCTTGCGCGAGCCGTGGTGGAGCTCGATCTTGATGACATTCTTCTTGGGCTGTTCCAGTCTTAGCATATATCCCCATCGACGCCCGTTGACCATTCCAAACGTACGTGCGTGAAGCTGACCGCCAAGTGACCGAGAGACTTGGTGAGCTTGCCCTGCGTGGTGTAAGAATTCATTCTTCCAGAAATATCTCATCGCGCCTGGCTTACTCGGGGACCTATTCACGTTATCAGTATCAATGTCTGCATTACATGCCCAATTTCGCACTCACCCTCAACAACGACGTATCGGTTCTTAATGTTGACCTTGACGCCATCGGGGATGGTGAGCTCTTCCTCGGAGTGGCTGTTGCGCACTTGTCAGCATAAGTCCCAGGATTTGGCCATTTGCGACTGAGGAAATTCCGTGTCGAGGCGCCCATGAAGCGTTCCGAAGTGGGAAAAACCGTGCGGTGGCAGCGATTTGTGCGTCGGATTCGAGGGGTAGACGTACATGTACTTCATCTTGACGGTTGCTGCGGGTTAGCGGTGTTGTCGAAGCTGAGGTCGATTTTGACGTGTGTGAAGCCCGAGAATGTGTGAGGGCGGAAAAACGATAGCCGAGCCACCGGCCTAGCCCGCTTTCGCACTAGTGCCGACGACTCTCCCTCGCGAACCCCCATCGTCATCTGGAGCAAGATCAAAGCTCAGCAGTTCAACGGCTGGCTTCGTTATCCAGTTCGCGCTTATTCAGCGTATCAAGTTTCGGAGTTGTTGGGCGCATTTTCTGAAAAAGTGCTGGTGCAAGTTCGCCCGCATCCTGATCGGCGAAGCGATCGCAGGTTTCGCAACGAGACAGCAAAAACATATTCCAGGGTTGCAGCATTTGAGCTGCAATGGCAGATTCCACCCCGCACATCGCTCAGACACTCCTTCAGCGCGCCTTTTCCCCGTCGACGGCGGAGTCGCACTACCAGGAACGTGCGGTAAAGCGACCTCTCTTCATCCGCGCAACGTCTCCGACCCCATCAGCGCGCGCCGTTCGCCGCCGCGCTCTCAACGACCGCAAGGAATCCGCCCGGAAGCGCAGCAAGAACAAGCCTCGGCCGCTATCCGCAGCCAAGAAGCGCGCACTGGGTCTTAATGAGATACCAAAGGAACAGCAAAAGTATGCCATATATGAGGGGCTGCATAAGCTATGGGTAGGATACATGAGGGAGGTGCTGGGTGCGAATGATGCGTCGAGGAGCGTTTTCATCACTCCAAACGCCAGTGGACAGATACTCGCGACCGCGGATATGCACGGCGCGCTGATGACTGTGGTGAGGAGCCGATGCGTGAGTCGCGTAGGCTTAGAGGGTATCGTTGTACGCGACACGCGCTTTACCTTTGAGATGATAACCAAGAACAACGTTCTCAAATGTAAGTTTGTAGGCACAAAAAAGGTAAGTGGGTAGGTATCTAACGAATGCAGCTGTGCCCAAGGAACACACCATCTTTCGGTTTCAAGTGCCGCTTGCTTGTGGCGAGGGTGAAACTCCAAAAGAGCCGCTGACCTTTGAATTGAATGGCGAGCAATTTCAAACACGCGCGGCCGACCGTGCCAACAAGAAGTTCAGGATTCACTACCAGGCCGACATATGAGCAATGAGACGAGCAGAAAGAGATTGGTCATGCTATATCCTCAGCCACTTGCCAATGGCATTGAGACCGGTGACATACCGTTGGGCGCGCAATGTCCAAACGAAGGCAATTCGACGGCAAAGTCTGCGGGCCAACCTGCCGCCCACAAAAATAGACAGTACACAGCGCATGCAAAGGAGCAAAGGCTATACAGCGCGTGGTCACAAGATTCCAAGTGGCGCCAGAGTCAAGATACAAATTAAATATCGGTAGTTCAAAATCCCATAGTAACATTGAGTATGGTATCATCGCAAATGAAACGAAAAAAAAAACGCCATGTCGCTGAACGCGTCTGGTATCACATCATAAAACGCCTATTAGATGCCAAATCTTAGTGACTGGTGCTATACTTTGCTCGTAGCCTTCACATCGTGGAAGTCCTCTGGCCTAAATTCATTCAACTCGGCCTCGTACCCGCCAGCCCTACTCTCACTGGCTATGGAACTAATCTCATCCTTTTCCTTGAGCGCCTGAAGCTTGTTCAGCCGCAATCCCGTGTACGAGCGTGGAAGATAGGCGCCCGGGTGCCACAGAATGAAGATGAGCAAAACGCACAAGATGGGCACAGCGTCAAAGACCCAGAAGCACCATTCATGTCTCTGCAAGTACTGCAGCCCGTACTCGCGGTCGTGCGGTATCTCCATGGTGCGGTAGATGGCGCGCAGGGCAATGAGGACAGAAGACAAGTTGATGGTGTACGAGAGCTTGCGCCAGAGATGCATGTCGCCCAGGTCCTGTGCCGACCAATGCCTCGACACGTAAAAGTAGCGGATCGAGACGACGGAAAAGCTGATGAAGCATGTCATCTGCAGGACCAGGCCCAGGACGAGTATGATACGTCCCGGCAGGGCTTTTCGCTCGGAGATGCTGATGGTGCGGTCACCGGCGGGCGAATGGTCATAGTGCCTGCTGATCTGGGCGGCGCCAATGAGCTGGATGACAAAGGAAAACAGGTCAAAGGCGACAAAGGTGGGCGTGATCCATTCGGGCCAGCACCACAGGGTTTTGAAGTTGAGGGCCTCGGCCGGACAGCTGAACCAGATGACCCTGCTCAGCGACATGTAGCAGGCGGCAGCCAGGAAGCTGGGTGCGAGTAAGATCATCAGCCAGGAGACCAGGAAGGGCCCATCTTGGCCTTCGTTGTACGCCGACACGAGGCGACACACAAACCCGAGGTCCAGCATCAGGATGGCGATCATGGCGGCCCAGAGAAACCACGAGCGGTTGCGCAGATATTGTGAGAAGGAGTATGCGGAGAGGAGCGTGACGACGACAACGCCGACAATGGCCAGGGCGCACGAGGGGTCATAGATGTATGGGTTGACGATCTTGTCGGCTGTTGCATGTCAGTGTCACTGCGCATATGCCTCGTGTCGGGTTGCAGTCCAAGTGCGAGTGCGAGTGCGAGTGCGAAGCGTGAGGCTGGACGTACTGATGTGATCCCGTTTGGGAAACTCCGCTGCCCGCGCAGCTAGCCAGGCGGCGGCGGCCATGATCCTAGCACCGAATCTCCCGACCTTTGTCTCCACCACCACAACAACTCTCTTCTGCACGCTCGGGGGCTGTCGGTGTTGGGTGCCCCCGCCTCCCCCAAACGTATCGCTTCTGGACGGTGTAGGTTGGCAGAGTCTCGCTCAGCATGCAACCATTGGCCTCGCCGTGGTCGTCGTCGTCGTCGTCGTCGTGGCGTGGTGGGTAAGGTGGCGCGGCAAGAGGAAGGAGAAAAGACCGCCACGGCCGCTACTCGGGACGCCGTCTCTCAGTCAGCCAGCAGCAACAGGAAAAAGCCGCATAGCCCAGAGGAAAGCAGCAACTGTGTGCGGAGATAAATGAGCAATAATAACAAGAGACGGGAACTTGCGGCAGGCTGCTCTTACGTTTTACCAAGCCACCCTTTCTCCGCTTGCTAAGAGCACTCAAGCTCTTGGCATGCCTGGACACCAATCCACCCTCCGCTACTTTGCTTGTCACGCGGCTGTGACTAGGACTGCCTGGTGAAGGTTTCTATGCGAGACGCGCCGTGGACGGGTAGCTCGGGTGCGACGGTTTTCTCTCTGCTCTGCCCTGGTCGCTGCCCGCGCGCTGCATGCTGTCGACGTGTGCACACTTGGGGCGAGGCGGTGGACACATGGACGGCCTCCCGATTCCGCCTGTTGCGGCGGTTAAATACTATATGATTACTTGCCCCCCAATGTGCTGCTGACGGGCACCGCGGGAGCTAGCAGGTGGCATGCCACAGATGGGGGTAAGCAGAATGTAATACCGAGCGCGTCTCGCTGGGTGAACATGCAGATTTCTGGCCGCCATGGGCCCGATACATCGCATGCTTGGCAGACTGACGCCGTGTCACGGCACGGCATTTGAGCACGCCAAGTATTAGCCACGCCTCTCTGGTTGCGCGTAGCCGTCGTGTGCACGCACACGCGTGTCCCGTTGCTCTCCCCCGGCCAGGCCGATCGCTATAGCGCCTTGAGCACCAGCGACGACATCCATACGCATACGACAGGCGCCGCCCGTGTGCTTTGCGGGCGCCTCTTGGCTGGGCGAGGCTACAAGGAACGGAACTCTTGGCTACCGCCATGGTGTAGGAGCGGGCATGGCTTCCGGTTTCAGTCCTGGCTTCGTGTCGCGGTGCCCTCGACAGCTAAAGCGCGCCCAGAAGACAACGGTCGATGAAACTGAGGCGCACAAGCGTGGCGCAGCCCAGCTGACGCTCAAACCTTGGCCCAAAGGCCCATCCTTGCAGCCTTGTGAATGCACAAGACCCTACAAGTAACTAAGCAGATCCTGCTCTTCGCTCTGGGGGGGGGGAGAACACCTTCATCTGACGTTATTACTTGGCCGTCTTATATCATGTGGAGAACGTCTATAAGCTTTGGCACTTTGCTCCTTTTATTTAGCTGAGCCATGACTAGTGTAGACGCACAGGGATCGTTGCTGCGTATCAATTCCAGAAACTAACCACACAGTGCACACGCCAGCCCTCCCATCCATCGGCTTCTCCATAGCCACCACAATCTAGCCCGCACTGCATGTCTGCAATGCCAATTGATGAGACCTCGTCCACGTGGCTGGCTATCAAGTCCGACGCACCAGCCTTGAGCCAATGTTTCATCGTGCGTTGCGGCAAAGACCCCTACCTCACCCTTCAATTCGAACTTCACTCATCGTCAAACTCGCCATCCGAAGCCCGTTGATCAGTCACCGCTTTCGCCTCACGAGCAGCCTCGCCCTCTTCCTCTTCGTCATCCTCAAGACCCATGCCCTTCTTCAGCCACCGCACCTCTTTCGGCTTCCGCTCCATCCACAGCTCATTAGCCAGCCAGACGTGGAAGCTGCACATGGTCTCCTTGACATCGTCGAGGATGCTCAAACCACCTGACAGGACCAGGATGTTCGCGTCCATCTTCATGCCCACAAAGCAGTCTCGAAGAATGTCTTCCTCGAGCCAGAACTCGTAGCTTCGGCTCTTGCCAGCCTCACGGGGCTTGCCGTCGGGGTACTTGCCGCTATCTCTGGGAAGGTCGAATTCGTCGCAATCGTCGTTGTACCACGTCTTACAGCTAAGTTTGCCAAGACATCTGAGTTGGACCTTGTATTGGTAAATGGTGCTCTGTGCGGCGTAAGCTGCTTTGGTGTCTGTGCTAGGCAGGTCGATGCCAATCACTTCAAGACAGGCAGAGTCGTTGCTGAGGACCCTCATACTCGACGACTCGTACAAGCTAAACTGCTCATCCGAGCCCAAGACAGCCAGTCCAGTGCCAAACTTGATCTTAGCCTCTTCTTCGCGCATGCCAATCTCTTCAATCTTCATACCATCCTGGCCTAGCTCCGCAGCCCAAGACTTGTCACCAGTGTACATGCCGGCCTGGGTACCACCGAATAGGACGCTGGCGGCTTTGTTGAAATCTCCTGGCAAGGCAAGACCTATGGCGTGCACTTTGGGGAGCTGTTCTTCTGCGGCATCGCAAATCTCAAGCGCCGCAGCGAGTTGACCGTCATACTCCGGACAGACTCTGTGAAATCGCAGGTACCTGAAAAAGGATCGGGGCACCTGGCAAGCGTTCTTGATGCTGTTTGAAGCATACCCATAGTGAGCAGGATACCAGGATGACCTGCTGACGTTAATATCGTTGGCGATGCTGGACAAGGATAAACTTACAAGAAGGCCTTGCAGACACCGACAAAATCAACCACCCACTGACTCGGATTGGCACGGTCCCAAGGTATGTGATGAGTAGCAAGCGCTCTCGCAAGCTCCTCGGCATCCATGTCTTTCATGTCATTTGTCGATAGTCCTTGGTACATGCGCGGGCCGGACTCTACACCGCCAAAGCGCATTAGTTTATTAAAGACGTGTGCATACATTTCGTGCATGCGACGCTTCTGTTTGAAGCGCTGAATGGCAATTTCCATGCGCTCGACAAAATGTTTGTCGGGATCGTACATGTCGTCCTCCTGTGCAGCTTCCTCGGGCGTAAGGACCGGCTCCATGTAGGTTCTCTCGAACCCTGTGGGCTTGAGCATATTCTTGGGCACCCCTGGGTTTGCAGCCTTCTTTTTTTCAAGAAGCGACATTGGCTGCTGCACTGGCTTCTGAGCGAGAGCCTTTTGAACGCGTGGGTCGTAGGCAATATCTTCATCGTCAAAGAAATCCGGGTCGAGGATACATTTTCCCTGCAGCGGCACTTTGCGCTTGATAGTTTTCCCGTCGTCAGAGACTTCTAGGAAAGTGCTCAGACGAAGGGCCGCAACGACGAGTCTCTTGGGTTTGTACTGCCGCATCCTCGAAAACCCGCATATGCGGTTGATGGAGACGGGGAGGTTCTCACGGCCTCCACAGAATTGCAGCAAATGCCTGTCTGTAGGTAGGTTCTCATCAGAGAAGTAATACTCCACCTTGACTGACGGTCAGTATGCAATAAGTCTTCGCCAAGGTCTGTGGAACGGCAGACGTACTTGACGACGGATCTCGGCGCCATCAGGATGATCTTGGACTGCAGTTTCAGCTATCGGGTTTGCAGTCGTGCTCTGAGGCGTTTCGTTGGGTGGTTCAGTATCCGCCGCAGGTGTTGTTATTGGGCTCGCCATATCCATTGCTATGACGCTTGCCAGTTACTGGGAAGAGCAGAGGGAAATGAAGAGATGAGAATCGAGATATGAGGTGGGGTGTACTGATGATTGCAGCGTCCGAATTGCGCGACAGGTGGATAGCTGCAGACAGTGGCGGCGAGCTTCTCGTTTGCATGTTTGGCCAAGTGAGAGCAAACTTGCCAGAATGGAAGGCGTGACCATGCCGCCTTGCGATAAGGTTGTGTCACCAAGAGAAAAGCCTAAAGTCATGGTGAAGGATGCGAGCGATGCGCGGAGCTCGACGTGATTAGGAGTGAGAATCAATCATATTTTCATATAGCTGGGGATTAACGCAGAAGGTGCAGAGTTCCAAGGTTGTATTCTTTTCAATCAATATCAACCTGTTTCTTGATGTTGCCAGTAGTGATGGCTCTGGTGTTTGCTACAGCATGAATCATGAGGCGCTGCATACCAGCTCTGTTTGACTCGCCGTTGCCGTGAAACACAACTGACAGTGGGGTCCTGAGACACCCCACAACAAGCTCAGCCAACTTGCACTTCAACACCAACAACACGCCCCAAGCTCAGATCGCCAGGTCAAGATTCCTCTACATACACAGCGACATGGCGACCAAGACTTATGACGCATCCAAGCTAAAAGCATACGGCAATGCCGCTGCCGGCCAGTACGTGTGTCGCATAGGCGGCTGCCTACTCAGCCTCGTCGCTTGACCCATACAAACTAACACAACAACTCCAGCGAAGGCGTTCTCAGCGATGAATCTGGCGCTGTCGTAGTCAAACCATGTACTCTTGCCGAAATCAACTTTTACGAATCTCTCACTGCGCACCCCGATCTTGCGCGCCATCTCCCCACCTTCATGGGTCAGCTGTCGCTTTCAGCTGACCAGACTGCCGCCGTAGAGAGCATCGAGAGCGGGACTGTACAGACGGCCGACGGCACCATTGAGCGACTGCATGGAAAGCATCTGGACACCGACCTGCACATAGTTCTTGAGAACATCACCCATGGGTTCAAGAAGCCCAACGTCTTGGACTTGAAGCTTGGCGCGCGGTTATGGGACGACGACTCCAAGCAGGAGAAGAGGGATCGCCTCGATGCTGTCAGCAAGGAGACTACGAGTGGCAGCCTCGGCTTCAGGATAGCGGGTATGCGCACCTACAAAGGCGCCGATGTACCAGACGTCCCCGAGGACCTGAAGGAGTACGTTGATGTGGACAGGGAGAGTGGGTACTGGGTGTACAACAAAATGTATGGGCGCAAGTTCAACGCCGAGAATGTGGACGAGGGCTTTGCATCTTACATCTTCCCTGGCGCAAAGTCGGAAGCCGAGCTCGATCGTGCGAGAGAAGTGCTTGCGTACTTTCTCGGTGAGGTCAAAGACATCCAAGAAGTATTCGAGAGCAAAGAGAGCAGGATGTACAGCGCCAGTATACTTCTTGTGTACGAGGGCGACGTGGAGGAATACGGCAACACAAAGCAAAAGCTGCGATCGGCGCATCCCGAAGACGATGACGAGGATGACGAGGAGAATCTGCCCAAGCTTGCCGAGGTCAAGATGATTGACTTTGCACACGCGGCATGGACGCCTGGGCAGGGGCCGGACGAGAATGCGCTGCAGGGCATGAGGAGCACGGCCAGGATATTAAAGAGCATGTTGGACAAGGTGCAGGATTAGAAGCGTTGTTTCTCTTTGCCTAATCTAGTCTTTGTAACCGCTGTATACCCGATGTTAAGCAGATCGTGTAGACTTTAGCTAAGCATGCATCGAATATGAACATCTAGACTACACTTGCTCCCGAGTATTGCAGCATTGATCGCAACAAGTGAAACGCATCTTCATACACACCATACGACATAGAGAATACCCAGACAAAGCTTTGCAACCTTCACCAGCCAGTACTAAGATACACCCAGCTCCGCCTGCGCCGTCTGATTCCAATTCGAACCGCTGATTAGTGAATCGAAGAACGCCGCGTCTACGCCCTGGAATGCCCAATCATCCGCCCCCGCAGTGAGATCCGGATACTCAGACTGTCTGATCTCGCCAGAGTCTCCAGTAGAGTCTAATCCCAAAAGCGGTGTCTGCAACGATTCCGCCTCGAGTGCCGAAGGGCTGAAACCAGACATGTCTGTCGAACCGGGACTTTGTACTAGTCCCGAAAACGTATCCTCGATACTCGTTGTGGTCGGAGGAAATACCTGAGCTGCAGATGGTGAATACGCTGCATTCTGACATGGTGGCGGCTGCTGCTGCTGCTGCTGCTTTGTAATCCCATCGGACCCAATCTTGATGATGCCAAAGTACGGTATTGCAAGTGAACAGTGATTTCCACACTGCTGCTGCAGTCTCGTCAGCGTAGTCGCACCCGTATGTCCCTTTTTCCCTCTGGCCGCCTCATTTTCAATCTCGAGCAAGCAGCGCAATTGCGCCGCGCTTCTGCTCGTGAGCAGATTATTTGCAGATTCTGCAAGCTGCTCGAGGCCTTCGACGAGCTGCTCGACCATTGCGCGGTCGCTGAGCCGCTGGTGCATGAGGAAGCTGTCTTGGTCCCAGCGGTAGCTGTCAATGTGCGCAATCAGGATGGTGATGCTGGCCATGAGGGCGAAGAAATTCGCTGAATGACACGCCTGCGTTACGATGGGCCGGAAGTTCTGGAACGCCATGAATCGGCTGAGCACGTCTCTGCTTGCGTTGATGCACGTGATTTTCGAGTACATGTTGAATTCAGAGTCTTTGCCGCAGCGCAGGAGGAAGGGGAGATGTAGGAGGTGGAGAAGGTTGTAGTGGCAGAGCTGGTCGCGGAGCCGAACGAGTTCCTGGAAGGCTTCTTCGGTGTTTGGATGGAGTGTTGTGACATTGGGGAGGAGCCAGTACTTGTATGGCAGGCTTCTTGCAATGCATAAAAGCTCCTGGTCCAGAGCCCGCGTGATGTCAATATAGTCGTCCTGTGGTTTGTGCCGGTTACGGTCGATGATGCGGCATGCAACACGAGTATGTGCCCGGGCAATCTTGCAGGTAGGGGGCTCTGTTGGAATCGTAGGCTGCAGTGTGGATGCTTGGCCTCCGTGTGCTAGACCTAGCATCAGACTGAGATAACTATCACTGTGGACGATACGCAGCCAGAGATATTTAGGATCCACCCTGCGCTTTGCATCGATGTACTTGACTGGTGGAGGATCGGGTAAATCCAGCTTCATCAGCTGAGCGAATACCATGGCCCTTCTGAAACCTATCCAGGCTCGACGAAGGTTGCCGCAGTTGGATTGAAACAACGCCTCACTGGCAATACATTCCACACCCTCAATACAGCCCACAAGGCGATCGTTGCTTGTGACCAACTGGACAACACTCTCCACCAGGCGATTGGTAATGACCATGGGGTGCTCTGATAAGCGCTCGGTTTGGCTACAGTGAAGATACTGAAACATCAGAGCAAGAAGGAGCATTTGCTTGGCCATTAGGATGGGAGGTGTTGTAGTAGGGTCGGGAATCGTGGCCAACTCATCCGCGAAAGCACGTGCATCGTACTCTGAGCCGTCTCTGGAGCCCATAAGGTAATGGTAGCAGAACAAGGTCGGAATGCGATCTGAGCCGCACACGATATCGATGTCGTGTTGCAGAGGAAATGCCTGACGTAGGGAATGTGAGATACTCTCGTTATCTGCAACAAACACCGTCTGTTCAGGGGTTGGCGCTGCCGGAGAAGGGGTCGGAAGCTGTCCATCGCTAAATGCCAAATTCTCTGATCGTGCAAGCAGATATTCTGCTCTCTGCAGACGCTCCACAAGCTGCTCACGCGACAGGTGGTGCAACGAGTTGGCTTGATTGAACGTGTTCCTTCGATCGTAGATGCTCTCTTCTGGCTCGTCCTGGAGAACACATGGCGTGTCCCGGCGCCGACAGGCTTCGCAAACTGCGTCTGATCCAGTGAATATGCACTTCACCTTTCGCTTCTTGCAGGTCCAGCAGCTTGTCGTGCCCTTGCGAATCTTGCGCCGCTTGGTGCCATATTCGAAGAGATTTGCCTCCTCAGCATGATGACGAGATGTCTCCATAAGCGCGGAGTAGGGGCCGTTGGAGGGTTGTGCCCCACTTTTTCGACTAGCCGAATGCAGTGTAACGTGGTACTAGTATGTACTCCGTAGATTTCTCCGGTGTAATCGGGTAAGTAAGCTCAAGTTAGCATACCGAGCTATTACGATGCGAGAACCGTACGGCGTAATATTCGGCGGATAAGATGGCCAAGTTCGAACTGAATGAGAAATCATAGGTAGTGCTGGCAAACAAGGCCAGCCACATCTTTGTCATCGCCAAGATCACACCTCCGAACGAACTTCGGTGGAAGCAAAATCGCTAAAGTCCGAGCGTCAACGGAAATAACCGGTCAGATCTAAGGTACGCCTTTTTATGATGACTCCTTCTGAGTCGCTGCTGCAATGATTACAGATGCACCGAAGCATTGTGTATCTAGCAAATGTCAGTCGTGAAGTTAATTCGAAGGCTCGCACTCGCCGTTTCAAATTTTACTGTTTTTGAGCTTATGCTGCGAAGATGACAGACTAGTCCGGGCGTAATGCATCTAGTCAACGCCAGCTATGTAATTGATACAGGTGTCTAGCAGAAGCGGTATGCTCTGGTGCAATCATATTCTGTTTAGAAGCCCTCATTCAATGCCCAATTACTTGGCGTATTCTGTTGACAATGGCTGTAGATATCACACAACGATACGGGTGCCACGTCACAAGAAAAGATGTCAGCTGAGAGTCAAGTGAGTCACTCCAAAGCTGCGTAAGCGTTAGGAAATTTGAGATGAAACGCCCAATGTAGTGGATATCTTGATGATAGTAGTAGATTGTACAGTCTATGTCTACGCAGATCTGCCGCCATAACCTCCAGTGATAATATCCCGTGATGCATTCCCGCTATGATAAGCAATTGACAGCCTAGCACTAGGCAACACCGCCTTGTAGTTTGCCTAGATTAAGCCGCTTCCACTGTACCAGTAGTGAAAACAAGGCTGATATCCCAGTCAAAGCAGTTGCAAGTGCCAGAGTGACCTTGATACCCGCCATATATGCTTCAATAATCCCAGGGACTTGTTGGGCATTAAATGAAACTCTTATCCGCGTGGCCCCAGTGCCAATTACGGCCCCTGGGTTGACATCTGGCGCAGTCCGGGCAAGCACATTGATCAGACGGTTCGCGAACCCTGATTGGGCTGCAGAAAGAGACAGGGCGCCACCGATGGTCTGGAAAACTGCGGCACTGCATTAGCATTGTAGATTGAAACAGGTGCTTTCCCAACTTACAGAAAATAACACCTGTGCCAGAAGACATGTCCACAGTCTTCAGATTAGCCTGGGCGGTGTTGATTCCCATTTGGAAGCCTAGGCCAACCGAACCACCGTACAAAATCTGGTATCCTATCCACTTGTCGACTCCTGTACCAATGTCGAACGTATAGAGCAGGCCGGTGCTTACAGTCGCCATCACTGCGCCGCCGACCATGAAAGGTGCAGCGAGGCCAGTCTTGGAGACTACAATTCCACTGACTGTGCTTCCGAGTGCCAGCGACAGAACCAGTGGCAGATTGAGTACTCCAGAGTTGATTGCGCTGCGGTTGTCGATACTTTGGAAGTATATCGGAAGATAGTACAGCAGTACGATATATCCTGCTCCATAGAAGAATATGAAGCCTGCTGGCTGCCAGATAGTTCGTTCACGGAAGAGTCGGGGCGGGATCATCGAACGCTCGCCGTTAAAGATTTCCCATGCGACAAAGGCTACTAGTATCGCAACGAAGCCAACGAGGAGGCCAATGACCATGCTGCTGTCCCAGGGATGCTTTTGACCGCCAGCTTCCAGAGCCAGGATGAATGTGACGATGCCGCCCATGACGAGTGAGACACCAACTGGATCCATCTGCAGGAACTTTTCTTTCAAAGTTGCCTCTACAGTCGCAGTTGACGGCATCTTCAATGAAAAGAATATAAGTACTGCGGCAGCGCCGCCGATAGGAAGGTTGATGTAAAAGCTGTTTTGGCTCGTTAGTCGACTAGCCTAAATACATGTCAAGAGGCTTGCTTTACTCACCACCATCGCCATGATGCTTCATCCGCGAAGACGCCACCAAGCAGAGGCCCGATAACACTAGAAAGCCCATAGATTGTGCCAACAAGACCCATGAGTACGGGCCGTTGCGCAGGCTCAGCAGCCAAAGCAGCGATAGTCATTGCACCCGTCACCACCGCCGACGCACCAAGACCCGCTATCGCTCTCCCCACGACAAACGTAGTCGAGTTTTGCGCAACACCGCAAATCAGGCTTCCGAGCTCGAATATGAATAGTGCTCCGAGAAAAGACCATTTGATCGGGAAATAGCGATAGAATTTGCCGGACGCGGGTTGGAAACCGCCAAATGTCATAAAGTACGCGGAGCCGTACTAAGAACGATTATTAGCAAGAATGGCTTTGTGGAAATCGAGGGAAATGATAAGGGGAAGGAATAGGTTTCTGGAAGAAAAACTCACCCACGACACCATGTTGAGACCGTGAAACTCATCAGTGATCTTGGGAATGGCCGTCCCGACAATAGTCATGTCGAGAGATGTTAGACAGACAGTAAGTAGGACCGATACCATGACCAGCGCCAATGGCAGTCCAGTCTGATACTCTTCTTCTGCAGTGCCGGCTGCATCCTCTTTGTCAATCTCAGCCTCTTCTGTGACGTCCGGGTCTGCGTCCTGCTTGACGGGTGCCTTTTCATCAGCAACTAGATCTGGCGTTGTAGTACCACTCTCAGACTGCGGCACTGCATCAGAAGCAGCTTTGCTGTCGGTCTTTTTGTCAAACATTTCAAAGTTCGATACCGTTGGGGACTGAGAATTGAGTCTGCAAATGCTGATGGAGACAAGTTTGAGATGAATGCTGAAGCGCAGTGGAGAGCCGAGAATGCAGACGAGAGGTATTCATATATGCCTTTGGAATGTACCTCTTACCTTGCAGCTGTGCTTATATGTTTCCGATTCGCTGGATAGGGGGCGACTGGAGTTCGGAGGACAAGCGGTGGACGTGAGATGAGGCTGGACTGCTCCGCCGAGCAACTTCGGCGGAGCAGTCCAAGGACTTAAGAGCACTTTGTGTGCCAGTTCAGATCACAACCATTATCTCCGCTTCCTTCTCTTCTTAAAGGACATATAAATTGATATCGCCGCATGTCGAACCACTACATTTTCTTGTGATCATCTTCAGCTTGTCATGGGCTGTATGATGGTGGATGCACTACATGCGCCTCACACTTTTTCTCCGACTCTCATATCTTTTGGCCAAACAAAATGACCTGGACGAAGATGTGTCGTTATTGCTATGAAATGGCTTTATTTTGGAATAGCAACAACCGACGCTATGCTTACATCGGCTCCACGGCTGCACGCCATTAGTCAGCGCATAAGTGGTTTCTGAGAAGAGCCCACACTCGATGCTCCCCGCACCAACTACATCTTTCATCTAAAAATGCCGCCGCTTCCCCAATCTAAAATTCTCCTTCCGTTGTACATATACCCGAATCCGGGTGCTTGGGAGCCTCTTTATACAGCGTACTCTCTTCCCATTCATTCCCTACTCGGACTCTCCCGACGCCACTAACATTCTCCCAGCGTCTCGCAACACCCTCAACTTGAGTTTTTGGTTATAATCAATCCCAACAGTGGACCCGGAAGCGCACCGTGGTGGCCTAACGAAGACTACGTCCGAGAAATACCGAGGCTAAATGCGCTGCCGAATGTTACCACGCTTGGTTATGTGCGAGCGACGTACTGTAAGCGGCCTCATGGAGACATCTGCGGAGACATTGAGACCTATGCCGAGCGCGGCCGAAACGACGAGCGGATGAAAGTCGATGGCGTATTTGTCGATGAAACGGTGAATCTATTCTCAGCGGAAGCGAAGAAGTATCTGGACGGGATCGATGACAAGGTCCAGAGCGCTGGTTTCTCCGGTAAAAGAATGGTACGTTGACGCAAAATGATGCAAGTGTAGTTGCGCTCATGGTGGTACAGGTCATTCATAATCCTGGTACAGCTGTGAACGCTGGACTGGCTGCACCAGGACCAGATATCACTGTGATTGTGGAGACGTCGTATGAGCACTTCATGTCGAAGGAATATCGTGATTGGCTAGCGACGTCGCCGTACGATCGTTCGCGGACCGCGTACATGGTGCATTCCGTCCCGGAAGCCGAGGTGGAACCTCTGACAAAGGCGCTGCGCACGCGTGCAGAGTATCTCTTCGTGACCAGTGCAACTTGCGAGTTCTACGAGAAGTTCGGCACCAGCTGGATGAGATTCGTGGCGGCCATGGTAGAGCAGTAAAGGCGCATGGATTCGTAGGCTCTGAGTGCGTAGCAGGTTGCTGGGTGCCATGGCCGAGAATTATAAACTGAAGACTGAATATGCCTCGAAGCTTCTGATACACGAATCGACTTGTGCATTGGGAATGTTGAGATCCTTATATGAACACATGGATATGCATGAAGCGTCTACATGTACCGAATGCTTTTGTTCGTCAAGAACGGCAGTAAGTAGAAATCACTGTCATCTGTATGGTTGGAGTTTCTTCTACTCATCCGAAAACACCTTCCCGTAATACTTCCTCAACAATGGCCCAAATCCTGCATCGATTCCAGAAGCCGTCGGGCATGTCGACCAAGCGGTCGTCACACCCATTTATTGGGAAGTGCTTCGTTGCGAGAAGCTTGGCCACACTCCTCCAATCCCAAGCAGTCATGGGATCGAAAGGCGTCACCTCTGGTCGTGGTAATTGTTTCTCGATACACTTCGTATCCAGATCCCAGATATGTGGATGCAGACTTCCATCACCAAGAGTGTTCTGCCAGAAATTTGCATCAAGCGGGATCTGCAATGCGAGCAGTTTGGAAGTTTGGTGTAATGCTATGACTGATGGGACCGGCAGGTAGCTGCAGACGACATCCAGAAGCTCTTTCGGGAGACATTCGATTTCCCGATGTGTGCGGGATGGTATCTGGACGAATTTGGACTCGCTTTTGGTGCGCGGCGAGCTTTCTAGGATTCTTTGCACGAAAGCATTGGTATCAGCCTGCTCGATTGGATTTGTGTAAAACTTCTGCGGGGTGTTACTTGTATGCTCGGGGCACAAGGTACTGGAACTTACTTCATAGCCGCCATCCCAATGATCTAGCCCGCTCAAAGCAAGAACGCTCCTGGGACCATATGTGCTACAGGAAGTAGAAAGGTGGAAAATATCTTTCACTGTACCATCTGATCCATCCTGCTGCTGTCGTTGTATGAAGCTAGTACTTAGTAAACCAGCCAATATTTCCAGAGCAGGTTTTCTATTGTAATCCTCTTTTCTAGACTGATGATGCTCTATAGCTCTGCAGCTTGTTGCTAAGCAGACATCGTGCAACGGAAACAAGGTGCCATGGTCGGGTGCATAATAAAGCGCGTCGACCCAGACGTCATCTTGCCCATTCGGTCCGCCAATGTGGAAGTATCCAGACCCAGTGAGCCTGAAGGAAGCAGGCTCCGAGAGAAAGACTTCTGGTAGGTCGGATAGGTTGTTCAGTCTGTTTGATGACTTAGTCAATTATATGGCGTCAGCAGACGAGTACTCACGAGTATCCTGTACTTGCTACTACATGGTGTTCAACGTCTTCGACTCTACCAACGAGACGAAGGTGATAGAGCCACTTGAAACTGATCAGTCGATCGCTCAAAAAAGCAATATTTTCAAAGGGAGAACAGCGTACCTCGAATTTTGGGTCTTTAGGGTCCATGTTGGAAACCTCGCCTTCGAGGTCGAATGGGCCGCCACATACCACACAAAACGTGCCCGTCTGCGTCGCGTGTGGCACGTCGCTCTTCCACTCGTCCTTGTCCCGGGAGGAGAAATAGTTCCCCATGTTGCTTGTATGAGGTTTGATTGAACTGGGCTTGCTCGGGGGGCTGGGCCACCCAAATAATGCTCGAAATGAAGAGGCGCGGTTCCTGCCCCGCTTAATCTAGTTTGACAGGAGACTGCAGCCGCTGTTGTACCGCAGGTCCGGGGCACAGAGGAATGTTGACGATGCGTATAGGTCAGTGTGAGATCAATGACGGTACTGCATCCTGCGTGTAGCCGAATGAGGAATAGTGAATCCAACCCCCACTTCCGGTGCGTGCAGGTGCGGGCGAGGCAAAGCGTCCCTTATACCTTGGGCACACGGCCGGAAACCGTCTGTTGCTCTTATTCCGTTCATGAGTCGGCCTTGATTATCTGTCCCTTGTGATGCTGACGCATATGCTTGGGTTTCCGTCCCGTGGGAGCAGATATTTGGAGAGTGCTGCGTGTATCATCCCGGAACTCTGTGCGTCTGATGTCGGGCATCCTTGGCAACCACGCGAGCTCAGACACGAAGGAATACCGATGACGAGCTTGGTAGCACACCGAGATGCTGCGTGGCCGTCTACGGTCCCAGGCCTTGTGATACCTTCAATGGCGGTACCACACTTTGGCCAGAAGAAAAACCCCTGCGTCTTACTGTAGCCACACACGCTAAGTGGATGCGCTGAAACCGTACATCTTGCGCCTTGGGTTCTCATGGCACGAGAGGCGAGCTTTTGACGTTGCGGTTTACAGCCAAATGAATACGGCCGCCATACAGGTCCCAAGTATGTTTCCTTATCCGAGGTGCCTGGCCTCCCCCTACCAGGTTCAATGGCAGCCTGCTCTTGCGCCCAAGAACGAGGTGTTGTCATTTCAAACACCCGAGCACGAGCATTGTTTCCGGCTCGTCGCCAATCAAGGGGGAATTGCCGCGCCAAGTTTGTATACGAAACACTCTTCTTAGACATGGCCAAAAAGCACAAACAGGTGGGTGCGTTTTTCGAATCAGACGGAAAAGGCGACCTCTGTGTCGAGCATTTGTCGCACAGGGAAGAGCCTGTTTTCAACCTTCCGTCAGTAATTTAGTATTCTACGCTTCGCTTACCTCCATCATGCAATGCGAGGCATGCGCATGGTTCTTTTGTGTTGAGAGATGCCCAGGTTCTCCGGCTGGCCCATGCCCATGCTGCGATGGCCGTCCCTGGTGTTGTCCAAAGATAGGGGCTGGATAGTCAGGGCAGCTTGAACGAGCACGACGTGCAATCACAACATGAAGCCGAGGGCCGGGGGCTTGCATGAATGTTTGGTGTTCTCATCTGAAAATAGCGACGACTTCCTACGTTTGCTGTCAGCAATTGTGATGTTTCATTGATCGATGACGTTGATCCAGCGCTACTTACCCCACCCGGGCTGAGCTAGCGTCACACTGTCCCGTCCGCAACCTCTCTTTCTCCTTCTCCCCATCCACACATGACTAAGTCGAGCAGCATTGTATTTTTCTTATCCATTATGACACTGCAATACACCAAACCCCTCTGATTGCCCAAAGCTCGTGGTGTGTCGCTAACTGTGCGCGCCACCTGTTGTTCAACCACTTGAATGCAAAATTTCCGATGGTAATATCCTTCGCATAATTGCGAGCATGAAGGAATTACCATGGAGACGCCGACGCACTGTACGCACGGGTTCCAATACTTGCAAACATCTCTGAGCTATGCCAGTGAGTGTCTCCTCACAATGGCAGCTTGGGCCCATTCCTCAAAGCTACAACCACCACCATAGTCCGGGTTCTTAGCGTCCTGGTCAGTACCCCCGGTACCCTCGGTAAGTCATCCTATGCGACCATACCTCGCGCTTCTTCATTCCTCTTCGCCTCCCGTAATATCCCCAACTAATGTGACCCCGCAGTTGTGTTTCCGCCTCGAGGCGCGCCGACCCATCCTCCAACTGGTGTACCCTTTCGCTCATCCCTACGCGGGAACAGATTCTTATTATACGCTTGTAGCTTAGTTCCTGCTGGATTCATTGCTACATCCTGGTTCTGGTCCACGGGCATGGTTTGTGGCAGTGATACATCTGCTGAGCTATTCAGCGAATCTCCATTGAGTGCGGAACGTATGTTTTCTTTCGACACTATGCGCGCCATGCTACGAACAGATCCGTTTTGTGGCTCCTGTTGCGATTGAGAACTGTCGATATAGCCTTGGATGCTACCCTTTCTCCTGGGGCTTTTCGTTGGGACAGGTGGCACCAAGTCGTTCTGCTCACTCGCTGCAGACAATAATGATGCACTGTCCGGAGAGGTACCCGGCCACGCAACTGGCTGCGGAAGAGCTGTACCGGACTTTCCAAAAGCCAGAGATGGTACCTCACGGCTGCTATTCTCTGAAGCGACCCGCAGACGGCCAGTATACGGAGCTGGTTTGATTGGCCCTGGTAGACGTGTGGGTGGTTTGGCGGGCCGCCTCGGCTCAGGTGTCCGACCAGTATTTTCTCTTACCATTTCCAGCTTCGTCGATGTTATTTCATCATCGCATCCACTAACCCTGTAGCTTGGGATACGTGGCTCCCCATACGGCTCCTGCTTGCTTATCGATGATGTCCATACATCCTGCCGCTCATCCTTGCCATGTCGTTGTGGCAGCGGAGTCGCACTCGGCTGATTCTTGGACGATGACACGGATCCATTGGTGGCAGCTGGTGTCTGCAAGTTCTCCAGGCCATCGGAAAGATTAAATGGATTGGATTTGCGTACTGAGCCGTAGACGCTTGGTTCCGACGATTTGCGCTCTGTATCAGGGCGGGGCCAAGGTGTGATGACGGACGTCCCCGACGATTGTAACGAAGCATGGGTCGCCTGATCTCCGACTGTTCGGATGTGTTGGTGTGGCGGAATCGGCAGCTGATCGCCAGGTATTTGGAGTTCACGCGTTACTCCATGCAGCGGACTCTTCGGCTCCTCAATCAGCGCCTGCTTACTACGTGATAGCGAGCGTCGGACGCTGTCTGAATAGCGTTTGATAGGGCTGGCACCACCATCTTTGCTGTGACCCTTGCTTTGCCTTCTGGGGTCCATCTTCATCAGCTGACGTCGAGAGGCCTCGGCTTCGCCCGTCTGCTCAGCCGCTTTCCTGAGATTCGCTCGTGCTCGCTGTTCCTCCAACCATTCCTCCATCTTGTGCTTGAATCTCGGACGTTCGACCAAGCCTCCATACTGGGGGTAGACGTGGCGAAGTTCCTTCTCAGTCTCATCGTAGTGCTTCCGTGTCAGTATACCAACCTCTTTGGGGGGATTGCGCGGCGGTACGCTACTCGTTGCACTGGCTTTTGGTATAGACACGACGCGGTAAGGAGTTGGCGACATTAGGCGGTCCTGGAGAGTGCTGACGTTTTCCTTGGGAAATGCCAGACCAGAAGGGCATCTATCTTCAATGAAGAGCGCAAGGCGCCCATAGTGTCGTCGACCCATGACACTGTAAGAGGCGCGAACTGCATTGATTATAGGCACGAATACTGCCTGCCATGCGGTACAGACGTTGCGCAGCTGGAAGAAGTCAAAGCCCCATGGGTTGTGCTTCTTTCCAACCTTGAAGGTTTGCAGCAGCCACACAAACAGGTGCTTCTCATAATCGTCAATACCCCAACCTTGCTTATCGATGATGCCACGGTCGAGACCTTTTGTTGCGTGGTCTTCAACGTATTCATCCGCTCCAGGATCGTGGCGGCGAATATCTTCATCGAACTGTGTGTAGAACCACAGTATGTCCGTGCGCGAGATACCTGCATCGCCGTCGCTGGTTGCTATCACGGTCCGGCGTGGCATTGCATCCGGCTTCATCACCCAGATGGAATCGCGGAATATCGCCCAAGGTCGGAGAAAGGCATCGGTAGCGAGGAAGCGCTCTTCGAGTGCGTCCAAGCCTGACAGCTTCAGCAGCGAGAGCGCTTCCTTGAGCTCGGTGGGTACTCTGTCTTTGTCGCCACGCGCGAGGAGATCACGCATGACTCTGGGGCCCGATCCAAGCGGCGGGAACGCCATTGCAGTTTCTTTCGGAGGGCGCAGTGATTGAAAGTTGGTTGAAGTGGTTAGCACTGACTGAAGCGCAGTGTGTTTGGGGTCAAAAATAAAAAAATTACACAAAAACAAGTGTGCAGCAAGGTTTTGTGGGAAATGAGACCAAGCGCCACGGTGAATGCGAACGCTCAACGGAAAATAGTCGCTTGGGACGCGGTATTGCGCCACATAATAGTACGACCCGGACCTGGACTACTGTGGCTAACAATGGACCTTTCACTCATGCATATATCGTTCCATGTTATGGACCGAGATGACCAACGACTATTAGAAGAGGTACATGATAATTACACACCCAACATCACGAAGTAAAGCTTGTATACTGACTAGTCATAAAATTCATATATCCGTCGCAAGCGTCCGACTCATTTCTCCCATACGCAGTCCCACTGGACATGGCCAAGCGCAGCAAACGAAAGTCCAGGCTAGCCTAGGCAGCAACATCACAGCGAGAATCGAGAAAAAGGTGAAAGTAAAAGAAGACTTTTACCTTGAGCTAAGCAAGACGCATCTCGGCATCTCCACCGCATATATGGAAGCGACCCAGCCCTTCAGCATGCTGACATGTAGATCCGCGTCCTCGCTACAGCTCTCACTCAATCACTAACCTGCGATGCATCTAAAACCTTTCCACGGACCTTTTACCTTTCAAACCCGAAACGCGTGTGGCGCGGTATACCCTGATATCATCATCAAGCCGCGTCGGGTAATACGCCAGCAGCCCTGTTCTACCTGCGACACAATGTACCCCTCGAAAAAAGAAAAAGAAGGCACAGCCTATATATCGAGATAAAGAGACGGTATTTCATTCGATGACTGGGTATCAATCTGCTACTTATTTCCGCCCACCTCTTTCTTCTCCGGTTCATGCTAGCACCGCGTGATACTTGACATTGCTTTTTGCGAGTTGGTAAATGCTGGGGAGAGAAAAAATGAACAGGAAGAAAGAAAGGTGGATAGATGGATACTTGGAAGAAAACTCAAAGTAAAATGATTGTAACTAGGCTGCAGAACTTATACCATGCTAGTTTTTATTTTGGATTCGGAAAACGTCAAATGCGTCATTGCTGAGATTGAAATTGAGCAAGGGAGACAAGTGAGAGTGAGATCATGGGAGGCCAGAAGAAGGGTGGGAGGAAGAAAAAAAAAGGAGGGTTGATAAGTTTGTATTGTTAATTTTCCTTATAGTAGAGCTAAGAGCCATTATGTCGTGTATGAATATCGTGAAGAGTCATGTCCATTTACAAAAACAAAACGAAAAAGATACGTCCATATTCAATTCATTGGTAGTGCGTTGAGGCATACCGCGATTGATACCGTTTATTCACTTTGCCATTTGTTGCGCTTCTTCTTCTTCTTCTTCTTCTTCTGTCACTAGCAGTGTTGCTTTCTTCAACACTGTGTCGCTTTCTAGGAAGTCGTCGTGGCCTAGCTAGGCCAGGATCCTTCGTAGAATGTAGCAGTCCTACTCTCCTCTCGTTGTCTCTTTCATGATTGAACAACTCAACAACATACACTATGCTTTGTTCTAAGATACCCAGATACTCTGCACATGCCGCTTTGTTGAAGCGATAACACGCTAGGTAAGAAGACCTTATACGAAGACTGTTTTTATGATTAACAGAATCTCCTTGTCAGTCTCTGGTGGCAGAGGGAATCTTCGACTTCACATGGGGGGGCTGCATGTCTGAGTAACCGGTGCTTGCGTAACGATCAGTCCCTTGAATCATTCGCCAAGTTGACCGTGCCCGAGACGTGTTAGCGAGATACGAGCTACCCAGTGGCATTTACAGACAAGATCTCAGGCCCTTGCGTCAGCTGTAGGACGAGCATAAGAGTTGCTTAAGCGTGACAGTTAGTTTCCTTGTCTGTCCCAAGGCCTACTTCGCAACCATGCCTGCGGTAAAGCCTGGGGATTGAATTAATTCCCACCAAAAGAGGCACTGTAGCAGCACCAGCTAGTGGCTTTGATCAGCAATCCAGCAATTGGTATGGGCTAGTGTTCCACGTGGATGTCTAGGTTTGAAGCTTGGGTACCACTTTCTCTTCGACTACCGGTCAGTCCATTTTTAGGTCTTGAAATTGCCGCGAATAGACTCGGAATTTTGGCTCGGTCCGATTCGGCCAAGTCAGGGGAGGCCTTGCTGACTAAGACCTAAAGATGATGGGATGAGAACCAAACCAACTAGCGTGTAGTCTTGGGTGCGTTGTCTTGTTTGCAGTCCGCGTGATGCTTGGTGGGCACGGGCACACGTCTTGGGCAAGAAGTAGCTCAATATCCTCCATACATGTTCATAGCGGGTGGAAGAGGAGACATCAACGGAGGGTCGCATACCGATGGTACATAGGCTGGCGAGGCTGAGAGGGGTACACTTGGGAACTCGTCTTGGTCTTCTTCGGGCGATGAAAGCTCGAGTAACCTCTGTGGCGATCCAACACCAAGTCCAAGGGTGGTAAGTTTATCCTGTAGTATGCTCATGACGGCAGGATTACCGCCACGGAAGCCAGCGAGCACCTGAGCGAGAGAATGGATGAGATCTCTAGGGCCAATATCGAAATGCGTCTCGTGGTTTAGTGACGGCATGATCATCATGACATCGGCAAGCGAGTTGGCTACATCAAACAGCTTGGACTCCTGTTGCAGAGGTCAGTAGGTTCGTCGTCCTAACAGGTAGTGGGCTCCCACCATGCCAGGCCCGTGAGCCTCAACACTTTGGCGCGAAAGACTGCTTAGATTGTTGAGCACGTTTTGAGCGATTTTGGCAGGGAAGCGAAACGAGAATTCTTCATCTTGGCTTGCTCGACTGCTCAAGTTGGTGACATTGAGCGCGTGTTGCCATAGGAAAATACGCATCCATTGCTGCGTCATGGAGATGTCTGCGCGCTGGAGTTCGTTTTCGAGACTGCGGGGGTCTTCGTCGCAGCTGAGCTGCTGCTGGGCGGAAGCCAGCGCTCGGCGCGCGCTTGCAGGATCGGCCGTGATGGTGACATCGAGAATGTTGAATAGTCGGCAAAGCTGGACAAAGGCAGGTGTGACGGATCCGTCATGCAAATCCTCGAGTCTTGGCAGATCGGGTGAGCGCTTCAGTGTCGTCGGAACATCGTGCTGCAGGGAATGGGCTCGCTCCGTGATGAAGAGGAGCCAGTAGACCCTCAAAGCAGCCTGTGTCTGCTCCACGTCCAGGTGCTGGTAGTGGGTTGGTTTATGTAAGCCCAGAATATGGGCTTTGAAGATGGCCTCTCCGAGCAAAACCGTCGAGGCATTCATGCGGCCGACGTTGGCCGAGTACACATGCAGGAAGAAGCTGCTTAGCAGAGAGTACATGGTGACGTTTTCCAGGTGGTCGGATTCGTTCCTTGCTTTTTTGGCCTCTAATTCGAATGCGTTGCTGGAGACGCGGTAATGGCCTTCGACTGGACTTCCGGGCTCAACGTCAATGGAGAACTGGCTGACGATGGCGGCACATATGGAGGTGGCTAGTGCATATGCTTCCAGGTCGTGGGGGTGCGTGATGAGGCGCGCAGTGAGGACTTGGACATCGATCACTGGCCAGATGCCGTATCCGCGGACCTGGTAGATTTCGAGATACTGCGAGAGACATGCTAGGGGGAGTCTCTGGGGCTCTTGGTGGATGGCGGAGAGGGTCGGGCTCACGATATCGGGCCACTTCATAGCACCACGGCTATGCTGTTGTCGCTGCTGCCCTCTGCCCGCCCCTCCCTCCAGCTTCCGACAAACCTCCCAGCCCGCCTGCGCCTGCGCCTGCTGCTGCTGCTGCCACCGCGCCACCCACCCACCTGCCTGCTCCAGTCGCCTCCGCTATGCCCACCTGACTGTCGTCGACGTCTCCCGACCATAGTCCCTCCGATCCGGCTAGAACCTTGGCCCGAGAAAAATGGCCATGGCTCCGCGGAAGGGCACGCGACGGGCATGTGACCCTTGTTCTGTCAGTACGTCGCAGCACCGCTTCACCCGCAAACACTCGCACAACTGACCCTCTGCTCTCGCGCGCCGCAGGAAAAGTCCGCTGCGACGGCAACCAGCCCTGCGCCAGGTGCGAGGCTGCCAAGTGGGACTGCACCTATCTCAAAACCCATGGAAAGAGCGGGCCCAAGGGCCCCCGCCGCACCACCGAAGCTGCCATCCGCCGCCTGCAGGAGCGCAGCAAGACCAGCCACCATGGCTCGCGGAGCGCCAGCGAGACGAGCCGTGAGACGGGGAGCCCAGTCAACGAGCTGCCCTATCTGACCCCGCTGCCTCATGTGGGCGATGCCAACCTGGACCCCAAAGGCTGAGGTCGTGGCAGAAGCATGCGGCTGATGCAGAGAACAAAAGGTGGAGAAGCTGCAGCACGCACGCGGGCCCCTGTCGGGTGGGGGCTGGGGGCGCAGCCAATCAGCGGCGGGCAGTAACGGCGGCTGCCGGCGCCAGCGTGTCTGCCCGAAAAACTTTCCTTCTAGAAGCTCTGTGGAAGAAAAGCGTCGCGTGTCCGCGGGCGCCAGCCGCCTGTCGCTGCACACAGGGCGGCGGCTTATATCATGCCATTGGCAGCGCGCGCCCGCCGTGCCTCTGCCTCTGCCTCTGCCTCTGGCGCACGCGATCGCCGCCTGCAATCCACCAGCCCCCCATCGCGTCTCTCCGCCCTCTCTCCACCCCCCGGCCGCCCTCTCTGCGCTGCCACCACCGCTGCCCCCGCGCGGCTACTTGCGGACGGCAACCTCCATCTCCATCCATACCCAGCCTGTACAGGTGACGTACTGCCCGCCCGCCATGCTAGCAGGGCTGCTAGCTTCCGCCCTCAGCCTGCCACCCAGCCATGCCCATGCGTCGTCTCCCCCGAGCCCAGCGCACATGGAGCCGATAACGCGCCGGTCATCTTTCCCTACAAGTTCCTCGACCCCCCCGACGTGTCTTGTCGCTGGAAATTGCCGCAGCCTATATCAGTCGTGCTAAGCATTAAATCCCGCACCCTGCCGCTGCTGCTGCCGCCGTCATCGGAGTGCCTGGCCGACAGCGACACAGCTACGGAGGTGCCTTTCTAAAGTATTGTCTGACGCTAATCTCGGCGCTTCGGCACAACTCTTCTTGGCGCAACTCCCACCTTAGAGTTGAGGGGCTGTCTGATCAGTCTGCCTACTACTATGTAGTTATCCTTTGACTATGGCTCCTTATACTGATATATATACCCGTACCTTAGTAATCGCGTTAAAATCACCTCCTAGTGGCAAGAATACCTCACAAGTCTCTGCGCTAACTGGCGTTCATCCTCGTACTGTAGATCGTATCTATAGTAGAGCTATTGCTGCAGGCTTTGAGCCAAACGACCTTCCTATTAAGATCCTTCCACACCACGTTCAGGATGCTCCAAAGCCTGGTAGGCCTGCTAAGCAGGCAGAGGTGAAGGAGCAGATATTGCAACAAGTACGACACGATAGATATGGACGAGAGAAGAGCTGTGCTGACCTTGCTGGTGGGCTCAGTCTCCAAGGAGTCGAAATCTCTGCCTCTACCGTCTGGAGGGTGTTGAGAGCAGCAGGATACAGGAAGACCGAGCCAACGAGGAAGCCTGGGTTGACACAGGAGATGAGGAGTGCTCGTCTTAAGTGGGCATTAGAGCATAAGGACTGGACGTTAGAGGACTGGAAGAATGTCATCTGGACAGACGAGACGTCAGTGGTGATCAACCACCGACGTGGGGGCTATAGAGTCTGGAGAAAGGCAGACGAGAGGGTAGTCAAGAGCTGCATCCGTGAGAGGTGGAAGGGATACTCTGAGTTTATGTTCTGGGGCTGCTTCTTGTATGACAAGAAAGGTCCATGCCATATCTACCAGCTGGAGACGAAGGCAGAGAGAGAGGATGCTGCTCGTCGGATTGAGCAGCTAAACGCTGAGCTTGAGCCTCTACAGCGAGAGGAATGGGAGCTGTCAGAGTCTATGAGAAGGACAGGGCTACGCAATAAGCGTGGCAGGAAGCCTCAATGGAGATGGACAGAGAAGACAGGTAAGCTGGTGCGTAAGTCTGGAGGTGGTATAGACTGGTGGAGATATCAGGCCTGCGTTCTAATTCCAAAGCTGATTCCTTTTGCTAAAGAGTGCCTCCAAGATAGACCTCGGACTGTCGTAATGGAGGATAAGGCACCTAGCCACGCCCACCACTATCAGGGTGTGATCTATCGCCTGTACGACGTTGAGAGACTACTTTGGTGTGGAAACTCGCCAGACTGTAACTGCATTGAGCCATGCTGGTTCTATATGAAAAGAGAGACTACAAAGAAAGGAGCTCCGCAGTCAAGGGCTGAGGCAGTTAGAGTCTGGCAGAACTGCTTGAGAGATCTCTCACAACTTAAGATCCAAGCTTGGATTGAGCGAATTCTTGTACATATTCAAAAGATAATTGAGCTACAAGGTGGTAATGAGTACATAGAGGGGAGAGACAAGCCTCGGCTAAGGCGGCCGCACTTCGGTTAGATTATTCTTGGCAGACAATACTTTTGAAAGGCACCTCCGTATACTGTACCCTATACATACGCTTATCCACCACGGCCTAGACCCGTATCGCTGCGCCATACGAGCATCTTCGACATGATGTTTTTTGGTTTCCACCCACGTCCACTCGTCGCTGCCCTGGTGCCCTCTAGACATTGCCACGAGGCCAATGCGCCGCCACAACTCCAAGCGCTCACCTCACACTCGACCATGTCCACCAACGGCCGTGGCATCAGACGTGCTGCTATGTTTGGTGCGCGCACGACCCTGCGGCATATGCATGCGCGACACGCACAGCCTGCTACACGACGTCATGTCCTCGCTCTGAATCAACCCCTCTTGGCAGCCATGCGACCATCGTAATAATATGGCAAAATTCATAGCGGGCGCGTGCTGCCTGCCTGTGGGTTCGCGAGATACGAGAATCTGGGGAAGCTAGATTATCCGTCTCGCCAAGGGGCCCTGGTCCAAAATACCCATATGAAAGGTGTCGCGGCAAGCCCATGAAATGGCCCTGTATTGGTTGGCAGAGCTGGTCTGAATATATCGCTTCTGCACCCTCGAGCGCCGAGTGTCGTGGTTCCCGCCTCTCTCTCCATGTCGTTGGATGCTCGACCTGTACTACGAGTGCACAAAGATGAGCTTGTCTGCAAGAACCGTGTCAGTGGCGTCTCCAGCGACGTTGCTGGCTATTTAAACAGCCGTCTTCTCAGACTTGTTGCAAGGTGAGCAGATGGCAGAAGCAATCTTCGCTGCTCTACCATTCAGCACACAGAGCAATCCTCTTCACCTGGTACAGCCAGACATTGACTCAAACATGAAGTCACTCGTCCTCACCGCAGCCCTCACCACCCTCACCACCCTTGTCCTGGGTGCTCCGAAAGACCCCTACCCGGCACCCTGTGGGCGATCCGACCCTTCCGGAATCTGCACTACCAAGTCAACCTGCTACGACAAAGGCGGCTTTTGGGTGCAGCGCGATTGCACCTTTTACAACGTGCTCGACATCGGATGCTGCTACTCCATCCCCGACGACAAGAAATAGCACATGCTCCGAGCCCAAACTGGCAAAAGACGTTGCGAGCAGTTCCGCAGCGTCTTGTAAGCCGGTCCCCTCCAAGTGGATAAAGAGCAAAAGATCCATGGGCATCCGAATTATGGGGCTGTACCACTAGTCGCTGAAATTTATTCTTTCTGCAACACGTGCCTTGATCTGATTGCCAATGACTGGCCCGTGTCTCCCGAGAAGCCAAGCGACGGCACTCGTGCACTTGCATGCTCAAACATATCTACACTCTCTCGCGCGCAAGCTGAGTCGGCGTCGGCAACGTCGTCGCTCTGGGGCGCTGTCGTGGTCGTGGTCGTGGTCGTGGTCGTGGTCGTGAGCATGGTGGGGATGCGAGACTGGCACTAGCGACCCGATCCGGACGGCTAACCTCGCCAAAAAGGTGAGTGGGCAAAAAAATCCTCAACGGACGAATGGGAAGGAGAGACCGAGGCTCCGTTATGTCATGATAGCTGATTTGACAATCGGAACGCGTCGGAACGCCGTTCCGCATGTTCCCGGCACACTTTCCAGTCCCTTGATTTTTCGAATTTTGTCCCCACAACAACACTGGCCGTACCGTTCTCGATTCGAAACCACTACTAACGCCCCCCCCTCAAACGCCCAAGCACCCCTCTTGACTCCTCGCAGCCGTCCTCTACCACAGTAGCGCCTCTGCTATACCTCCCTCCCTGCACTGCCCGCCAACACACGCACGCTGGACAACGAAAAATGGACCCAGGCCTGGATTTGACCAGCTTTTAAGCGCTTATCACGGGCGCGGGACGCTGCACACACGCTTTGACGTGAGAGTGAAGTACGTTGCTTCCAGACGCGTTTCACGATACCATCGGCTGCCCAGTCTATGATCCATAGCCCCGTCTGCTGTCATGAACCGGGTAGTTCGCCATGGCCTTACACTACATCTTGTCACTGCATATACCCCTGCTCATCTCTTTTCAGGAGCCTTAAGACCGGTATGACTTCCCAACCACTAAAACACCACACGCCTGCGAATCAGTCCAGGCCGTCGTGCGAGGCCCAGCATGGCGACTTGTACAGGGCCAGGCACTCCAGACTACTAAAGCGCCAGAGGTCGCCCACCCCAATGTGCGAGAGGCGGAAAAAGAGTCGCCAGGACAGTGCCGCAGGCCCAGCGCCGTCTTGTCTTCTCTTGGTTGCTCTGCGCGAGTACGGTCTCCTGGAGAACATCGTATCGTGTCTCTGCCCAGGCGATCTGCTGGCGCTACTGCTGTGCTCAAAGTCCATACACGAGGCCTTGGTCCCGCAGGCTGGCAGCCTGCAAAACTTGCTTGGAAAACTAAGGTGCTCAGGAAAGGGCGTTCAAATCCGCAAGCAGCGGCACGTCAAGTCAACCTTCTTCTACGCATACGAGTGCAGTGAATACGTCGAATGCGGCGCAACAGATGGCTGCGCCAAGTCGCGTCCGTGCGCAAACTGCAAAGTTACGACGTGCGACGAGTGCCGCATCCACTGTGTCTACCAGAGCATCTTCGAGAAGCCATGCGACGATGACGAGTTACCAAACTACAGCGGCTTCGTCCTTCTTTCGCCGTCCGAAATCCCCATATTAAGCCCACACCACCTAGCAGACAACGCTGCTACCCCGCGATGGAAGGCTCCGTCGCCAGGTAGATCCTTGCCATACCACGATCAGGGTTTCATTGATGTCCCCTTTGATGAAGAAAACTTTGGCCCGCCAGAGTGCGTTGAAGAGTTCTTGGACTTGGATCTTGGCAAGCATACCTTTGCTGGGTCGGCAGTCTCCAATGTAGCCCATCCATCACCCGTCCTTCGCGCATTATACGACACCACAGAACGAAGAAAGCGCCGTTTTTGCGACGCCCATCTCCCATCCGATTTGCTGAAACACCAAGACGATTTGTCGCCCCATTGGTGTCGCTGTAGCCTTCGCAGTCGTTTTCTCGACCGATGGCTCTGTTTACGATGTTATGAGAACGAAGAAACGACCATTTCAAAAACATATCCAGACCACGTGGCGCACTGCCGTTGCGGGTCAACAAAGGGCCGGGCGATATGCCTATGGTGCCGCGGCGAAATTTTGCAGCCTCACGCCCAAGAGCCGCAGCCAGAGTCAGAAACCGGCCCGAATCTTCAAGACCATTCCTCGTGAGTCCGATGGATTCATATCTTAATGGTATTTTAAATAGTGCAGCAAAAGTCTTTCACAGTTCGAGGGAGACGGTTGCATTGCCTAATTCGCCCTCTCGAATTACTCGGAGCGCCTTTTTTTTTAATGTATCAAATCTGTGTAAAAATAACTCCCCTCCACTGTTTCCTGATGCTTCTCTATACCCCCTTGTATATTTAGTCGAGTATCCAAGCCAAAAATGAATGAATCTTGTGTCTAATGTCACGAAAGGGTGTCTGACGATCTGATGAGACCAAGAAGATGTGCTGTATTCCCATGAGGTAGAGACCAATTCGATGTATCACACGAGCTACCATAATCATAGCAGAGTAGTCCGATGCAAAAACAGCATCGCTAATACATGCAGTCCAGCCCAAAACGGTTCTTCTCCCCAACCTCAACACCACCCCTCATACTATCCCTATCTCAAACACACACCCGCCCTCCTCCTCCTCCCCATGACCCTCTCAATCTCCACCACCTGCCTCCCCACCACGTCCCTCTCCCTCCCGTCCGTCTCGCGCCCCACCCGTCTCAACCTCTCCACTTCGACCCTCAGCCTGCCCTCGCCCTTCCTCCTGCCCTCGCGATGCACCGCCAACACGCGCTGCGCACCCGCTAGTTCGCGCCGCAGCCACGCCACGCCCGGCTCGTCGCGCTCGCGCCGCACACTGATTTCTAGCTCGACTATCGTGTTCATGGCCGAGGTTTCGTACCCGCGGTGATACAGGTAGGTCGAGACGAGTGTGTGTTGGTGCTGCGTTAGTGCCGTCTTGTGGTTGTTGTTGTGGGAAGAAGAGGACGTGGTGGATGTTGGGGAGGGAGATGGTGATGGCGAGGAGGATCTCAGTGGAGATGTTGGCGGGGATGTAGGATCAGTCCAGATTTCGGGTGGTGATGTATTCATTTTTGAATCTTTCGTTGTGTTCTTGCTCGCTTTCTCTTTCTTTCTTTCTTTCTTTCTTTCTGGTTTCGTCCGAGACGCGTGACTTGGTGCCGCCAGTGCTGATGTGGTGGGGGTGACTTTTTGAATTGGTAGACAAGCGTGTGTATGCGAGTGGGTACTTGATAGGATTGCAATTGAAGGGGAAAAAAAGACTTTTGTTGCATCTGCCTGCTTTTCGTCTTTGTGCTGGGATCACAGTTGCAAGTGTGGGAAAAGATGGTGATTCGGTGAGTGCGCAGAGTCGAGGTGACCGATAGTCGGAGCGGGCTGTAATTGAAGAGATCCATGGCGAAGTGAGCGGTGAAGATGAGTTTGAGATATTGGAGAACCTGTTTGAGTGAGAAGAACTGTTGTTGTTGTTTGTATTGTATTGTATTGTGTGCTTTACTTTAAGGACTAGTATACAGAAGTCTGCATTGGGGGATTAGTATTTCCTGATTGGTCACCATGGTCACGTGGTCACAAGCCGCTATACTGTTGATGCCGAATGACGTATGACATGGCGGATTCCAAGGCGTTTCTTGAGTCGATGTGCCATGTAAAGCCATGCGACTTGGACATCCTGAAACATGGATAACAAGAATCACGAAATCTACTAGCGAACTAGTACCGCATACACCTGCCATGTAAGCTACCTTGGCATATCTAGACTCAGCGGTAGGAGTTGAGCATTGATCACGCACCCTAACCCATTGCTGTCTATAGAGTACGCGATATACCAGAACATGACAAATGGAAGCCATCTGGACCCCCTCAAAAGTCAACCCAGCTTACGACTACGATAAAGCCCCCCCCCCACCCCCCTTTCGCAAAATATATTAAGTTTTCTTACCTAAGACTATGATATCCCCCAAAACGTTATGACCCGTGCACAGCGTTCCCGTCTACACGTCCTTGGTCACGAACCATAACCCGTCTCCGATCATGTGCCATTGGACCACCCTTTCAAAGAACGGAGTCTGGAGTGCACCCAACGCTTCCCGCACGGCACGCAAACGCTTCTCACAAGAGAGCTTCTTAGTCAGCACTATTGTCTAGCCCATGCCCATGGATGTCTCGTTATGGCTGTTTAATATAAGTATAATTAGTAGCCATAGATGGCCCCTGACTTGGATGCGGGCTAACGGACCACCACATCACGACGTCGAATAGCCTACACGTACCGGATACTCTACCCGCACGCTCCATACGAGCTTTGCTGGGCGAGTTGTTGGCGATACTTGCTTTGATGCTAGTACCTATCCGCAGCGTCTGTCATCAATCTAGGCTTAACATGCATGAAATGATAAGTAGCGCTGTCCTTTCTCACTCACACACACGCCCCAGCTCGCCGTTCGTTTTACCCAGCTCGCCGTTTCGCCCAACTCGCCGTTTCGCCTAACTCGCCGTTTCGCTTGCCCCTCCCCCCCCCCTTCTCTTTGCGCCCAACCACCAAACAGCATGTCCCAGCGGCAACTTCCACGACAATAACACAGCGCCATTATCATCCTAAGATCTCACCGTTTGCAGCTTGATCAGAAAGAAAAAAGGAGAAGAAAAAAAGGAGAAACAAAAAATTGAAACTTGTTTTTTTTTTCTCTTACCCGCAACACCCCCCACCGTCCAGCCCCCCTACTTCCCGTCGTCCCCCTCCGTAACTGTAATCCGCCATCATTAGTTCCCCCACGGAATTTCCTTTTCCAGGAATTAGCGTGGGAGCGAGCGCGCGTGCATCCTCGGGGAAGGGGGAAGGGGGGAGGGGGAAAGCGTAGAGCAATCGTTATCCCGGAACGAAAAACCGAAAAAAAAAGAAAGAAAAAAAAACAATGCAACATCACTTCCTCCTCCAGTGCTTCACCATGGCACTCGTATCTGCGCTGTGTGTTTGCGCCGAGATCTTGTACCTGGAGGAGACGCCCATGCCCGGGGGCCAAGTGTGCGACGTTTGTTCTGAGCCCGGGCCCATGGATATATCGTTTACGTGTGAGAATGCGCATTGGAGCCAGACGTGCGGTACGTCGTGTAGCGTGGAGCAGGTGAAGAACGGCGAGAGCGCGTGCTGTGTACGATCCCCCCCCTTTCCCTTGCTTTCTTTCCCCCTTTCTCCCTTTCTCCCTTTCTCCCTTTCTCCCCCTCTTCCCTTTCTTTCCCCCCTTTCGTCCAATTTCAGCTTTATAAAAAAAAGCGGTGTTGATATACTAACGTCCTTTTCTTGCATGTAGTATTTACAATACGAGTGCTGGGATGCAGAGTTGAGTGCTGCGGCATAAAAAGGATCGAATGCATGCTATACGCACATTCTCATTTTGAATTGTTGGATGACGTCTTGTGATGCGTATAGTTCAGGCTGATGGATGCTTGTTGACGTGATGCTACGTCCATGATATGATATGCTGGTCTCCTTTTATCGCCGCGCAGACTGAATGTTTGTGTTTCTACTTACACCTACTGTGCGACACTTGAATCGAGTCGTGCTGGAGACACGTGAAGAGTAGCGACACTGCGGATATATCACGACATGAGCGGTCTACTACGTTGTGACATGGGCTCCGTCAGCACATCGAAACCACGCAGACAACAGGTATTACGATATGAACACACTTTTCCCACAGAGCTTCTCGGCTGCAAAGAAATTGGTATCTACGATTACTACAAAAGCCATACAGTCATGCACATGTCCATGGCCATCTCCACGATACTCAACAGTCATTACTACTCAACGCACCTAGGCCTTGGCATGCGTCGCTACGTTGTGACCCGCAATAGCCTCTTCAGCACCCGCAACACTGTGCCTGCGGTCCTTGCCAATGTAGTTGGAGTCGGGCAGCATATTGAGAGCATCCTCCTGCTTGTCCGTCTTGCGCTGGTGGAGCCAGAACAGCACACCACCGATAAACGCCAAGATGGCAACGGCAGTGTAGTTCCAGACGAGCAGCGGGTCCTCGGACAGCGAGACGAAAGCCTGGCCAATGGCGTTGGAAAAGGCAGACATAAAGTGCCAGTAGGACGTAACCAGCGACCTCATGTTCTTGGGGGCCTTTGTAAAGGCGAATTCGAGACCCGTGACCGAGGTGAAGATTTCAGAGAAACCAATCAGGACGTAGGGCACGGTTTGCACCCATACGTTGATGGGAGAGGGCTTGTCGCACGTGTTCATGAACTTGCCGCAGGGACCGCCCTGGTAGATGTAGTGCTGGATGACGGCGGCAGAGACCATGGCCAGGGACCCGAGGATGAAGCCAAAGGCCATGCGCTTGATGGGCGTAAAGTGAATGTTTGCCTTGCGCAGGGCGGGGTACAGGAAGTTGTCGACAATCGGGATGAAGATGACGAGAGAGATGGGGTTCAGGTTGGTGATGACGTCGTTGGGTACACCGTTCAGCGTCATAGTGGCAGCTTGGGAGACGAGGTTGTTGTTCATCTGGTTGTACGACAGCCCTGTTGACATTGTTAGTTTTACAGTCGAGGCAAACAGAGGCGAGCGTGAACTTACAGTACAGCGGAATCCAAGTAAAGCACGAGCAAGCCCTCAGTCCACGTGCGACCTGGTCGACCCACGCATCGTCAAACTGCATCCACTTTGGCTTGTTGCTGCCGAGATGGCTGGGCTTGACATCTTCCCAGAAGTTGTCCGCCTTGAAGTTCTCGCGCGTGGTAACGGGGTTGGCCGACCACTTGCCCTTTGCGGCGAAACTCATGAGTTTGAGGGCGCGAACGAGAACGGAGCCCGTGGGCGGGGTGTGGTGGTACTTTTTGCGGCACACCCAAAGCACAATGGGACAGAGACAGAACATGATTGTAGGGAGCAGCCACGCGCACCAGAATCCAATGTACTTTTCCACGTAGACCATGGAGATTTGGCCGGTGAGAGCACCCATGTTGACAAACTGCGTTCTGTTAGAGACTGACTTCAGGCCCATGATACTAGCGATTACTCACCATGTAAAAGTACAAAAAGATGCGGGACAAGGTAATGTTGGGGTCAGAAATAACGCGCTCTCCCGTCTTGGCGTCGATGATAACGCGAGGCTTGGTCTGGCGGTACTGCTCTGCAATCAAGGGCGAAATGTTGGCCTTGAAAGCTCCAGTGCCAAAACCAAGAGTAATGACACCGAGGATGAATGGACCGATGGCATTTCCGCTCGTCAAGACGGCTGGAATGGCCGAAATGATGAGCAGAATGTGACCCACGATTGCGAAGGCAATGGCTATAAAGATGGTGTTAAAGCGACCGAGGTATTCGTCCGCGATAATGGCACCGATAATGGGGGTCGTGAAGGCCCAGAAGGAGTTGAATTGACCGATGCCAAATGAAGCACGCTGGCCCATATCCAACGCACCAGGTTTGCCTTCTGCAGTGGGGTTGCGACCTGTCGTCTGTAATACGCCGTCGATGACGGGAAGGGGCCTCTGGATGAAGTTGGTGTCTGTCTAGAGTCAGTAATGGATCGAGACATGCGACGTGGTTTGACTTACACAGCACTTGACAGCCATAGTAGCCAAAACGCTCGCACAGCTCGACAAAAGCAACAGTGAAAGCAGTCCAGGGAATCTTTCCAGAGACACGACGAAGCGTCTTCAGTTCCTCCTCGGTGGGCTCCTCGCCTTCAAGATCAGCCTCGAAGACTTCTCCGTGGTACTCGTTGTCGGTAGACGAGAGCGCACGCTTCTCGTCGACGTCGTACACGGGCATGGCAGCTTTCTCGGGCTCGTGGGACATTGCTATGTCGATAGCGTTGGAGGGAGCGTGTGCCGCCATGATTAGCAGTAGTGCTGTCGTGGGTTCCAACAAGGGGAATGAGAGGAGCGAGCTGGTGCTGCCAGTCTGTGCAAGGGCACCGGGGCGACGGTTTCAATTATACTTGCAAGAAGCCGCCTCTTGATGTGTAACACACGAGCGGCAAATGGCCCTAGATACCAAGCGCCGTCTTGGTATTCCTTGTCGGCTCCTCTTTCAAGCAGGTGTCGAGATGCCTCGCCTCCACCCGACATTACCAGGCGGGCCTACTTGGTTGCTAGTGGGCACCCGCAACCACGGTCAAGAGGCGCCAACACCAGAGGCTTGCCTTTGCTGGCCGCTCGTCCCAGCATCTTGTGATTTGGACTAATCGGGGCAACGCCGAAAGTCAACTACACACTCAAGCTTTTCACCGCATCCAAGCGCTTCGATTGGGTCCAGCATCCAAGGTAACTGGATATAACGGCCTAGGCGACGACTTGGAGGGAGTGCTTCGGCACTTGGCGTTGTTGCTGATCACACACGCTCGTCTGCACGGTAGATAGCCCGGCCATTCACGCCCGCCCTTTGCCCTCGAAGTCCCCAGCTTTTGTCTTATCAGAACGGCCGTCGTGTACGATATGCCACGGCATTCAAGCTGCCGTGCATCTGACGCCAAGAAAGTAAAACCATATCGCCGCCACAAGTCATCGTCATGGCGAAGGCCTTCACCCGCACTCGCCCGGCAAAAGGAAAAGCAGGTAATATATGAAATTTCCTGGCGTCGAAGCAGACGCCAATGCCGGCGCAATGAGGCAACCGTCCACACGCCAACGCCGTGGGCGCAAAATCTGTCGCCGCGGCGCAGCCATGGCGCCCAGCCTTCCCGCCGCTGGGCGGTTATCTTTGGCCTCGACCCACGGCAGTCCGTCCAGGCTTGTGCACTTAATCCTACCGCTCTAATGTAACTCGGCCATACTGGAACAGGCAGCTCGAAGGCCTGCGAGCATGCAGATGCTTTCTATCGGACCGCGTGCGACCAATGGTTGTGCGGGGTGCGTCGTTTCATCCAACCGCAGAGGACAAGGAGGGGTGTTGTCGAGTGCGGCGCGGCGGACACGTTCCGCAAGCTTATCTTCGCTTGACCAAAAAGGGACAAGCCGGCCGACGAGGCTGGCGCGTGAGGCTTCATGTATCGGCGGAAGCTTTGCCTCGCATACTGATGTCGAAGTATGGAAGTTATTTCGACGCGCTACGCCGATGTCCGCTGTTTTCCGCGATGCTTGGCATGGATCCCCCAGAACAGACAGCATGGCGTTGCTGGCCACACGATCACATGTCACAGAACCTGGCGTGATAAACACCAGCATCCCCTCTCCAATAAGCACAATACCCCCACATGCCTGATTGACTTGGCAAATCCAGATTGGGTGAGGGGGGAAGAGGAATACCCAGTGGCGAAACAGGACCACAGCATCGCGATCACGATTATCAAGACCACCCACCCAGGTCCTTATCACTCGAACCAGTGGGGGGGTCTCCTCACGGATGCACCGCACCCACTCTTTTCCCGCATGCATGGCATATGTGTATGTTATGTATATGTATATGTGCCTTGTTATCAGACGCCACCCCTCAAAAGAAGAATTCTGGAAGCAGGATTTATCCTGTCTTTGCTATCGCCCCATGTCCACGATGAGCATGACAATCAGGACCAGGAATGGCCTGCGGTATACGAGTCATGCGTGTCTGATTTTTCCAACGGTGTTGATAGATGTGTAGGTGTAGTAGGACATGTTCGATATAGTATAGGCGTAGACATATAGATACTACCTTTTTCAGCCTTGCTTGCCACCATCCATCTCTCCCTTAATCCCTCTCTATCCGATCCGCTTCTATTCACTGCCTCCAACCCCTACAGCTGACTACATACCTAAACACCCCCCCCAAAAAAAGCCACTTACTTCTTATCCGCTCCTCCACCTCCGCCTTCCCTCCCTCTCACCTCAGCATCCCCTCTCCCATTTCCATCCCGCCCACGCCACGCCGCGCCAAGCTCTCCGCCTAGAACCCCCCCCCCCCCCACCCACCGGGTACCCAAGGGCTAGCCCGCTCTACTACAAGTTGCGCGCGGGTTCCTGAGGCAAGCCGCGGATATACATGGGTGTTGTTGTTTTATTTTTAGGGCTCACGTGTTGGGTGTGAGAGGGATATCCAGGCACCGGGGTCGTGGGACATGTAGTATGTACGTACGTGCTTGTGCATGCATGTGTGAGTGGAAGTGGAAGTGTACTTGGGGTGTAAACGATTAGGCTTTTTGTACAGGGACTTGAGTAATTATGTACAAAACATGTAAGTAGGCATCTAATGTGCCCAAGGCGTTTGCGTACAGCTGTTGAGGTAGGATTCATGGTGGCGGTGTTGATATTGATAGGACATAAGATGACAATTGTTGAGACTGATTCGCTCGATACACTTCAGCAAATGCTTATATCTGCCAACTAATCATCCTGTAGAACCCCTTGGACTATCATTTCCCTACTCTACTGGCCCGCAAATGAGGCAGTCGAACAAATTTCACAAGTTCAAATCATCATTCACAACTCTGGCCCAACCGATTGTTGTCATAAATTATGTTCATTAGACATTTATCAATACTACGTAACAAGACACACAAATTGCTTGTTCCTCAATCCCACTAGCAACACACCTAGTTACCAATAGGAGTGTCGCTCAGAGGCTCACCCTTGGACCAGTGGTTGATCCAGTTGAAAATCTCCGTGTGCCACACCAAGCTGTTCTCCTGCTTGAGCACCCAGTGGTTCTCATCAGGGAAGTTGAGGAATCTGCTAGGGATACCACGGGCCTGGAGAATGTTGAACAGGCTGATACCATCGCTTTCAGGCAGACGGTAGTCGAGTGTGTTGTGAATGACAAACTGAGGGGTAGACCAGTTGGCAATGTGGTTCTGGGGGTTCCACTCGCGGTAGGCGGGAGATTCCCAGATGCTGCCGTTGTAGTCGTGGCGGATGAACCAGAGCTCCTCGGATGCCCAGGCTCCCTCGGTGTTGGAGATACCGTCGTGAGTAACAAGGCACTTGAACTGGTTGCCAAGGTCGTTGGCTTGAATCCAGTTGGTCATGTAACCACCGTACGAGGCACCAGCAGCAATGCCGTTCTTGGTGTCGATCCAGTGAAGGTTGGTGTCGATGAAGTTCCAAGCGTTGACCAGATCTTGGTATGGCCAGCTACCCCACTGGCCCTGGATCGAGTCAATCAGGAACTGACCGAAACCAGTGGAACCGGTTGGGTTGGGGGCGACAACAATGTAGCCCTGGTCGGCCCAGACCTGTGGGTTCCAGCGGTTGGACCAGCTGTTACCCCAGCTTCCCTGAGGACCTCCGTGGATCAAGAAGGCGAGCGGGTAAGTGACATTCTCCTTGTAGAAAGTGGGCTTGACGACATACGCCTGGAGCTGCTGCTTGAGCGCGGGGTTGGAGCCGTTGAAGAAAATCTCCGAGACGGTGTGAGCGCCGAGACCAGCAAGGTTGGGGTCAATCTGGGATGCGTCGAGAATGGTCTTCTTGGTGCCATTGGAAAGAAGGTACCATTCGCTAGGAGTCCAGATGGCCGTGGCGGCAACAAAAAGCGAGCTGTCGGGAAGAAGAGCAAAGGCCGAGACAGAAGTGTTTGATGTCAATGGCTCGGGAACAAACTTCTCATCTGCAGTGACGGGGAAGTTGAAGATCTTGACACGGGCATAGTCTTCAGCAGTGACGTAGATGGAAGAAGAGTCGTGGGCCCAAGTAAGGGGTCCTTGAACCCAGCGGTCAAAGCCAGCGCTCAGAGTCTTCCAGTTGCTGACAGCGACGCCTTGATCCTTGGCGGCAACATCGACAGTGTACAGAATCCACCTGTCCGACTCATAGTAGTCCTCATCTTGCTGGATGTACGCGAGCTTGGAGCTGTCCTTGGAGAAAGACGGCTGACCAGAAGCACCCTGGTGGCCGGCCTCGAACATCTCCGAGCCAGGGCCGTTGATGGCGACGGGGGCGTCATTGGAGGCAAAAGCACCGACGTAAGCGTAGGACGCGGTATAGTTGGCCTTGTTGAGTTGAGGGGCCTTGCTGACAAAAGCGTACATGGAACCATCGGGGCTGATGGCGTAGTCGCTCGAGTCGCCAAAGGGCTGAATGGGAGTCTCGGGCTGGGTAGTGGTGAATTTGATACCCTTCTGGAGGTTTCGCATACCCTCGCCTGAGAGAGCATAGCTGTTGTTGGCCGAAAGAGTTCCGGCGAAGAGCTGGTATCGGTTCTTGGTCAGCCAGGTGTCCCAGTGGCGGACATAGATGTCCGAGTAGTAGCGGGCGGTTGAGTGAGACTTGGCTTGGGTCTCAGGGTTGACTGCAGTGCCGTTGGGGTAGGCCATGCAGTTGACCAGGAAATGCATGTCGCCGGTGGAGGTGTTGGCGACCCTCAATCCGGAGTACGGTGCGTCCAAAGAAGCAACCATGGTGCTCAGGTTGGGGTGCTTGATGTCGCCAACCCACAGGGTGACACCACCGGGGATCTCCTCGTTGGTGCCATTGATATAGATGATACCAGTCTTGCTACCAGGAATCCATGCGACCTCATTGATGGCGCTGGCATCGAGGCCCGATTCAGTGACCTCGCCGGTGGTGAGGTCAATCAGGTTCATGGTTGAGCTGCCCTTGTGCTTCTCGAAAGAGTACTGCGACTGCGAGAACAGAGCAACTGTGCCATCGGGACTGGGATCAGCAGCACCACGACGAATAGTGCTGAGAAGTAGCCTGTAGCCGTGTTAGCATTTGATCGCCGTGGATACATGTTCGCAAAGAGATACGCACTCGGGCGTGAGCGCACATGCTCCAGTAGCAGCCAACGCTGCGGCGACACTGAGGTAACGAGCCATTGTGTATGCGACCAGCTTCGTGAAAGCTCAATTGGACGAGGTCGATGGTCGGACGAAGGAGGTGCAGGGCAGTGAGCCTTTTTGTGTATGGAGCTGCGCCGTTGCATCGTTGTACGCCCCTGCACCAGGGCCTTTTGCCAGCGGGGTCTGCGGCGCGTCGGGACCGGTACCTGGATGTGACGTTGGTTCTCGTTGGCTGTACGACTGGACATGGCATCATTGCACCCTGCCGTGTGGTCGAAACTATACCGGACGTGTCGAAAGATAGGCCAGCAGCACAATATCTCCTGCCTGATCAGGGCTAGGCATGCGGGCGTACAAACAAGCTCGGCGGCGGTGGGCACCCAGAAAGCATGTTTCCGCTGTCGTCCTATCGTAATTCGGCCCAGTAGCGGGTCGCCAGATAGACCGACTTGGCGGGCGTGGCCATTCCGCTCACGTGTCGCTCCACAAAGGTCTTGTCAAGATTGGTGGCGCCCGCTGCCAAGCAACGCCGGCCATGAGCACATCCGTGGCGGATAAACGGCGCGCCCAAACAGGCAGGTCGTGAGAAAGAGTTTAACACAAATCCACAGTCATCTCATCCACTTGGTAATCATTGCCGCCCCGTCCTGTCGCCTGCGTCTATCTTGATGGAACCGTGAGGTTGCGGACGCCTGCATTTTCCGCGTAGCCTCGGCCTGGTTAGATCTTGCTGTGCGCCTAATGTCTTTTGCCATATGTACCGTGAGCAGGTTGACACATACCTGCCGCGACCGGCCTAGATGTAACCCTATCCGGCTCCTTATTCGTGTTCGTCCTCGCACAGAAAGCCGCCATCCTCTCCCAATATGGCGCAATGCCCGGTCGCAGCGCAATAACATGCTCATGGCAGGTGTGTTGTGTCCAAGCCCCCTTATGGTCCAGATGCTGGCGTGTGCGGAGGGCATACAATATAACCATGGGCTATCCCAGGCAGTCGGGAGGGGGGCCGAATATGGGAACATTCTGATTTGCTCTTTGCTCGTTTGTCTCCTCAACAGCTGCAGCCACCCATTGTCGCTACCAATTTTCCGTTCTGCTTGCATGTTGCATCGCCTCAGCTGTTGCTTGGCCAGCCTGCGATGGCTATAACGTGTAGTAATGCGATCCATGAGGCTGACGCGCCGGCTGAAGACCAGGATGAACCCTCATTCTTGCCGGTCTTGCCGGCTCATTATATGCAGCGATGCGACAAGGAGAGATGGGACGAGTATGGCGAGTATCTGGGGTGACGTTGGAGGTCGAGGTGAGAAGGTTTGGTTGCGCTTTCCACGGGCAGCTCTACAGTGCCCGTGCACCAGATGAGCACCATCGCCAGTTGAGCACCCCCACCACCACAACAACAAAACTTCAACGCGTCAAAACTCAACCAATATGGACCCAATTCAAGAAGCGATTGCAGAAATCAAATCGCGAGAACCAGGAGATAAATTCTCGTATCAAGCAATCGCGAAAAAGCATGGTGTAGCACGAATGACGTTAATAAGACGACACCGCGGCGAAACTGAGGCCTATGGCGTGCGCAACCTCTCCCTCCATCCACAACACGAGAAGGAGCTTGTACAATACATCAATACGCTTACCAAACAACGTTTGCCACCTACGAAGGAAATAATACAACGCTTTGCTTCAGATTTAGCTAGAAAGCCAGTTTCAGAAAGCTAGGTTGACCGGTTCATCCGCCAGCACCCCAACCATCTCATCTCTGCCCACAGCAAGGGGATGAGCAAACTTCGTTG